>NC_134268.1:38290843-38621343 GCF_031893055.1 Leptodactylus fuscus
ATCACATTCATTGGTCACATGATACAGCTGTGGCTTAGTCCTGTTCAAATGAATGGGGATAAGCTGCATTGCCAAGCACAGCGTCTAAGCAATGTACAGTCCTATGAAAAAGTTTGGGCACCCCTATTAATCTTAATCATTTTTTGTTCTAAATATTTTGGTGTTTGCAACAGCCATTTCAGTTTGATATATCTAATAACTGATGGACACAGTAATATTTCAGGATTGAAATGAGGTTTATTGTACTAACAGAAAATGTGCAATATGCATTAAACCAAAATTTGACCGATGCAAAAGTATGGGCACCCTTATCATTTTATTGATTTGAATTCCCCTAACTACTTTTTACTGACTTACTGAAGCACAAAATTGGTTTTGTAACCTCAGTGAGCTTTGAATTTCATAGCCAGATGTATCCAATCATAAGAAAAGGTATTTAAGGTGGCCAATTGCAAGTTGTTCTACTATTTGAATCTCCTCTGAAGAGTGGCATCATGGGCTACTCAAAACAACTCTCAAATGATCTGAAAACAAAGATTGTTCAACATAGTTGTTCAGGGGAAGGATACAAAAAGTTGTCTCAGAGATTTAACCTGTCAGTTTCCACTGTGAGGAACATAGTAAGGAAATGGAAGACCACAGGGACAGTTCTTGTTAAGCCCAGAAGTGGCAGGCCAAGAAAATATCAGAAAGGCAGAGAAGAAGAATGGTGAGAACAGTCAAGGACAATCCACAGACCACCTCCAAAGAGCTGCAGCATCATCTTGCTGCAGATGGTGTCACTGTGCATCGGTCAACTATACAGCGCACTTTGCACAAATAGAAGCTGTATGGGAGAGTGATGAGAAAGAAGCCGTTTCTGCACGTACGCCACAAATAGAGTTGCCTGAGGTATGAAAAAACACATTTGGACAAGGCAGCTTCATTTTGGAAACAAAAATTGAGTTGTTTGATTATAAAAAAAGGCGTTATGCATGGCGTCCAAAAAGAAACAGCATTCCAAGAAAAACACATGCTACCCACTGTAAAATTTGGTGGAGGTTCCATCATGCTTTGTGGCTGTGTGGCCAATGCCGGCATCGGGAATCTTGTTAAAGTTGAGAGTCGCATGGATTCCACTCAGTATCAGCAGATTCTTGAGAATAATGTTCAAGAATCAGTGACGAAGTTGAAGTTACGCCGGGGATGGATATTTCAGCAAGACAATGATCCAAAACACCGCTCCAAATCCTCAGGCATTCATGCAGAGGAACAATTACAATGTTCTGGAATGGCCATCCCAGTCCCCAGACCTGAATATCATTGAACATCTGTGGGATGATTTGAAGTGGGCTGTCCATGCTCGGCGACCATCTAACTTAACTGAACTTGAATTGTTTGTCCAAAATACCTTTATCCAGGATCCAGGAACTGATTAAAAGCTACAGGAAGCGACTAGAGGCTGTTATCTTTGCAAAAGGAGGATGTACTAAATATTAATGTCACTTTTCTGTTGAGGTGCCCATACTTTTGCACCGGTCAAATTTTGGTTTAATGCATATTGCACATTTTCTGTTAGTACAATAAACCTCATTTCAATCCTGAAATATTACTGTGTCCATCAGTTATTAGATATATCAAACTGAAATGGCTGTTATAAACACCAAAATATTTAGAACTAAAAATGATTAAGATTAATAGGGGTGCCCAAACTTTTTCATAGGACTGTATATAAGCACATCCAGGTGAGGAACCTTTAGGAGGGCAGTAAATGCGTGCACTTTTATATACAACGTGTCACACTCTGTGTGATAGGGAACAGATTAAAACTTTATTGGAACATCGGGCACACTACGCGTTTCAGGAACAATAGATACTTTATCAAGTGCATGAAATGAATTTTACCAAATGGTGTTGTTCACTGTTATTGAGTCTGTGAATTGAATGAATTAGCCAGAATTAGCCACAAATTGCAAAATAAAATCTGCAGCAAAAAAGCTGTGTTTTCAAAAATTTCAATTATACCTACAGAAACTCTGGTATAATATGGAAAGAGAGTCTGCAGAGGAAAAATGTGCTTCACCGAGGTCTTAGGCTGGTCTTACATAACCTTAATTTCAACTGCGGACCATTTGCGGACACATTATATTCACTGTGGCCACTTACACCACCAGATACTTTATCTGTGGTGTGCCGGGCCGTGCCCGAGGTCCGTACTGAATAGAGCAGGTCTGCAAAGGCTGTGGATTCACGGCACTGCACGGACTTGCCCATAGAACTCTATGGGGTGAGTGCGGCAGGACACGGGTGTTTGTGGTTGCTGATCAGCAACTTGCATACCGTAAAATCAATACGGTCGTGTAAGACCTGCCTTATCCGTAGAGTTGTTCGGCTGCAGCTCACTACAAGGTGCCTTAGCCTAAGTCACGTTTCTGTGCCCCTTTTCTTAATTGTTTACAAGAATTACGGACTGTCTACTAACGTAAAGTAGGAAGACATCAGTATTCTAGTATTAGAACTGGCAGAATAGGTACAAGACATAGGGCAAAGTGGCCATATTTGTGTCTCTCGCGTTGTCATGTTACAATGCACACGAATGTTAATTGTCATTGTATAATCTTGTGACCTCTTAAGAATTGAGATAAGAGAGCCCCAAGGAGGCCACCAAGCACTGAACAAACATGGCCATGCATTGCTAACGTTGCTTCTTGTGTGGATTGTATATGGAAATTGTTGGACAGAAGGATGGTGGGAACTCCCCACTGTCACTTGACAGACAGCTTGCTAATTGAAGCACCTGTGCTCTTATCCAGATCTATAAAAAGACTGCTCGGCGTGATTGTGACCTGTGCGGCTTCCATGCTGTGGAGAAAATCTGTGCCTTAGAAATATACGAAGAAAACCAAATATTTCAAGTCTTATATTCCGATAGCAAAACTTTATTTAAATTGAGGATGTGCCATCACAGTTGGGTTTGGTCACCATGCAGACAAGGCATCATGTCGGTAATCTCTGCCCAGGGTCATGCTCCCAGTTTACCATGTCCTAGGCCATAGTAAGTATATAAATCATCAGGGGTGTGTTTGACCATAGCACAACCCACACTTTTGCATGGGGCCACCGGCAGCAGTGGGTTGCATTGTGGCACCCCTTTCTGGTTGCTACCTAGAACAGTCCTTATTACATTGTTCCTATACCTAGAATATTCCAACAGATGCTATTTAACGTAATCATCCCCATCCCCACCATGTTTGTTCCATTTCAGCCTCCAGGGGGTGCCATGTACTACATCAGTGTACGGACATCACATCCTGATGTTTAGTATCTGCACATGTCCCATTGAGGTCAAAGTGGAGGTGGCTTTAAACAGAAGTGGGGAGGATTGCCTGAATATCGATGTTACCTGTTGGAATTATGCAACAGGTTCCAGCCTAATGCGAAGGCCATAAAAGGAGGCAATGTACCACGTGGGAACTATGAAAGGTGGTATTATAGTGTTTGGGGGCAATAAAAGGGGGCAATGTACCATGTGGGAACTATGAAAGGTGGTATTATAATGTTTGGCGGCAATAAAAGGAGGCAATGTACCACGTGGGAACTATGAAAGGTGGTATTATAGTGTTTGGGGGCAATAAAAGGGGGCAATGTACCATGTAGGTAAAAGGGGAAAATGTAATATGTGGGAGCCATAAAAGGCAGCATTATACTGTGTGGGGGACATAAGAAGAGACACTTTACCATGTGGGAGTCAGTGAAGGGGGCAATGTACCATGTGGGAGCCATACATTTAAGGCACTATGATATGTTGACACTATACAAATAAGCAGAATAATATTAATAATAAAGGGGGAAATGTAATAGGTGGGGGCCATATGTATTGTGAGGGGTTCAGGTAAGGGGGCAATATAAGGAACTGTTATACTGTGTGAGGGCCAGTAAAGGGGGAAATATATTATGGGGTCAATGGGGGGAATATTTGATGTGCAAATGGGTGGACAATCCGGTTAGGAAAGGAAATAGCCTGGACATTTTGATAGGGAGGGATCCCTAGATATAATTTGGCTTGGGGCCCCATAAATGGCATAACCACCCCTGTATACTATAACTTAGCAATGTTCCTGCAACATGATGAAATCTGAACTAAGGTAATTGAAGTGGAAGCCTAATGGTCACCTAAATGGCTGCTCCACATAATATAGGTGCACAAGACACTCACCACAATGCCAATGTATAGACGGCTGATGTTCTTCTCAATGAGAAAAAAATCATTATAAATCACGAATATAACCAGTGAGATGAAGATTATGAGTTACTTGCTGAACATATGGAGGAGCCTTAATAAGGTGAGGGGGAGGGGGGGGGGGTTCTGGATATTACTTTAAAGTAATATTTTATTCTCTACATAATACAAGTTACAGTAGCTTTCCTTCAGAAGGAAAAAAATGTTTCTATAAAGCCACCAGTCAATGTCTAAACTATTAAAACTCTTAGGTTGAGGCCCCACATCGCAGATTTTATTGTTGCAGATTTTGCTGCGGTTTTTTGAACCAAAGTCAGGAGTGGCTTGAAAAGGAATGGAAGATATAAAGGAAGATTTTGGACGCTCTCCTGACTTTGGCACAAAACAACGGAGAAAAATCTACAACAAAAACCACTACATTTCTGCAACTTTGAACCTTAGCCTAAGTTGCAGAAACACACCTTTTTTTGTTGCAGATTTTGCTGTGGTTTTTTGAGCCAAATCCAGGAGTAGATTGAGCAGAAGGGAGAAATATAAGAGCTTTCTACATATTTCCCATTTCTCTTGTAGCCATTCTTGGCTTTGACTCAAAAAAACCGCAACAAAATCTGCAACAAAAAAAAGTTGCATTTCTGCAACATGGGGCCTTATCTTTAAAGGTTTTTTTTCCCATGAAAGACGCAAGACCTCTGAGAACCTATACCTATTTCTAAAAATACACTATACAACAATGTGTTGCATCTCACTTGACCTTAGACATTTTTGTCTAATTTTATAGCACCTCTTGGTTGGCTTCCCCAAATTTTGGAGCAATTTAATTAGGGTTGAGTGATTGGGATCGGAAAAGATCGGATCCCGATCAACGATCGAGCAAATTTCACGATCGGGATTGGCTGGAAAATGATCAGAAATCGGATTTTAAAATCTCAAGATCGGCTCAACCCTAAAAGTGACACTTCCCATAGAGAAGCATTGACTAGGGTTGAGCGATCAGCATCGGGAAAGATCGGGATCGGCAATCGAGCAAATTTCACGATCGGGATTGGCTGGAAAATGATCGGAAATCGGATTTTAAAATTGATCCTGAAATCTCAAGATCAGCTCAACCCTAAATTTAGTGCATTTTTAAGCCCCACTGCCCTTGTCTCAAAGTCACATCCTCTTGTCTTGTGAGGAACAAACTTAGTAAAACTTTCCCACTGTATGAAACATGCAATATCAAATTAGATCTAAGCAATCCCATTTACTTAGTTGACTTTATTCCACTTTGCAGTTATTCTTTGCTTTATGTTATGTAAATGATATATTCCCCGTCACTCGAGCGATGCTTTACATGTTAATTTGAATATAACGCTACCTTGTGCATCCTAACGATGCATGCTGGGATGATTAATTGCTAATGAACATCACAAGCCGGAGCTGGAGTGCATACCAAGATGTGCTGAAGAGATGATTGATGGGACAGAAAACCAACTGCTAAGAGAGTCCTCGCTTCATGAGCATCAATCTGTGGAGTTATAGATTCACAATTTATAAGGGTCAGCTCTAGAAGAAATACAGAAGGGAAAGTGAATGGGGTTTCTTTATAGGATCTGCAATACATGGAGATTTCTTATTGACTTGCAACGTTTAGGGAAGAATGTTGAATATTGAAGGGGTTATTGGGGGGGTGGGAATGAAGTTCAGCGGAGCATTTCTTTAGCTTTATTACTAAGATATACGCAGGCCTCCTGGAGCCCTTTTTATAACCTTAACAGGGCAAAGTTAGGGTTAGAAACATGACCAACCCTGCTCTACTGTATGGAGCTGAAGCCGAAGTAGAGCAAAGTTGGTGACATCACAGGAAGTGCACACAGATTTCCAGTACACCCTATGCATTGCAAAGGTAAACATCAGGGCTCGGGAGATCCTGGTTATATTTTAATAATAAAGCTTATCCAGTCACTGGTACGCTTGTATAATCCCCTTAAGTTTTAGTATGAGGAGTCAACCAAGATCTGGATATTAGTGATGTTGTGATATAGTATTGAATTGGTTTAATAAGAAACTGGAATTATAAATCAAATTATCTGAAGTCTTTCACCAAAACCCAGTGAATTAACCCTGAATAGGGTTGAGCGATCGTGTGAATTCCGAACACGATCTTTTTAGGTGGGATCAAGATCGGTGATTATTTCCCACAATGCTTTACTACTGGCCAAGCATTGTGGGAAAAGCTAAGAATGTTAGCCTTCACACTGAGTATACGCTCCGCTCATTCTGAATGGAGTGTGAAGGCTCGCTGCGGTTCCATGGGAATGAATGGAAGCAGCCGGCACACAGCCTTAACCCCTTGCGCGCCAGCTGCGTCCATTCATTCTAATGGGAGACTAGCTAACATTTCTAGTAGCTACTTACCTGCAGAGATGGCTGGCCTGGCTGGTGTTCTCGTTCTTCTTCGCCTCGCTGCCCCCGCCTCCCAGGTTAGTGTTAAAGAGCTAGGAAGAAGGTGGGGCTTGTGGCTTAGGAGAGTGTGGGCGGGTACAGGGCGGGGAGACATGATGTCTCCCCTTCCAGTACCTGCCGACACTCTCCTAACCTGCCCACACTCTCCTAACCTGGGAGGCAGGGGGCAGCGAGGCGAAGAAGAACGAGAACACCGGGCACCGGACCAGCCATCTCTGCAGGTAAGTGGATGCCAGGGGGGACTAAGTAGCCAGAGGATTTAAAAAAATCCTCTGGCTACTTAGTGATTAAAAAAAATCACTACATAGCGTGGATTCTAACAATTAAAGCGTTCAATTGTTAGATTCCATGCTGTATAGTGAATAGGATTGTTTTTAAAATCCGATCTCTGATTAGTAAAAAAATCCCATTGACTTGCATTGGGATCGGAATTGGGATCTAGATCGGGTTCGAATGAAAAATGATCGGAAATTGGATTTCAAAATCGATCCTGAAAAGTCAAGATCGGCTCAACCCTAACCCTGAATCAAATTGTGCTTTCTCCTGTGTATCTGTGCCTTTGTTTTCAAGATGTCAGTGTTTTTGTCAATATACAAATGAAGTCATTGGAGCAATGAGGACATATATATATATATATATATATATATATATATATATATATATATATATATATATATATATACAGTCCTATGAAAAAGTTTGGGCACCCCTATTAATCTTAATCATTTTTAGTTCTAAATATTTTGGTATTTGCAACAGCCATTTCAGTTTGATATATCTAATAACTGATGGACACAGTAATATTTCAGGATTGAAATGAGGTTTATTGTACTAACAGAAAATGTGCAATATGCATTAAACCAAAATTTGACCGGTGCAAAAGTATGGGCACCTCAACAGAAAAGTGACATTAATATTTAGTAGATTCTCCTTTTGCAAAGATAACAGCCTCTAGTCGCTTCCTGTAGCTTTTAATCAGTTCCTGGATCCTGGATAAAGGTATTTTGGACAAACAATTCAAGTTCAGTTAAGTTAGATGGTCGCCGAGCATGGACAGCCCGCTTCAAATCATCCCACAGATGTTCAATGATATTCAGGTCTGGGGACTGGGATGGCCATTCCAGAACATTGTAATTGTTCCTCTGCATGAATGCCTGAGGATTTGGAGCGGTGTTTTGGATCATTGTCTTGCTGAAATATCCATCCCCGGCGTAACTTCAACTTCGTCACTGATTCTTGAACATTATTCTCAAGAATCTGCTGATACTGAGTGGAATCCAAGCGACCCTCAACTTTAACAAGATTCCCGGTGCCGGCATTGGCCACACAGCCCAAAAGCATGATGGAACCTCCACCAAATTTTACAGTGGGTAGCATGTGTTTTTCTTGGAATGCTGTTTCTTTTTGGACGCCATGCATAACGCCTTTTTTTATAACCAAACAACTCAATTTTTGTTTCCAAAATGAAGCTGCCTTGTCCAAATGTGCTTTTTCATACCTCAGGCAACTCTATTTGTGGCGTACGTGCAGAAACGGCTTCTTTCTCATCACTCTCCCATACAGCTTCTATTTGTGCAAAGTGCGCTGTATAGTTGACCGATGCACAGTGACACCATCTGCAGCAAGATGATGCTGCAGCTCTTTGGAGGTGGTCTGTGGATTGTCCTTGACTGTTCTCACCATTCTTCTTCTCTGCCTTTCTGATATTATTCTTGGCCTGCCACTTCTGGGCTTAACAAGAACTGTCCCTGTGGTCTTCCATTTCCTTACTATGTTCCTTACAGTGGAAACTGACAGGTTAAATCTCTGAGACAACTTTTTGTATCCTTCCCCTGAACAACTATGTTGAACAATCTTTGTTTTCAGATCATTTGAGAGTTGTTTTGAGTAGCCCATGATGCCACTCTTCAGAGGAGATTCAAATAGCAACTTGCAATTGGCCACCTTAAATACCTTTTCTTATGATTGGATACATCTGGCTATGAAGTTCAAAGCTCACTGAGGTTACAAAACCAATTTTGTGCTTCAGTAAGTCAGTAAAAAGTAGTTAGGGGAATTCAAATCAATAAAATGATAAGGGTGCCCATACTTTTGCACCGGTCAAATTTTGGTTTAATGCATATTGCACATTTTCTGTTAGTACAATAAACCTCATTTCAATCCTGAAATATTACTGTGTCCATCAGTTATTAGATATATCAAACTGAAATGGCTGTTGCAAACACCAAAATATTTAGAACAAAAAATGATTAAGATTAATAGGGGTGCCCAAACTTTTTCATAGGACTGTATATATATATATATATATATATATATATATATATATATATATATATATATATATCCATATAGCCCTCTTTAGCTTTTACAATGTTGCAGGTTATAGTATGCATGGCGGATCCATACTTGGCCTCCTATCCACTTCTTCTCTTTCAGTCTTCAGCTTTAGCAGCCAAGGCTTGTAACAGCTGATCTAGTAAAGTTAGCTCTCAGCTGTTGTAGGGTATATAACTCAGGAGAGTTGGTTGGTATTTTTGATATCATGTTTTGCCGCTATTATGAAACATGTTATATTGAGTATTGTAAAGCTGTTGCAGTATCATGACATAAACCTTACTCTTACTTTAGCTCGGCCTCAGCTCCATAATACTTCTCAAGTGGATCTTCAGTTGGTTGGAGGAGAAGCTTTTTGATCTCTGATTAAGTTAAACATATCAAATTGAGTTCATGGCTACAAACAGCCTTCAAATAGCCTTCAAGGATACTTTAGGCTCTTCCTTCACATGTGATTTTTTTTTTTTTTAAGTTTTTTTTTTTTTAGTTTGCCAAAGTTTTGGAAATAAAAAAGTACAAAATAACCATTAAATTACCAACTTCAATGATTTAATTATTATTTATTTATCTTGCCTATATGGTAGCAACATTTTGCTCAATAGTTTACAGACATAGTCATAACTCCTTGTCCCTGGTACAACTCACAATCTAAATCTTCTATCTATAGGGTTTTTGAAGTATGGGACATATTGGAGTCCCCTTAGAAAAGCCATGCGGGCACAGGACGAACATACAAAATCCATACAATGTTGCTCTTGGTCAAATTGGAACCCGGGACCCCAGTGGTGAGAGTTGCAAAGGAGTTGATTCATGTGGGTCCAAAATAGCACAAGAGCAAACGATGCAATTTGCCAATTCTGCATTCATCCTATTGATCCATAATGCAAGACATCCCCAAAACAAGCATTACTAGAAGCAATGAAAGCAACTTGCCAACTTTACGTTTTGTGTCAGATCTTGGTCATTCACAAAGTTGTACAGGTCTTCCATATTATATCGGCAGAGGTCCCTCCACTGATCAGCTCTATGGTTCTTGGGCGAGAGCTCCTTCCTCTTCACAGGCATTGGTCATTCCTATCAGAGATCCAGAAAACCCCTTTAGTAAGAATTTGGGGTGTGATAAATGCAACTGTGCCAGGGGAATTATTGATATCTATGGAGAATATGGTCTTTTTGGCTTTCCCTTAGAGGTAATGAGACTAGAAAAATAAGTGCTAGGTATTTTTTCATTCTCTAAAATTATCTCCATGTTGACTCTCTGGACATGATGAACACTATATAGCAGCAGTGAATATTGCACAACTCAGACACATACACAGTGCAAATGCTTGACCATTTGGTTCTGTTTTGGTTGGTATTGGTTCTGCTGGGAGAAGATGAGATAGAGTTGACTTGGCTTTGTCCCTTTCTCGAGAATTGAAACTTGGTTTGTCTTGAAATAAGTTGCGTGAACTTACCAATAAAATATTTTTTTTATGATGTAACAAACAAACCTGGAGCAAACTTTTCACTAATGACCCCTACCAGAAGGGTAACATATCTTGGGTTTTTAACATGTGAAGATAACATAACTATACCCTTAAATTCAATCCTACTAATGTAAGCGACCATACTGGATTATCATCCTGGTGCTTAGACAGCTATGGTTCCCCTAGGAGTCTCAGCACCCAGTGTCTACACAAATCACCCATAGGATAATCCATTATTGACTATGGTCAACATTCCCCTGTAGTACCTGAATATTGATTGTCACATTAGGTTTATCCTCACCGATTACCAGAACTTCTCCTAACATCATCATTTATGTTCTTGTCTTCTACTTCTCTAGAAATACCCAGGGCTGTTGTCATTATCCTGATAATGAAGGTGTTTTTACAGTATAGTGGTACATGTACAATCGCTCAATAATGGCAAAGTAATTCATAAATTGCAGTCTTTCAGAATGTGCCTTCCATTATCTCCGCTTGTATAATTTAACTCTCTTTTGAATGCTATTTAATCTGTGTGCTGGAGGGTAAAATACAGAAGAGTTGTTTAATGCATGGACATAAATAGCGTACAATTGTGATAAAATGATTACAGTAGGTTACCCATCATGGCTGAGATGTCTGCCGTCTCCTCTAGAGGTAACAGACGCATCTTAGTGAAAAAGCGATTTTTGAAAATGTACACTAGTCGCCAACGAAAACAATGGACTCGAGCAAGTACTAGTCAATAGTCAACACTTACCCTTTTAATCTTCTAGTTAAATTGGCTTTCTGTAGGGAAACTTAAGATGTGTAAAAGAATATATATATATATATATATATATATATATATATATATATATATACATCAAGTTCAAGTGGTTCCAGAATGATCATTGAAAGTTGAAGGCACTGTAGCTTGAGGACATAACAGTATGGAAAACTAGTAATTGGCTCTGAGTTTATAGCACCTATTAGTTGGATTACTTTAGGTCAGAATTTGACATTAAAGGGGTTGTCCCATCTCAAGGATTCTATCTATACTGTCAGCTTATATAAATTGAAGACTTTTCCAAAATATATTGCTTTAGAAATGCTGCTTTGTATGCCTGCTATTTGAACTTATTCCTCCCATGGTTTACACAGCGTTTCCATAACCACACACCTGTGAGACAGGACAAGTGATGTCACTGACTGCTCTGCCAGCAGGACAACCGATTCAGCTAACTGCAGTTAGCCGACAAAGCCACATCTGTTATCTCTCTATGTAAACACACAGATAACACAGAGTCTGGTCTCTACAAGCATGTTCACATTATCTAATCTGCAAAAGTATTGTGATGCTTCAGTGTCCGCAAGAGGGAGGGGGGGGGGAGAAATACAGGAAGTGAGAAGAAGAGACAACAGGCAAACTGCTGAAACAGGGAGATGGGAAAATCCCTTTAAATTTTGCTATAACGTTGAACATTTTGTGGCCTTAACATCCCCTTGTCAAGTCAGTTGGAAAAATTTGAACCAAAAAAAGATACATCAAAATTCAGTGCATTTTGACACATTTTACACCAGGATCAAATCGTAACTACAATATTAAATCTGCTCCTATGTGCACAATGGCTAATGTTCTTAAAGGGAATCTGCCACCTACCCCAAGTATATCCAACTTTCACCTCCAAGTTACAGAGCACACTACATTAATACACAACATATTTCTGTTACGTGTGTCCCTTTTGTACAGTTGTAGAAAAACAACTTGTAACTTTTATGTATATAGGTCAGTGGGTGCACTGGGGGCGGGCCTTCAGCTCCCTGGAGCACTGCTCTTGTCATCTCCAGCTCGTGCTCATGACAATAACCATTGTACTTAGGTGGCTAAAGAAGCGTCCCCAGGGTTTAAGTCCCACTCACAGTGCACCGCCTGCTTAATTTGCATAAAACTTCAAAGTTGTTTTTCTCCAAATCTACAAAGGTGATGTGCTCTGCGCTGGTGGCTGTAGAATATACTTGGGGGAGGTAGTAGACTCTATTTAAAGCCTTACTCCATATAAAAACTATGGAGGTATGAAGCTCTAATGCCCCAAATTCTTATTCACCTGAAAATGGCTTCTCCACTGCCCTCATCTAGTCTGCAGGGGAAGACTGGCCTGATTATGACAATGGAGCACTACTGCAACACACAATAAGAACAGCGCCAACATCAGCCTCCTCCAAGATGATGTGAAATTCTTTAACCGCGATTACTAGTCACCACCGTACCTGTATATGCAGTGTCTTCACCAATATAGAATATCATAAACAGCCACAAAGAAGGGAAATTAAAACACATAAAAGAGGGAAATATGGGTGATGGGTGTAGTTCACCAGGATCTTGAATTCCATTGACAGAACTCTGCTTTGTCCGAGGGCAATATACCAGAGAAGTCAGAGGATAAGTCCAGCACTTAGCAAAAGAAAATTCACATGTTATTTTGTGGTATTTAAAATCCACAAGAACTGTTGGAAAAACACTTGCTGGCAAAGTACAACTCAAAGCAGACATTGCCAAGAAGTTACATTTGCTATCTGATGTCTGCTCCTGCACAGTATTTTGAAACGTACAGTGTTGGCCAAAATTTGTGCAATTAACAGCACCTGTTACTTACCTGAGGTACCTAACAGGTGGTGGCAATAACTAAATCACACTTGAAGCCAGTTGAAATGGATTAAAGTTGACTCAACCTCTGTCCTGTGTCCTTGTGTGTACCACATTGAGCATGGAGAAAAGAAAGAAGACCAAAGAACTGTCTGAGGACTTGAGAAGCAAAATTGTGAGGAAGCATGAGCAATCTCAAGGCTACAAGTCCATCTCCAAAGACCTGAATGTTCCTGTGTCTACCGTGCGCAGTGTCATCAAGAAATTTAAAAGAAAAGAAAAATTTACAAGAGATTTCAACGCAAGATTGTGCGGATGGTGGATAAAGAACCTCGACTAACATCCAAACAAGTTCAAGCTGCCCTGCAGTCCGAGGGTACAACAGTGTCACCCCGTACTATCCATCTGCATCTGTCTGTCCATCCTGATCTGTCTGGTTTCTGTCTGGTTCCTTGTCAGCTGCCCCTATACCAGTAGCAACCCAGCAGTCTCCAGCAGTGAAATCCATTTTCCCATATGGGGGTTAGAGTGTGAAAACCAGAGAGGCTACTTAGATAACACCCTTGGGAGTTGCCCAACGTGAAACCAAGTAAGTGACTCAGTGGGTCCACAATTCGCTGTCCACTGCACATGTTGTCCCTTTAGCTTGTCCAGAGCAATGAGAGATTTCAGTGTGACACTGAAAGGACTGGTGGGCAGAGATTAGGATTATCTCTATATACACCCAACTCATGAGCTCTTTTAGTCTTCTGCTGTATTGTCCCCTGTCACCTGTAATAGAATAACTTCATTACAAGTGTAATAATTTGTAGAATACTGCAATAGTCTATATTCTTTAGATCTTTCTCTGGTTAGTAGTGCCTATTCTTTAACTCACCAGTAATCTTGTAAAATATGTTGTACGATGTCCTTGTATCATGAATACAAGAATAGCTGTAGGAAAGTCTGTAAAATATATATGTGCAAGTGACCCCCAAATCCCTATAAAATCCAGTTATGACCTTTGCTATTATCCAAAGGTCATAAAATGCAACAAACTTTACCGGGTGCCTAGATCACTATCTAGAAAAACCAAAATATAACTGAGAACACACCAGAAAGGCCCAGAGGTTGAGAGAGACATGATCCATCAATCCTGATAGGAGTTATGTACTGTAGGCAGGGGTGAACCATCGGTTTCTGCCGCCTGAGGCGGACATCAGAAAGACGCCACCCCGGAGGAGGGGGCGGGGCCGAGTGGAGTGTGCGTCTTTAGCAGGCAGAGAACAGGCAGGGAGAGGACCTGCTCTCTGCCTGAGCGTGAGGGGCAGCCACTGGAGCCACTGAGCCTCCCCAATCCACCGCTCAGTGACGGTGACCCTAAGCCAGTCCAGGACAGCTTGTCCTGGACTGGCTTAGATCAGCAAAAATGCCGCCCTCCCTGGGGCCCTGGCATAGCACCGCCTGAAGCGTTCGCTTCAGGTCGCCTCATAGGAGGTGCGGCGCTGACTGTAGGTCAAGAAGAAATGTAGGGGTTTTTTTTCACAAGAGACATGTTACATGAGCACAACTCCTTTAACTTACATTTAGGGTGAAAATTGGCAAAAGGAATAATTAAGCAAAAAATGTTGACATCAATGGACATTATATATGTAGTTCTGCCCCATCATAAGAGCACAGCAACAAAAATAATGGAAATGACAGATACCAATGGTGTCAATTGGACCCCAATTACTAAAATTGGATGTGCTGGAGTCCAGTATGTTACTGGACAAGATGGTGTAGTATGTTTTACTATGTTGTTCACATTTTTCATAGAATTTGCAATGAAAGATCCAAACAGATAATCCAGATAATCCAGCACAGATGTTTGCAGCCCCTTCTAAGCAATGCACAAATAACTCATGCCAACTATAAAGCTGTTTCTTTTGGCAATTTCCACCATATTACCATGAGCAATGAATTGTGAAGGTTTCAAACGCTGTCTCAAAATCTGTGAAGTAGTTCTCGAAAACTAGTAATGGGAGCGTTCCAACCATTTCTATAAGATTACAAAATACTACTATTTATTTATACGGTGTGTAACTCAGACCTCATACACAGAGTAAAAACATAATCGTAAGTATAAGGGTCCCTTCACACAACGTTTTCTGGCGCGGAAAATTGAACCCATTGAAGTCAATGGGAGGCTTTTGTTCCGCGTGGATTCTGACACAAATGAATGGACCCTAAGTTTACACGTAGTTTTTTCGTCAAGATTTTGAGGCCGTATCCGCCTCAAAATCCGGACCAAAAAGACAGCTCCCATTGAAATCAATGGGAGCTGCTCAGGATTTTTTTTCTGGGAGCCGTTTCTTCCGGCTCCCGGAAAAAAGAAGCGAGGTGCTCATTTTTCAGGCCGAGTCGCCTCGCGATTCGGCCTGAAGACACACCCTCCTCTGGACTAGGCCCATTTAATGGGCCTAATCCAGAGTGGAGTGTGCGGCTGGATGCCGGTGCAGTGAACCAGCTTTCAGTCACGGCTACCCGGTTTTTGGACCGGAACCTGAGGCGGCCTCAAGTTCCCCTTACTGAATAGTAACCCTGTACGTCAATGCACTTTATTTCTGTAAACTGTTGACTCGCTCATGCAGCTTTATTTGTATTAACCAGATAGCTGGACCATTATACAAGCACTGCTACCTATTGTGTCTGCCCCTTCTTCCTCATAGACTGTAAGCTCTTGCGAACACTGCCCTCACTCCTATGTGTGAATTGATTATTAATTTTTTACTCTATATAAATATAAATTGTTATTATTATTATTATTATTATTATTATTAATATTTTAAAAAAATAATACAATAAAATGCTACGCCATACGAACATACATACAAAATACACAAACCACACTTCCACAGCAGTCCCATATACCACATTTTGAATATTAGACAAATATATAAATCGGATGATAGCATTTTATGGATACCATTTCACGATAAATGGGACAACTTAATATACACTTTGTACGGCATGTTACTATAATTTCTGATATTTGGAATTCAAACATGATAATATGCCAGTTCTTTTCTTCTCAGATTTGACAGGATTGTATTCCGAATGAAAAAAACAATCATCATTTGCAATGGAAATAGGAATAAAAGTTGTGAAAAGCGAAAACAAACAAAAAGTGAAAAATCTCACTGGATATTTTTAAAGGATTTTCAGTATAAGTTTATTACGCTTACTGTATCAATTGTTTTGGGCTGAGAATACGTTTCATTTATACAGATCATCATATGAAATATTCAAAGCTTGCTTAACAGTGGCACATTTTAACCATTGCTTGTCCACATGGACTTATGATACTGTCCTGTCACTTTTATCCACACTGGATACCTTCACTAGATCTGCACAGATGGCACATGGCAGTTTAATAAGTCAGCCATTATTTTGTCCATGTTCTGTTTGTTGGTCTCATTCTTTGCGGGGTGCGGAACTTCCTTAAATGGTCACTTATTATCAGAGTAAAATACTTCTTTCTTCTCTTATCAGGCTCTTCACCACTTCCATCATCCCCTCTCCTAAACTGACATTCACTCTAAAATCTCTGCTGAGTTTCTTCTTGCTAGAACAAGTTTGGCAGAAGCTCAAAGAGAGATGTCATATTACAGTTTTACATTGAAGTCTATGCCAAGGAAACTGGAGGATTGAGCAAAAGCTGAGTGAGCAAGGAGACACAGGCAGAAAGAAAAGTTTCTATCTCACCCCAAATGCTTTTTTCACATCAGTACAGTTTAATACTTCACTAGAATATTCTGTGTTAATTCTGTGAGTGATTCTCCCCTACTTTCTGTACATAGTATATAAGTTACAGATAGTCTTTACTCATCACTCTTAGAACGGCCAGATATAGTTTACTCCTAATGTACTACTGCTTGATGCAAAGTTTGTTGATGGGTTAGGTATACTTTAAGAATCAAGAAGCTACTTATAAACTTGTTGTACAAATGGATAATTTGGAACCTGGCAGGATGTTTGAGACCACTAAACAGCATACCATTAAGAAGTTGGGGTTTAGAGTCCTAAACCGCTGTATCTACCCCTACTCGTCTTTGGTATCCTTAGTAGTTAAAGATCCCAAAGTGTAAGATAAGACGAGTCCACTGAAGGTCTACAGCAAGTGCACCTCACTTCACTCACTAAAATGCAGAGTATGCACAATGAAGCAGGGTCTACTGACCTCAGCTGACTCATTTCATACCTTCGGAGTCCTTCAACCTTTGGCTCCTAAGGAGACCGGTGTTGAGTGGCGATAGGATACAGTGGTTTGTCACCCTAAACCGCAGGCGCTTACTGGCATGTTGGTGGTTTAGTGGTCTATCTATTAAAAAAAATACTAAATGACATTTATTTCTTGCTTCCATTAATTCAGAAGATTGGTTCACACTGTATACACCCAATACCATAGATTATTTAGAGACAGCTGAAGGTGTGTCTTGAAGTAACTGACTTCCTTCATTCCTTTGACATAAACAGACATAACCTGAGATTCCTGGACCCCAATGCAAATCTATAACTGGGCCCCCACCTTGTAGAAACTGCTACCTTTGCATCCCCCTATAACTACCCCCCAGCATCTGTATTTATACATGAGCTACATATGTTGGACTTGGGAACATTCTCAATATATATGTCAACATTAGAGATGAGCGAACAGTAAAATGTTCGAGATTCGATATCCGTTTCGAGTAGCCGCTCAATATTCAACTACTCAAATCGAATATCGAATCCTATTATACTCTATGGGGGGAAAATGCTCGTTTCAGGGGTAGGCAACATTCGATCAAATTACACTTACCAAGTCCACGAGGGAGGGTCGGGCTGGATCCTCCAAGAAGTCTTCTCCGTGCAGCGTCCCCGCGGCGTCTTCCGGCTCTGAATTCACTCTGCCAGGCATCGGTCCTGGGCAGAGCTGACTGCGCATGCCCACACTACAATGCCGATGCCTGGCAGAGTGAATTCAGAGCCGGAAGACTCTGCAGGGAAGCTGCACGGAGAAGACTTCTAAAGGTAGGAGAAGAACCAGCGTTGATTGGCATTCGGCCAATCAATGCTGGTTCTGCATCGAACTTTTCCATTCAAATAGCAAGTGGTACTCGATCGAGTATGAGTATTTCGAATACCGTAGTATTCGATCGAATACCTACTCGATCGAATACTACTCGCTCATCTCTAGTCAACATACTTGACCAGTTAAACATATGCCAAAAGAGAGTCCATTGGAATACATTTGACCTGTCTATATATTTTATTTGTCTTTAAAATCAGAGTGAAATATTTGTTTCAAGACAAGGGGATCCTGCAAAACAATGTATACTCCATGGTGGACAGATTGTATAATAGAAGGTAATGCCAGAGATACAGCTCAACATACATAAATTTGGAGGCACTGGCTAGACAGCTAAGGCTACAGTCACACCTGCTTTCGGTGACCATTTGATTTTGTTCCCTATTCCACTTAAAAAATGCAAGCAGGACTTTTCTCTCTGTATTTTTTGGGTGGAAATCCAGCAGACAATATTATGGGTCCCGCGAGTAACCTCTTTTTAAGTGCATTGGTTTTGCATTTCTCTGGTCTCCCAGTGGTCTTGAAGAATGGAAACTCCAACGCAGGTGCAAACATAGCGACAAATAGCTCTAATCCACCACTAAACACAAACAGATTTGGCTTGGTCAACCATAAATGTCTTCTGAATGGGGAGTACGTTTAGTAAGACATCTCTGGCTGCACTTATCAATACTAAAATAATTGGCCATGCTAATAGCCCCACCATATTTCCTCCAACATGTGTCGGACACCTCCATATCTATTAGATAGTTGGTTGCTCCCATTGAAATCGACAAGTTCTGCCATGCATAGCCACTCTTCTAACATTGTGAACAGAGCCTGATAGGCACATCCAGCTGAACCAGACACGTTTTCTTATGCGAGTGCCTATCGTACCTCTTACACATATTTATTCCAGCAATAATACTGAGCTACTGTACTTAGTGGATTATTTTAAGCCATTCTATTTCAATGGAGACCTGTTGTTACTGCAGCTATAATTTAATTTGTATATTAAAGGATCACTTTTAATTCTTGAATAAAGCAGCTTGATGCCAAGAAAGTGAGAGACCAAAATAAACTGCTGATGAATACCCAAAGCCGTTCAATTAAATAAAGCATATGGACACTGACAGCATCGATTTCTTTATTTTTATTTATTTACACAACAGAAATGGAGATTTCACAATCGGAGTTTAAGGAGTACATGTGAAAATCTTCCCGAATGGCGATAAACAGATGCTATAGTCTAAACTAGATAGGAACTTTGACCAGGAGGACAATCAAGTCAAATCTGAATGAAGCCATTCTAACAGCTCTTAAAGGGGTTATGTCACAAAGAGTATTTATACTGTATTTATAAGATGGACTTGGTCTAAGTCTGAGGCTTTCATTGAAGTAAATGGGAGTGCTGATTTTGTCCCATACAACCATGGCTACAGCCCGCAAGACAGTCCCTCCTGCAGGACCAGTGGGAGTCTCGGGGCCAACACATCCACCACTTAGATATCTAGCATTTATCCTCTGGATAGAGGATAAATACTCTTCATGGAATAAGCTCTTTAAGCAGGCTATGCACATGAGATTAATATCCTCCAAACTCCAATCTTGTGCATCGACCCCTGGCTTGCTCCTGACTATGGTATTTTCCCTCTCCTTCAACACTGATACTCATCATGTACATCGACCACTGGCTTCCTCCTGAGTATGTTACTAGCCTTGCAAGTAAGTCACCTTCCAAGTAATAGCAACTTAAGACTCTGAACCAGACCCAGACCATTACAATGGGCCTCCTGAATCTTCCTCGACAGTGGGAGAGAAGGGTTGGACAACTGAATCCTGACATACTTAACTCTTTTATTCCCAGAGGAGGTAACCCATCCTCAGAGGTGTCTGGAAGCAACTTATTCCTCTCACTTCCCTCAGAAGATATACAAGCTTTTCTGAACCAAGTGGCCATGTGTAAAGCATATGAAGTTTGTAAGAGATAGGAGTATTTGGTCAACATCTATCTGAAGTGTTCCGCATTGGAGGTTGTGTTGCTGTTACCATCCAAAATGCTTGACAGCATTTTGTCTGGTTATATATGGGGCCTGAGCAAGTGTGTTGGGCATTGTTGGTATCTGTCATGTTAGGGATCTGACACTTCTATTATTTTTTCTGTTCTATGATAGGGTAGAATAACAGATGGGAACAGAGTCTTAGATAAACTTTATATTTAATATATTATATTATATTTTTGTCTCTCTTTCAGAATACATCTGCCCCCAGCTTTTCTAATACACTAATATGGAAGTGACACACTGCCCCTAGCCATCACATGCATGCTATGTGCCCACATGTTCACAGAATTACATGCAATTCCAATTGTGTTAAAGCTATTTTCATTTTTTATTTTAAATACTCAGAATGTAATATAGGAAATTTGTAGTCATTACAAAAAATGAGTAAGTAAACAGGAGAATAATTACAACTTCTTCCATGTATTATATAATGCTATATTATTATGACGGCATGGGTTTGGAATGTTTAATTTCCTGTGGATAACATTTTTGCTGTCTTTCTGTGGTCTATTGGGGGGTATTGACTGCTACATCTAACTTTTCCTTCTTATGTATAACTGATGTAGAAATAATTTGATGAAAAGAAACAGATGATGGAATTGAATGGTATCATAACTAGAGATGAGCGAACACTAAAATGTTCGAGGTTTGAAATTCAATTCGAACAGCCGCTCACTGTTCGAGTGTTCGAACGGGTTTCGAACCCCATTATAGTCTATGGGGAACATATACTCGTTAAGGGGGAAACCCAAATCCGTGTCTGGAGGGTCACCAAGTCCACTATGACACCCCAGGAAATGATACCAACACCCTGGAATGACACTGGGACAGCAGGGGAAGCATGTCTGGGGGCATAAAAGTCACTTTATTTCATGGAAATCCCTGTCAGCTTGCGATTTTCGCAAGCTAACTTTTCCCCATAGAAATGCATTGGCCAGCGCTGATTGGCCAGAGTACGGAATTCGACCAATCAGCGCTGGCTCTGCTGGAGGAGGCGGAGTTTAAGATCGCTCCACACCAGTCTCCATTCAGGTCCGACCTTAGACTCCGCCTCCTCCGGCAGAGCCAGCGCTGATTGGCCGAAGGCTGGCCAATGCATTCCTATGCGAATGCAGAGACTTAGCAGTGCTGAGCCAGTTCTGCTCAACTACACATCTGATGCACACTCGGCACTGCTACATCAGATGTAGCATCTGATGTAGCATCTGATGTAGCAGAGCCGAGGGTGCACTAGAACCCCTGTGCAAACTCAGCTCACGCTAATAGAATGCATTGGCCAGCGCTGATTGGCCAATGCATTCTATTAGCCCGATGAAGTAGAGCTGAATGTGTGTGCTTAGCATTTACCACTATTCGTCTAAAATGGAGGTCACCTGATTTCGGCAGCCAATGACTTTTTCCGATTTTTTTCGATGCCTCCGGTGTTGCAGTTCCTGTCCCACCTCCCCTGCGCTGTTATTGGTGCAAAAAAAGCGCCAGGGAAGGTGGGAGGGGAATCAAATTTTTTTGGAGTTTGCCACGTGATGTTCGATTCGAATCGAACACATCGAACAGCCTGATATCCGATCAAACATGTGTTCGATAGAACACTGTTCGCTCTTCTCTAATCATAACTAGTTGTGCAAGTAACAAGGGGCAGACAGGAAAGAAATTCTTGTAAGTCGTAAGTACAGATGTTCATAAGGTAACAACCAAAGTATTACCAGTTGTGAGGATATGTGTGGCTATAGTAGACGCAGATGTGGACAATAC
Organism: Leptodactylus fuscus; assembly: GCF_031893055.1. NCBI lineage: Eukaryota > Metazoa > Chordata > Amphibia > Anura > Leptodactylidae > Leptodactylus > Leptodactylus fuscus. Next base: position 38,312,820 of record NC_134268.1, read on the forward strand.
AGGAGCTCTGTGCAGGACAGATGACGGTCCCTTATCTTTCCAATTGTTATCTTAGTACACAACTTGGAATGATCCAATAGTGACCCAAAGTTTTTATATTCGTCATTTTAAAAAAATAAGAATTGACATATTCTTGCCCCTCTCCTACCCATTCCGTACTGTTACCGTACCGTGCCCATTCCGAGTTACCGTACTGAATACAGCTGCCATGGAGACAGATAAAATATTACACAGCATAAAGGACTCCACTGACTTCTACTGCCATTATTAATATCAATAGTACATGCATGGCGCTACATGGTAGAGTTTTCTAACCCAATGAAACCAATATGAATGGACTACACATTTATTGTTTATATAGTGATCACCCATAGCACAGAATGTATCAAATAACTCAACGTGAAAAGTGAAAAAGCCATCCACCATGTAGAGGTTACATGTTGGTTCCATTTCAGGTTACCAAGCAAGTGGACTGGAGACCAGTGGAGCCATTGGTGGCAACATCAACACTTACATCTGGTCTGAATGAAATAAGTGGTATAAAGTCAGTAGGGGCCAATGGAAGCCATCAATTCTTCCCTTGGTCTCAACTGGTACCAGACTGTATTTCAAGCAGACCAAGTTGAAAAAAGTCAGGAAAGACAGAAATATTGCCAGCTGCTTTTTGATCTGGAATTAAACTAAGATTTACTCTCTACATAGTGGTTGACCCTTTCTCTTTTTATATCGAGATATTTCATAATATACATCCGGTCATATGTGTTATGATCAATATATCAGATTTGCATCTACAACAAATGTGTGCCATGGTGCTTTCATATTGATTGTTAAAGTAGTTCTGAAATCTGGAATCTCTAGCCCTTGGAAATGAAACGGGGTAGTGGCATCCAGCCACACATTTACCATGCAAAGCACACAACTACATAGTTACCTTTTCAGTTGTTTAAATAAATGCCTGATAGATGGGGGCCCCACCTCTGGATTCTGCATCTATTTTAAGAACGGGTCTCTTCTCCTACTCACAAGTCAATGAGGAGAGACTATGTATAGCCAAGTCTTTCAATTCAAGTCAATCGGCAAGTATATTAATAAATTGATGGGTATCTGCATAACTGCAGTATGTAGCTATGAAAATGACTACCAGCGAACATATACCTGGACCTCATAGTCTCACCACAGTGAAGTTCCCATCCCTATGTGGGGGTTAAAGGTTGAAAACTGGGCAGGCTACATATATAATACCCTAGGGAGTAGCCCAATGCCAAACCAATTTGGTGGCACATACCAGAAGGTGAAAAGTATTCAATAGAACATAGAACACATATCAGAAGGTGAAAGTTATGCATTAGAACATAGGCCACATATCAGAAGGTAAAGGTTACACAATAGAACAAATAACACATATAAGAAGGTGAAAGTTACACAATAGAACACAGAACACACATCAGAAGGTGAAAGTTACACAATAGAATATAGAACACATATCAGAAGGTGAAAGTTACACAATAGAACAAAGAACACATATCAGAAGGTGAAAGTTAAAGAAGGAAACATAGAATACATATCAGAAGGTGAAAGTTACACAGTAGAACATAGAACACATATCAGAAGGTGAAAGTTACACAACAGAATATAGAACACATATGAGAAGGTGGAAGTTACACAATAGGACATAGAACAAGTATCAGAAGCTGAAAGTTACACAATAGAATACAGAACACATATCAGAAGGTGGAAATTACACAATAGAACATAGAACACATATCAGAAGGTGAAAGTTACACAACAGAATATAGAACACATATGAGAAGGTGGAAGTTACACAGTAGGACATAGAACACATATCATAAGGTGAAAGTTACACAATGAAACATAGACTACATATCAGAAGGTGAAAGTTACACAATAGAATATAGAATACATATGAAAAGGTGGAAGTTACACAATAGGACATAGAACAAGTATCAGAAGGTGAAAGTTACACAATGAAATATAGAACACATATCAGAAAGTGAAAGTTACACTAGAACATAGAACACATATCAGAAAGTGAAAAAATGAATTTAGAAACTGATGGCACCTTCCGATATATATTCTATGTTCTATCCTAAATAAATCATATATTCCAAATCAGTGCACTCTTGTTTTTTTTCCTTTTTATACAGTGTCCTATTTTTTGGATTTGGGGTTGTATCTGTTTTAGTAAATACTTGTGTTCTGTATGAAGTAACATTTCTGCTGCATCTTTTTTTAGATGTCTGAATTGTGCCATTCTGTTACTTTTCCTCCTGGAAACACGATTTACATTTCCAGGGGGAATAGCAGAGGAACTCCAATCTATTGACATCTAAAATAAGAACAAAATAACGTCCTTATGTAATTTAACGTTATTCAATTTTTTATTTAAATATCAGAGAAAAAAATAATATAACAAGGTAAATAATTAAATGAACATGTTCCCGTTAGCTCGCTGCCATTTCCAAGCAGGCATTATTTTTACTGTGGCATATTTCATTCTTAACCTAAAAAGCTGTAAACTACATTGTAGTACATTGGGGAAGTAGTAAGAGTCTGGCAAGATTCCTGATGAAATTGTGCGCTGAGCATTTAGCATTGTAAAATGGACAATAAACGCCTTACAGCTTGTAATAAATAAAAACACTCACAGTGGCTTATTGATGGAGCTGAGCAATTTGTAACGTATTGCCCTTGTATACTTCACTTATTCCTGGCTTTACTCTATTGTCAAGGTTGTAGGACGGTTAATACAGAAAAGTACACTGAACTCCCCTGCGGAGGATATAAAAATGAATCATTTCTATCATCTAACACTTGTCACACTGTTTGTGCATTATATAATTTTCCATTAACTCCCCAGTATTTCTTTATTAATACATTGACATCAACACTAGATGCTCGGAGCCTGTAGCGAAGATCGGAGTGAGATACATTGCAACGGCAATGACAATCCAAGGAATATGGAAAGCTTTTTAATGATACATCTCTATAGGCACATGATATGTTATCAGCATAAAATACCAGAAAGCCCTTTTATGTTACACTGCTTTATAATAGAATTTATTAAAATATTTAATAAATTACATGTCATGTTTGTTAGAATAATGCAATGATACAATTAACAAATATAGAGAGAAAATATATATTGTATATAGCTAAGCCAATGAAAGTTGAATTAAAGGGATTCTATCGTTAAAATGCTATTTTTTTCTCACTAACACGTAGGAATAGCCTTAATAGCCACTTGCACTCGCTGCCACAAAAAAATGGCTGCGGGCATGTGCAGTCAGCTCTGCCCGAGGCCCGATGGCAGAGCCGACTGCGCATGCGTAGAAGTTTGAACCCAGCGCTGGAAGAAGATGCAGAGAGAGGCCGTTCCAGACAAAGATGGAGATTTCTCTCTCAACATTGGGGACGCCCCCATTGCTGTTTGAGCGCTGGGGCCCGCCCCCAGTGCTGCGAGAGAATTCATTTGCATACCGAAGAAAAACGGGATTTCTACCGAACGGCGTCACGGAGAAGACATCTAAAGGTAGGAGATGGATAGCCTTTCTTAAGGCCATTCCTACGTGTTAGTCATGAAAAAACAGCATTTTAATGATAGGATCCCTTTAAAGGGGTTGGCTTTTTTCTTATTTATGGCCTATCTTTAGGACAACCAGCCAGGTGGTAACAGCCAGCCCCTGCACAGATCAGCTGTTGGGGGCCACTTACAATGCCTGTACTATGCATGGAATGCAGTGATGGCACCCGGCCTGTATACAAAATCTAACAAATTCCTGCCACAATAAAGTTATCACGTTCAAATTAAGCTTTGCTGAATTTTTATATGCAACAGCCCAGATTTTCTGTGCTTTGCATGCAAATTTGTAAACTTTTGAGCAAAAAATTTGTGCAAAAAATGTACAGATTTACTATCATGACAGGGGAGCTAGATAGAATTTGGCATAGATTCCCCCCCAGGTGCACTTATCATACATAAGGCGCCTTCTCCACCAGCTCCAGAGCTATGAAGACTGGCGTTGGTATATTTAGAGATAGACAATCTACACAAGTATCCGAAAAATAGTAAAAGTCGGCACAACTACAAAGATGTAATAAAAATATAAAATAACTTTTTATGGAACATTAAAAGCAAAAGAGAAAACAAACCAAAAAAGGAAAAACGCCATTAAAAAATCATGATAAGCCTACGCGTTTCAGGACTGTTGAGCTATGACTAAGGGGCTCAACAGTCCGGAAACACGTAGGTTAATCATGATTTTTTTTTAATGTTTTTTTTTTTCATTTTTTGGTTTGTTTTCTCTTTTGCCTTTAATGTTCCATTAAAAGTTATTTTTTATTTTTATTACGACTTCGTAGTTGTGCCGGTTTTTACAATTTTTTGGGATATTTGTTACTATGCTCTCGTTGGTCCTGGGAGTTTCTCCAGGTGAGCTGAAACATGACTTTTTTGTTTTTTTAGTCTACACAAGTGGTGGGTCCATTCACAGATGCATATGTCTATTATTTTACACACTATATACAAATCTGACTTCATCCCATTGGGTATTGAAGTGCCCATCAATATTTTAAGGAGCTAAAACGGGTACCAACAATTTTTTAAATAAATGTCACTAAAAATAATGTTACAAAGTCTCTGTGTAAGTAAATATCTCAATACCCCATAGTGGTCCAAGCTTTTTGGTTAGATGATCCCAGCATCCTTAGCTTCTTTTTGAAGTCTCCTATGGCAGAATACAGTCTTAGACACCGAAATTTTGCGGTTCTGTTATAATATGGCAGTTATCGACCAACAAAAATTCACGGCATATGCTGAAAAAGTTGTCTGGAGTGAAGGTGCCCATCCTAGCCCCCAAAGTCTTACGTCCTGCTGCTGGAGAACCAAGGATTTTCTCGAAGGCCACCTATATAGTTAAGGCTTGGTTCGGTGGTGTAACTAGGAATGACGGGACCCCATGGTGAACTTTTGACATGGGCCCCCGCCAAACCCCGAAGACCCCAACCGACCAACCACCCTCCCGCATTCCTGCACATACTATTATGCCCCATAGTGTCCCCTGCACACAGTATTATTGTCCCATAGTGTCCCCTGCACACAGCATTATTGCCGCATAGTGGTTCCTACACATGGTATTATTTCCCAGTAGTGGCCCCTGCACACAGTATTATTGTCCCATTGTGGACACCCAAAGAATAATAATCAGAAACCCAGGGTAGAATATAAACCCCTGAGTATAATAATAATGTTTGTGGGGCCCGCGTCCTTACTTACTGATACCCCCGCTGCTGTTCACAGCGGCCTCCGCATAAGAAGAAACACAGGTGGTCATGGGCAGGAACCAGGATTGGTAAGTAAATAAGGCAACGGTAGCGGCTGTCGCCGGGCCCCTTAATGTCCTGGGCCCTGTGGCTGCAACCCTGGTCTGCCTAAAATTGCCAGAGAGAAAAGTCCTTTTCAGTATAAAATCATAAAAAATCTGGCGGTCATCTGGCACACCCCATTATAGTCTATAGGGTCCACAGGTTAACTGCTTTTTAAGCATACAACCTTTCCATCTTTCAGGTCCCCATGAGGACCCAAACGACAGAGAGCTGAACCCTAGTGTGAACCTAGCGTTATCTGTCCACTCCCAAAAATGTATAGGTGATCAGTAACTCACATTTTTAAAAAAGTTTATCAGGGATCACATAAGAAAGGGGCACCAACATGAATTGTATTTTCAGCCCTCTTTAATCATATTATATATATATATATTTTTTTTAATGTAGATTGTGAGCCCACGTAGGGCTTACAATGTACATTTTTCCCTATCACTATGTCTTTGGAGTATGGGATGGAAATCCACGCAAACACGGGGAGAACATACAAACTCCTTGCAGATGGTTTTTTGCCCTTGGCGGGATTTGAACCAAGGACTCCAGCGCTGCAAGGCTGCAGTGCTAACCACTGAGCCACCGTGTGGCCCCCTCATATTATATTTTTGAGTTCCAAACTTAGCTTTAGCAAGGCGTTCCATTACCTTGGACAAAAGCCCATTTTATTGCTCTCACCCAATATATGCACACACGTGTTGGCTGTTTCTGATGCCCAGCACTAGATATCAATCCCCGGGTGCCCCTTTCCTAGCTACACCCTTGAGTGGTGCATTTGCACACTGGATGCTGCCCGTATATGATGTGTATATAATACCATTTACTATCATCTTTTAGTAACCAGGCCTGGGATACATCCTTATACACTGTACTATATATCTATCCTGAGATATAGATAAAAGCTATATCCTATAGGGGCCAATAAGAAGGGCCGTGTGGTCTTCTGCACCAGGCGTCTTTTTTTTCATGAATATACGTTTTCTCTTGATCTTCTCGGAGGGAAGTTTCGAGACATAAATGTGGTGAAATGATTTTTGGATTATATCATCTTATCCAATTCTTCTTTTTACAGGAAAATGATTTCTTTATTTTAGACTCTCTGTAATTGTTTAGGTATGTTATCATGCGCTCGCTCTGCACGGCAGGAATCTTGGCACTTCACATCCAGACATGGTTTTTATTAGTTATCTACAGGAATAAAAGTTTTCTGAGATACTTTAAGAAAAATAATCATTGATTCTAAAACACGTTTATGTAACAAAGTATATAGAAGTTACATTGGATTGGGAATAAGGGTCTGCTTATTTACTCAGAACAGCGCCACTGTTGTCCTTGGGCTATGTCTGGTATTGCAGCTTAACGCAGTCACAGACTGTGCCACTGAGGTTGTATATAATGTCGGTATATATTGTGTTTGTATTGTTCTTGTATGTTTTGCAATTCTCCCATTATTTTGTTCTCACTTTTGGATACTAGGGTCTGGAACCCCTTTGAATTGAACGAACTTGGTTCATTCCAGACCAATTACTGGTCTGGACTAAGGGGAGGAGACTGGAAGTTTCTGGAATCAGTTCTATTTCTAATGCTGACAAAGGATCAGACAAGATCACCTGCTGAGAGACTATTCTTCTAAGGCCGCTTGGGGACCCCCCAAACGGAATACCGAATGCATTAAAAAGAGGTGAGCAATGAAACCACACAGACCCCATAGACTATAATGGGGTCCGTGTGTTTTTTCCGTGCAGTGTCCACACAAGTCATGCAGACAGGAAAGTACTTCAAGCAGTATTTTTCTCTCTGCATGACTCATGCGGACACCACATGGACCACATTATAGTCTATTGGGTCCATGTGCTTTCATTGCTCACCACTTATTAATGCGTTTGGTATTCCATTCGAGGGACCCCAAGTGGACTGTCCCCTCTTAAAGGGATCTTTTGAAAAAGAGATGTTTAAACATTACAAATACTATATAAATCTGGTATCGCTGTATTGTACTGACCCACAGAATACAGGTAACAAGTCATTTTTGCAACATAACCAATACTGTAAAAAAGTAACCGATAATAGGGTTGAGCAATCAGGTTCGGAAAAGATCATATCCCGATCGGCGATCGACCAAATATCACGATCGGGATCGGCTGGAAAATGATCGGAAATCGGATTTTGATATCTCAAGATCGGCTCAACCCTAAAAGTGACTTTTCCCATAGAGAAGCATTGACTAGGGTTTAGTGATCGGGATCGGCTGGAAAATGATCGGAAATCAGATTTTAAAATCGATCCTGAAATCTCAAGATCGGCTCAAACTTAACCGTTAACAAATTGGTTCAAATGCATTATTTTTTCCAATTCCACCTCATTCTGAATTTTTTTCCAGCTTCTCATTACATTGCAAAGGCGATTGCATGGTGCCATTACAAAGTACAATTTGTTCCACAATCAACAAGCCATTTGGTGACCGAACCAAAAAAAAAAAAAAAAAGTATGACTCTTGGAAGGAGGTGAAGCAAAAATGGATACGCAAAAGCGAAAATTATCCTGGTGTTTAATGGGTTAAAACATAGTGGGAGTTAAAGTTTTGCCACTGTGCAAATGGCAGAGGAATAAGGGGCGGCCCTACTTGTAATAGTTTATGAACCAAGAAGATTGAAGCAGTTAATACAGTATTCACGCGTGCTAGTCTGAACAGATGCCTACACAGATGACCTGCTTCATGCAAATTGTAAGGATGTTATAAATAGTACGAGGCAGTCAATCAATTCGTACTGCAAAAAAGGGACTGGCAGCAAAGGGGTTAACAGAATTCAGACTGGATAAAGCGGATGTATTTGGAAAGCTAATAGAAAGAACGGCGAGTGCAATGTTCTAAAATAGTTCTGTATTTTTATAATCTCTAGATCTAACCCTTGTTCGACTTTCATGTTGTAAATGAAAGAAAATGAGCAGAAATAAATAATATATCGGACCAGCCGCTGCTTTACCCGGCTTTGCTTTTAGATGAGCTGCAGAGAAGTTTCCTCCAAGCCGTATGTTGCTTTTCAGCCTGGGGCAGACAGGAGGGAGGACGGGGGGAGCGTTACCACCAGCTCGTAGAAACAAAGTTCCATGTGGCAGAACGAGCCTTGGCTATTTGCCATGGTAGCTTGTCCCTGTGTCTCTGCTTCAGGCAATATAGGTGACTTCCATATGTCCCTCAAACTAAAAATCAAGAGAAATACCAGTCACAGAAAATATTCCTTACCCTGGAATTTGTTGTACGAGGGTAACCCTTTAGTGTCCAGTATGAAATCTGCAGTACGGGGAAAATTAAAAAACAGATACGTAATCTTAATCTGATATTTTTGTCTGTGATGTGTAAATGTACAATAGTCTGCTATGATATACTTATGGGCGGTGATATATACCACTAGTGCAGCTTTTGCCGGTTTGCACCCTGATGCCCGAGATATCGTTGTTGTTAGTTTGTTACCGATATCCCAGCGTTGTCAATACAAACCTATGGAAATGTACTGACAAGAGGGTGTTCCTCATGACACTGAGTAGTAAGGACCGCCCTTCTGACAGTGGAGGGATATCGGTACCGAAAATAATACCGCCGATTACTCCGGCAGCCAGACTCATATCGTCAAAGATGACAGTGCGCTGAATTTATAATTCATCATATAATACCATAATTTTCGGGCACATGAAGGGCCATCTTTAAAGGAACACAAAATTGGTGCATTTTGTTATGCCTAGTGCAGGGCTGCAGATCCTGGGGGTGATGCATCTTATCACGGAATCCACCTCAGAATCCGCCTTCAAAAAATGCCTCCCATTGACTTCAATGGGAGCCGTTGACTTCTTTTTTCCGCAAGCAAGAGCGAGCTGCCCTATCTTGCCGCTGATTCTGCGGATAAATCAGCGCAAGACCCCCTTCCGACTAGGCCCATTCATTTGGACCTAATCCAGAGCGGAATGCCGCGACCGGATGGCGGTGCACTGCACTGCGTTTTTTGGAGGTGGCTTCTGCGTCAAAATCTGGTCCAAAAAACTCCATGTGAACTCAGCATTACAGAGATTCAGAGACTACTTGTGTCATGTGTGTCCCCTTCAGACCCTACATGAGCCTTGGCCACTACTGGAATGTAGGGTCGACGTTGGTGATCCACCATTGATATATTGATGAACAATTTGAAATCTAAGAATAATTCTCTAAATTAGCTGGATCGGTAAAGTCATGCCAAGAAAAATGTCAGCAGATGGATTCTGATATAGTTATATTATTGAAGACTATATGCCAATATATCATGCCTTGTCCTCCGATTTGTAGGCCCACAGGCATGAGAATAGTCACAATTATTGCCATTTGTGGGCTAAACATTGCAACTTTCCCCAATGTTCACTACTTTTCTAAAAAGTGAGAGAGAAGAGCAGGAATCAAGGTGGGTCAGAGCAAGGACACCTCGACCTGACAGTTGTACTATAGCACATTTGGAAAGACTGGTAGAAGTTATAGACAAAATTTAAACCCTGGCTGTCAGAGATTTCAATTTAGATCCAAGCCTCTTAATAATTTTCGTGCACCTCATGCCACCCGAAAGAAGGATTGAAGGTTTTCCAGGCTAAATCATTGATTACTAGAGATGAGCGAGTACTGTTCGGATCAGCCGATCCGAACAGCACGCACGCATTAAAATGAATGGATGTAGCCGACACGCAGGGGGTTAAGCGGCCGGCGTCAAAGCGGAATTACCAGGTGCATCCATTCATTTCAATGCGTGCGTGCTGTTCGGATCGGCTGATCCGAACAGTACTCGCTCATCTCTATTGATTAACTATTCTTAGGATAGATCATCAATTAAAGATTGACACCCAGGTCCTTCACCGATCAGCTGTTTGGAAAGGCTGCAACATTCAGGTGAGTTCTACAACCTCTTCAGTACTCGCCAAGCACAGCAGCGTACATTTGTGCTCCGTACATTTGTGCTTCGTATCACAGCTCAGCCCATTTACTTGAGTTCACTTAATATGGGATCAGACCATATGACTGATGAAAGTGAAGTTATATGGTATGTAAAACAGAAGCTGATAAACCAGGACCTTGGGGTCCAGGGTCAAACCCACTTGGATCTTCATTTGACAATGCAATGATGGGTCACTATGATGGGTTTTTTCTTCTATTGTAATCCTGCCTGTCTTATCTATTATCTAAATGAGGTGAGTTAAAGTTATAGGTTGTAGAATTTTTTAATTTTTTTTAATATAGATGGAAAATAAAAAATAAAATCATCAAAAATTCTTAAAAAAATATGTTGAACATGAAAACCTAATTTGAAAAATAGGCAATTTTTGGTAACACAATAGCTATATGGAGACTATCATGTCTTCAGGCCCTGCTAAAGTTTTTGAGAAAAGAACATTCAAAAAAAGTACTCTTTTTCAGAAAAAAGGGAAACTTTCTCTAGCGCCACCTTTTGGAAAGTAGCTCCCTATATGCTGAAAAGCAATAACTTTCTTTTGGAGAAGTTATCCTGGCTTGGCATTATTCCCAGATCATGCCACAAGGTTTCAGGTAAACTAGGCATTGATCTATAGGGAGCTACTATCCAAAAGGTGGCGCTAGAGCAAGTTCTCCATTTTCCACCAAGAAAGATTTATTGGCATTTTCTTCAGATAGTGTACAAGCTGACAGGCCTGCTTTAAGAGTTGATGCAATTCCCAATGTACATGATGTAATGCATGTAATTGATATCAGGATCAGGCTAGAGGCGATGGGAATGTTAAAAAAAAAAAGTCATCAGTCACTCTGATACAATTTGTGGTGATTACAGAATGGGGAGAGCCTGATGAATGCAGGTGCAGATGCAATAGATTTCAAGGACAAGTCAGGTGATGATAAGCAGATCAGATTTTCTTCAAAGAATTGGCACAGCACAAAAGATGAGGAAGGGAATCATTCTGGTGGGAGTCACTACACGACTGATACGGATGTCGGCCTCCTGGCCAGTGTAATCCATGTAACCCTTTCTCTAAATTTAGATGAATTTAGATGTGATAGCATAAGTATGGCAGAAATGCTACAACTCTTATAAGTAAAAGTAGTCTACAGAATTAAGCTGTATTGTTTCAGTGGTCGTTGTACGACTAACAACCTTTGTATAAATCAGTAGTACAAGCCAATATAAGAAACTTTGGCATATAGCTTATCAGAGAAAAATGCTTCTTTCTCCATGTATCAGGCTCCTTTACTCCTATCCCCCTCCTAAACTAATGAGATGACTCTGAATATTGTCTTGCACTGTCAGCTCACAGAGAGATCAGATTACATGGTGTCTATAGAAGTGTATGGAGAGAAGAAGGGAAGAGAAGCCTAGTATGATGCTGCAGCTAACAGCAAGTTTTCTATCTCACCCTAGAGATTTATTCAGACCAGTACTACTCATTCCGTCTCTATAATGTCTTCCATGCTGCTGCTTCTCTGTATATCAGAGATAGGGGTAAGGGAGAAGAAATGCGTAGTCTACTCCAATAACTGATGAAAAATGCAAAATAAAAATAATAGAATTGATAGATATAGTGTTATTGCTTATATACACATACATAACAGTCAATTCAGAAAAGTCATTGAAAGGACAGATATCTTACACTACCCAGATTGTCCATTCATAATCTGTTTTAGGCTAAGGCCCCTTGTAGTGAGCCCCAGCTAAAAAGCGCTGCAGGAAAAACCGAAACGCCTTTCACAGAAAATCCACACTGTTTTAGGCTGAGGCCCCACGTTGCAGAAACGCAGCTTTTTTGTTGCAGATTTTGCTGCAGTTTTTTGAGCCAAAGCCAGTAATGGTTAAGTAAGGAATGGGAAATATATAAGAAGTACTTATACTTCTCCTTTCTGCTCAATCCATTCCCGGCTGTGGCTTAAAAAAACACAGAAAAATTTGCAACAAAAAAAGCTGCGTTTCCGCAACGTGGGGCCTCAGACTTACTCTGCAAACTTTCTGCACCAATTATACGTATATGGACACCGCCAGCATGTCCATAGGTATATTTTTTATGCTGCTATTTAAAAAAAATAGGTTGTTTTTTTTTAAATCATAGCATGTCCGCTGCGGATATTTTTCTACAGTGTGTGGATCGGATTGGCCAGAATCCCATCCACTCTGCAGAAATACTGTAAAATGCCACGGCTTTTGCCCTGATGTTTCTGCCATAGCAAAATCACTGTGTATAGGGGTTCAGGCCTAAAGTTATTATTATTTTGCTTACTTGTATAGCACCATCATATTCCGCAGCACTTTACAGACATTGACCGTCACTGTCCCATATAGGGCTCACAATCTACATTCCCTATCTGTATGTCTTTGGTAGGTGGGAGGAAACCAGAGTACCCGTAGGAAACCCACGCAGACACGGGGAGCATATACAAACTCCTTGCAGATGTTGTTCTTGGCAGGGTTTAAACCCAGGACTCCAGTGCTGAACGTCTGCAGTGCTAACCACTGAGCTCACTGTGCTGCCATGCAAAAGTTGTATTTTTTTTCATAAATCTATAGTGCAGGTGAAAGGAGAAACATTGCAATAAACTTCACTAAGGATTCGTTCACATCTCGCCCGGGACTCCATTCTGCAGGTTTCCGTTTCCTGCACAAAGCAGGGCAGGAGACGGAAACTTGCAGGCATCTTTCAAACCCATTCATTTGAATGGGTTTAAAAAGTGTCCGGCCTTGAGCGCCGGTGAACGTCAGGGGCGGATCCAGAGCCGGGCAACCGCCCGGGGCCCCGCGCTTAGCGGGTCCCCGCGGCGCAGCCCGGACCTAACAAAATGGTCCCGGTCGGCTGCTCGTCATGTCCCGATTTCAACTCATCGGCATCCTACGGACGCTGATGAGCTGAATACATAGCCATTTAAAGCAGGAGCTGTCACAGCTCAGCTCCTGCTTTAACGCTGAGCTCCGGGCCTCCGGCATTTGTAGCCGCGATGTGGTGACGTCACATCGTGGCTACAATATGTGTATGAGGGAGAGAGCTGCGAGGGAAGGTGAGTGTGTGTGTGAGTGAGTGTGAGACCAGCATGACACTGGGGCAGATGGAGGGGGGAGAACGGCATGACACTGGGGCAGATGGAGGGGGGAGAACGGCATGACACTGGGGCAGATGGAGGGGGGAGAACGGTATGACACTGTGGCAGATTGAGGGGGGAGAACGGCATGACACTGGAGCAGATGGAGGGGGGAGAACAGCATGACACTGGGGCAGATGGAGGGGGGGAGAACAGCATGACACTGGGGCAGATGGAGGGGGGAGAACGGCATGACACTGGGTCTGGGGCAGATGGAGGGGGAGAACGGCATGACACTGGGTCTGGGGCAGATGAAGGGGGGAGAATGGCATGACACTGGGGCAGATGAAGGGGGGAGAACGGCATGACACTGGGGCAGAGACGGGGGGGACATGAAACTGTGGGCAGATAAAGGGGGAGAATGGCATGAAATTGGGGACAGAGATAGAGGGGGGACATGAAACTAGGGGTAAATGAAGGGTGTATATGGAAATGGGGGAGTGATGGAGGTGGGACACAGAATTTACGGGTGACTGTAGGAGGATTATACTGTGTGGAATCATATGAAAATTGAATGAGAATGGGTGGAGTCAACATAAAAGTGGGCGGGGCCTAATATGCTGCGGCGCGCTGAGCACGCCGCACTTTTTGTCCCCTCTCTCTAGTCTTCAACAGTTGGGAAGTACAGGTTAGAATTGCAAGACCCCCCAGTAAGTAGGGCCCCACTAAAGTCAATTGCCCAGGGCCCTGCAAACCCTGGATCCGCCACTGGTGAGCATTTTATGGTCTCTGTGTGGAAACCATTTTTTTTAACCGGACACAGAGTCGGACATGCAGTACTCTGTGTCCAATTTTAAAAAAACGGTTTCACCGCAGACAGCATACTTCTTATTTAACCTTTTCATGGCACTAATCTGACTTACCCGGGTCACATTAAACAAGACTTTCCTGTTGTAAATCTCTAATTCATCCGGGCAATACTGGCGACTGGTTCGGCTGCTAAAATGCAGCATGGCTGCCTATAATCCTTAAACACAGATAAAGTGGCTGACTCGCCCATTATTCCTTCCTTGACTTTTTTATGTTATTCCGTTCTTTAGAAAACTATTGCCCTTGAGCCCAGGGGAATGACATAATATAAGAGAGAATAAGAGCTAATAGCCGAGCCTACCATTGTACTGGAGTGTCTGATATAAATAAAAAGTAATGAGTTCTTGTCCTAATATACCGAATGCGCACGTTCGCCGCAGCCTCCAAATGCCGGAGCAATTTATCTGTCCATGCACTTAGTATGCAAGACGTTTAATAATTGTAGACTGCAAACATCCCTTCTTACATCAACTATTCACCAACCTGAAAAGCTTTCCTAAGCCCAATGCTACAATTTGCTCTACAAGTGTCTTCTATTAAAACTGACTGACAATTACACTTAGCATCTCTTAAGGGTCATTCATATGAACTTGGAGAATTCCAGTGTTTCTGTATTTTCATTGCACAGATAGGTATCTCTGCCACGCTCGTTTTAAGGGAATACGTTTTTCGCGTACCTGCATTTACGGAGCGGTGATGGACTGTCATTTTATTTTCTATGGTAAATGTTTAATAAACGAATGCCCAAGTAGAATAAACCATCACGGGGCTGAGCTGCTGCCTATCCGTGTAGGGGTTGGTGGTCTATTCAGATGTAGGGACCTCAAAAGGATTCATTTTATAGCAGCTTAAAGGGATGTGCAATGTTAGAAAAACAAGCCTTGTATTATCTAGTAACAGCGGCACACCTGTCACTGCACAACCATACTATAATGGATGGTGGACTGCAATACCACATACAACCTGTTCATGGGTGTGGCACCATCCCCTCAATAGTATTAGTTGTCTCATCACAGTGTCTTTCCTTATCCTGCTTTTAGCTTCTTCAGTAAGACACAAGATCACCGTGTGACCTCCTTTTTCTAGCATGGGTTGCAGTGTAATCAGGAGGTCACTTTCTGCTGCTCATAGATATTATTCAGATCTACCATATGATCTCATCAAAGTCCTGCCCATGTTTCAGGACCTGTGGTGGCATCATCCTTATGGTCTAAGGTCCTAGAAGCTCTATCCTAGTATTAGCTTAATAGTGTTTTTCAGAAAAGGGAACAGACATAAGTACAGGGAGTAGACGTGAGTACACGGGATAGACATGAGTACAGGGAGTAGACAGGGGCATAGGGAATAGACAGGAGTGTAGGGAATAGACAGGAGTACAGGGACTAGACAGGAGTACAGGGACTAGATTTGAGTACAGGGACTAGATTTGAGTACAGGGACTAGACATGAGTACAGGGAATAGACAGGAGTGTAGGGAATAGAGAGGAGTGTAGGGAATAGACAGGAGTGTAGGGAATAGACAGGAGTGTAGGGAATAGATAGGAGTGTAGGGAATAGACAGGAGTGTAGGGAATAGACAGGAGTACAGGGAATAGACAGGAGTGTAGGGAATAGACAGGAGTGTAGGGAATAGACAGGAGTACAGGGAATAGACAGGAGTGTAGGGAATAGACAGGAGTGTAGGGAATAGACAGGAGTACAGGGAATAGACAGGAGTTTAGGGAATAGACAGGAGTACAGGGAATAGATAGGAGTGTAGGGAATAGACAGGAGTGTAGGGAATAGACAGGAGTGTAGGGAATAGACAGGAGTACAGGGAATAGACAGGAGTGTAGGGAATAGACAGGAGTGTAGGGAATAGACAGGAGTGTAGGGAATAGACAGGAGTACAGGGAATAGACAGGAGTGTAGGGAATAGACAGGAGTGTAGGGAATAGACAGGAGTGTAGGGAATAGACAGGAGTGTAGGGAATAGATAGGAGTGTAGGGAATAGACAGGAGTGTAGGGAATAGACAGGAGTACAGGGAATAGACAGGAGTGTAGGGAATAGACAGGAGTGTAGGGAATAGACAGGAGTGTAGGGAATAGACAGGAGTGTAGGGAATAGACAGGAGTGTAGGGAATAGACAGGAGTGTAGGGAATAGACAGGAGTGTAGGGAATAGACAGGAGTGTAGGGAATAGACAGGAGTTTAGGGAATAGACAGGAGTGTAGGGAATAGACAGGAGTACAGGGACTAGACTGGAGTACAGGGACAAGACATGAGTATAGGGAATAGACAGGAGTACAGGAACTAGACATGAGTACAGGGGATAGACAAGAGTACAAGGGCTGGACATAAGTACAGGGAATAGACATGTGTATAGGGAATAGACATGATGCGAGGACGGGACATGAGCATAGGAGATAGACATGAGTACAGGGAGTAGACTTGGGTACAGGGAATAGACATGGGTGACTACATCAGCAATAGCAAATTTTGAATATACTTTGTTGACTACCTTCTGTCACTAAAACGAGAAAACACTGGAGTGTCCCTTTAAGATTATACTTTCACATTTAAGGGTATTCCCATATCATAACCTAGCAATATCCCATCACTTTCTGATCGGTAAGGGTCACAGTGCTGATGCAGTGCTATATCTCCCTTCACAGTCTATCCTTACAAAGAATCATTACCAGCAACCCAAATGTGCAAGGAACTGCACCCACCCATGTCCACTTGAATAGACCTGTGGTGCAGTTCCCTGGTTGGCCAGAAGCCCCTTCATTGAGACAATTGGTGGAGGAGTCTACCAGTTAACACCATTTGGTGATATGCTTTACAGTATTCCCATGGCCATTGGCTACAATAGACTGGAGCCTACTCATTGAGGTTTATGAGAGTTTTCTAGACATGCTCTGTGCAGGGAGGTGAAGGAATAAACTGTGACATCATGTATTGTCATTAGTGAATGCAATGATAGCTCAGTGGTGTTCTCTATAGAGGTGTTATCTTCTATTGTAATCTCATCTATGATGTATATGAGGTGACTGCTGCAAATAACTGACAAGTATAAGGCTAAGTTTAATGTATCTTTTTCAATTATATGCTTTTTGATTTTTAGCTAGGGAGTCGCATGACATGAGGAACCTTGATGTTGGTTTGCAAGCTTGTATACTTTGGTCAAACTATTGACTAATACCTCATGGTTATTTGACTTTTTTTTGCAGGATGTAGCCAGACCCTGTTTTCTTTGCAGGATGCTGATGCTGGCGAGCGCAGATGTGAACTCAGCTTAAGTGTGGGCTTTTTTCAGTTATAGTTATGTTTAGTGGTCAGGGTGAAAATTGCAGGATTTAGTACTTTTTAAAATACATATAGAGACATAGAAAATCAAAAAGATATCATCAAATTGTCTTAAAAAATATTTTGAACATAAATGATTATACATTCCCTTTAATATCAGGTGCCACAAGACATGTAGATACACAGTAGACAATACTAAGTAGCGCAAAAAGAAGGGGCCGTACACCAGCACTAAAGTATATAGCAACAGATTGCTGAGGCTGGTGATCCGTGTATACAGCGCCTCCCAACTACAGCCATGTAAATATTTACCAGCGGGGAGGGCAACCCGTGAAGCCAGCGCCATGATAATGGTTATATACAGTAATATAATATAACATAATATATAATAATATAGCTTAGCTTGTTTCATTATCCTACTAATATTATAAATGTGAAAGTTTGTGTGTTTGGATGTTTGTATGTTTGTGAGTTTGGATGTTTGTTCCTCAATCACGCTAAAACGCCTGGACGGATTTGCGTGCAATTTTCCACAAACATAGTTTTCCCTCAGGATTGAGTCACATGCTACTTTTGGTGCCACTAAACAACATGGCTTCCTAGCAGGAGACTCACAAAAGCAGGACTCCTAGCCCCAGCTATAGACTCACACACACTGCCTGGCATTTACTGCCTCAACCTGCCTGCACACTCCTTACTGTCACCTCAGGAGTAGCCCTCACTCTACTCACTCACATTTTACATATAGCTTTCCACTATACATACACACAGGGCCGCCATCAGGAATTTTGGGGCCCCATACAGCCTAAGTGCCTGCCCCCCCCCCCCCCCGCCATTTTAAAACTACTTTAATTTGCGACATACCAATTCTGTATTACATTTCCCTTTATTTAGCAGCATTACAAGGCTTAATCAGATTCTATTTTCAGGTAAGATCTGCTACATGTGGCAGCGCCTATAGAGAGCCAACACCATCTATAAGAGCCTCCTAATAAATCCTCAGGGCTTATTCACATTGCGTTTTTGGCCTCCCTTGCCGGGATACGTTGGTAACCAGTCAGAATCAGCTGTCAACTTATCCCTGCACGAAGGACTGGCCATTAAAAAAAAGGGGGGCCTGCAGTTCTCCGTGCAGGGATAAGTGGGGAGCTGATTGTGACTGGTTACCAACGTATCCCAGCAAGGGAGGCCAAAAACGCAATGTGAACACTCCTTTATAGTGAAAGTCCCACCCCCAAACAGGCTGCTATGCTAGTAACATAGCAGCCTACATCATTATTAATACAAAGCACACAGACCTTTGGAGGTATTGTGTGCTTTGTAGTTCTCCAGCTAAAAACTTATATATTATATATTATTGCCCCAGACGTTCCCTCTCCGCAGTGCCACACACCCGATGTCCCAACAATCCCCCCCCCCCCCCGTCCACCTTCTAACATCTTTCCACTGCCCCCTGTACCCATACCTCCCAACTTTTGAAGAACCAAAAGAGGGACAAAATGTGCGGCAAATTTAGCCCCACCCACTGTTATGTTGACTCCACCCATTCTCATTCATTTTTCATGTGCCCGCACACAGTATAATCCTCCTACAGTCACCCGTACATTATATGTCCCCCCTCTATCTCTCCCCCAGCTTCATATGCACCCTTCATCTGCCCCCAGTTTCATGTCTCCCACCCAATCTCTGCCCCCAGATTCATGTCCGCCCATCCATTTCTGCCCTACAGTTTCATGTCCCCCCCTCCATCTCTGCCCCCAGTTTCATGTCCCCTCCATCTCTGTCCTGTTTCATGTCCCCCATCTCTACCCCCAGATTCATGCCCTCCATCTCTACCCCCCAGATTCATGTCCCTCCATCTCTGCCCCATATTCATGTCCCCTCCATCTCTGTCCCTATATTCATGTCCCCTCCATCTCTGCCCCCATATTCATGTCCCCTCCATCTCTGCCCCCATATTCATGTCCCCTCCATCTCTGCCCCCATATTCATGTCCCCTCCATCTCTGCCCCCAGATTCATGTCCCCTCCATCTCTGCCCCCAGATTCATGTCCCCTCCATCTCTGCCCCCAGATTCATGTCCCCTCCATCTCTGCTCCCATATTCATGTCCCTCCA
Source organism: Leptodactylus fuscus (assembly GCF_031893055.1). Classification (NCBI taxonomy): domain Eukaryota; kingdom Metazoa; phylum Chordata; class Amphibia; order Anura; family Leptodactylidae; genus Leptodactylus; species Leptodactylus fuscus. Next base: position 38,332,535 of record NC_134268.1, read on the forward strand.
TCTCTGCCCCCATTGTCATGCCGTCCTCTCCATCTCTGCCCCCATATTCATGTCCCCTCCATCTCTGCCCCCATATTCATGTCCCTCCATCTCTGCCCCCATTGTCATGCCGTCCTCTCCATCTCTGCCCCCATATTCATGTCCCTCCATCTCTGCCCCCATTGTCATGCCGTCCTCTCCATCTCTGCCCCCATATTCATGTCCCCTCCATCTCTGCCCCCATTGTCATGCCGTCCTCTCCATCTCTGCCCCCATTGTCATGCCGTCCTCTCCATCTCTGCCCCCATATTCATGTCCCCTCCATCTCTGCCCCCATATTCATGTCCCTCCATCTCTGCCCCCATTGTCATGCCGTCCTCTCCATCTCTGCCCCCATATTCATGTCCCTCCATCTCTGCCACCATTGTCATGCCGTCCTCTCTCTGCCCCCAGTTTCACGTTCCACATTGCACTGACTGACTTACCTTCTCCTTCGTTCCCTCGCAGCTCTCTACGCGCCTCTCTCTCACTGGCGCACAGTTATAGACGCGATGTGACGTCATCACATCGCGTCTACAAGCCAGTAGCGGAGGCGGCGAAGCGAGGAGCTGACACAGGTCAGCTCCTCTCTTCAGCCGCATATGTGACAGCGAGAGAGGCGCACAGCGGCGAAGCAAGGAGGTCAGCTCCTCGCTTCGCCGCCGGCTACTGGCTTGTAGACGCGATGGCTGAAGCGAGGAGCTGACATGTGTCAGCTCCTCGCTTCGCTGCTACCGCCGGCTACTGGCTTTTAGACGCGATGTGATAACATCGCGTCTACAAGCCAGTAGCAGCGGCGGCAGCGAAGCGAGGAGCTGACACAGGTCAGCTCCTCGCTTCAGCCGCATATGTGTCAGCGAGAGAGGCACGCAGCGGTGAAGCGAGGAGCTGACCTGTGTCAGCTCCTTGCTTCAGCCGTGTATGTCTTCAACTCAGATCTGCGTCCTCTGGATGCAGATCTGAGTTGAAATAGGACATACACAATGACTGCTACGGGCGCCAGGGGGCCGGCACACGGTGGCGGGCCAAAACCGGGCCCCCCCCCATTTTTCAATTTGGCCGGGCCCCTGACACCAGTACCAGTAGTACTGGCCTATCGGCAGCCCTGCATACACAATACAACACATCACATTGTAATTACATGTATCTCCTATCACTGCTATATACAGTACCTGATACATATATACTCCTGTACACAGGCTGTATATACTATATATTACATGTATCTCCTATCACTGCTATATACAGTACCTGATACATATATACACCTGTACACAGGCTGTATATACTATATAATTTCATGTATTACCTATCACTGCTATATACAGTGCCTGATACATATATACTCCTGTACACAGGCTGTATATACTATATAATTACATGTATTACCTATCACTGCTATATACAGTGCCTGATACATATACACTCCTGTACACAGGCTGTATATACTATATAATTACATGTATTACCTATCCCTGCTATATACAGTACCTGATACATATATACTCCTGTACACAGGCTGTATATACTATATATTACATGTATCTCCTATCACTGCTATATACAGTGCCTGATACATATATACTCCTGTACACAGACTGTATATACTATATATTACATGTATCTCCTATCACTGCTATATACAGTACCTGATACATATATACTCCTGTACACAGGCTGTATATACTATATATTACATGTATCTCCTATCACTGCTATATACAGTACCTGATACATATATACTCCTGTACACAGACTGTATATACTATATAATTACATGTATTACCTATCACTGCTATATACAGTGCCTGATACATATATACTCCTGTACACAGGCTGTATATACTATATAATTACATGTATTACCTATCACTGCTATATACAGTGCCTGATACATATATACTCCTGTACACAGGCTGTATATACTATATAATTACATGTATTACCTATCCCTGCTATATACAGTACCTGATACATATATACTCCTGTACACAGGCTGTATATACTATATATTACATGTATCTCCTATCACTGCTATATACAGTGCCTGATACATATATACTCCTGTACACAGACTGTATATACTATATATTACATGTATCTCCTATCACTGCTATATACAGTACCTGATACATATATACTCCTGTACACAGGCTGTATATACTATATAATTACATGTATTACCTATCCCTGCTATATACAGTACCTGATACATATATACTCCTGTACACAGGCTGTATATACTATATATTACATGTATCTCCTATCACTGCTATATACAGTGCCTGATACATATATACTCCTGTACACAGGCTGTATAACACATCACATTGTCTGTATCACAACATACACAATATAACACATCAAATCACATTTGCTAGCCCACCAAACTTTTTAAAGCACTTTTACAGTTTCACACGTCTGTGTCCGCCCAATTCTCAAATCACCGCAGACGAAGCCGCGGGTAAAAGCTAGTTTTTAATAAACTTGTCCACATTTTTCTTAAGTTCAGACAACCCCTTTAAATATGATCAACTGACCTATATATTTTAGCCTATTTATATATATAAACACAGGAAGAATATGCAAATCTGTCTTCCATGATGTAATTAGGAAGATAGAGCCTCAGTGTGTGCACACCAATAGAGGGCGCTAGCTGAGGATGTGCAAGTCTTTCTTCCATGATGTAATTAGGAAGACAGAACCTCATCCATGCACCCCTATAGGTCAGTACTCTCTGCCCCAGGCTGAAGAGATGCAAACACATCGAAACGGCCGTCCTCGGTTGAGATACTGAACCTGGTAAAATCCCAGCATCATTGCGAACACAAGGCCTCTGGAAGGTCAGGCATGATGTTAAAGGGAGCGCCCCCTATAGGGGTGCATGGCTGAGGTTCTGTCTTCCTAATTACATCATGGAAGACAGACTTGCACATTCTCAGCTAGCGCCCTCCATTGGTGTGCGCACACTGAGGCTCTGTCTTCCTAATTACATCATGGAAGACAGATTTGCATATTCTTCCCATGATCCTTTGCACAGTGGAGCGCTCATGGCTTAATAAGACTCCACAAACCTAAATGGTGGTCTCTCCCTATGGAGTGACGATATCCCCCCGACCCTATATGTATACACGTCAGTTTTTCATCTGTGAAGACAATGTTTGACTCTGGACATAGAAGTATGGCGTCGGTGTCTGTCCACAATGCGTCTGATTTATCTGTACAGTGTTTACATTGCAGACGTAAATGACATTGGCAGACGTGACACATCATAAATGACATGCCGGCTTAGAAAACGTGAAAAACTTCAATTAAAGAAAAGGGTAGGGAATAGGATGAATCTGAATTGGAGCCAAACTCTTTAGCACATCTGTAGCCAGGCTGCATTTCAGCTGTGGTTACCAGATGGCCTGGAAAGAAAACATATGTTTGCACAGCATATTTCTGTATTTTATTGCTTAATGTCATTCTGGAATTCAGGAAACGCCGGACATTCTGTGCCAAATCAAGCAGGTGTTAATCATAAGTGGGTTGAGCACCATGTCACTAATGTATAAAATTACAATGTTTTACTATTCCTAATTAAGAGAGTAAAATATATGGCTCCGCCGTCCATCCTATGGAAACACTAATGTCCAAAACTCATCATCGCTGCAATCATGCTTGTTGGACGGCGCGAGATGAGAGATGGAGTCCTGTCAGCTTCGCCCCGCCGAGAATTGAACATCAGGGAGAGTCTACTGGAACGGGCCATCTAGCTGGCAATCGGACAAATTAGGTTAGTGCATAGGGTGCGGTGCCAGAGGTAGCGCTATTAAATACGGAATCCGCTAATCGCTGCTTTTATGTGTGATAATCACTAGAACAGCTTGTTACAGCTTTATGTTGATAAATATTTAAAGGGGCATAAAGGACGCCTTCCCAAATGTGCCATCAGAGGTTTCACCGAAGCTTTATCATACAGGTGTATAGACATGCAAATACTGCAGGCGAGATTTCTGCTATGAATCTATAGAGTGTAATAGCTGGAATTTTATGCTGAGAAGAGGAAGATGAATATTTTAGAATATTTACCGGTATCACCTTTGCTTTAGTGCGGTTTGTTCCAGAGGTAAATAGAGATACCTGCTGCATAGTGTATGGACACATGGTCTCCAATAGCTCATCATAGATTATCATATCTATGTAACACTCAGCCATAGATAGGAGCCATGAAATTCAGGAGCTCTGTCCCCTTCATGCAATATAACTGTAAACTGCCGCTTTAAGGGAAGCAATGGACCAATTTGCCTTCTGGGTCCTTGTGAACATATGGTAAAGTCAAAGTACATGGCAGCATGGTACAAAGAGAACATTTCATGTCCTCTGAGATTGCCAATATTATACAATGTTAGAAAGTTGAATTCAATACACGGTCCGCTTTGTCAATATGTCAATATCGGTGCCATTAGTTTCAGTACCCATATCCCTCCACTGTCAGAAAGGCAGGACTTAAAGCTCAGAGTCATCACTAGGCTGTTATGAATGGTCTCCCTGACAGTACTCTTCCATAGCCTTGTACTGTTGGGGTGTGTTCCTCACAGACCAGCGATGATGCTAGGCTGTAAGGACCACCCTTTTGACAGGTGAGAGATATCGTGACTAAGCTAACAGCACCGATATTTCCTGCACCCAGGTGCATACTGGCAAATTGACAGCGCACTGGATTAAGTGCACTGTCATCTTTCTCACAGTATATAATACCGCCCACCTCCAAGGACATGAAAGGGCCTCTTTAAACTTGCAACTCTGCAGTGGGAAGAATGGTGGCTCAGTGGTTAGCTCGGTTGTCTTGCAATACTGGAGTCCTAGGTTGCAACATATGAAGCAAAAGAAGGTCCAACAAAGTTTTCTCCTTTTTTTAGTAGGAGATATGTCACTTGCCATATTTGAGGCTCACCCTATGCTGGAGATGGGACTATAAAGACTGGTGTTGAAAATACCAGGCTTCATAAATCTGCCCAATAGAATCAACTTCTTGAACCTAATGGAAGAAGGCCAGGAGGTTGGGAGTAGAAGTGGCTGCTGTAGTCACGGTGGCAAGATCTCTACCAGACCTTCCAGCACTGAGCCTGATGGTAGTTAGAGTGCCCTTGATGGTGGATGTAAGATTAAAGCTAAGGAGACAATGAAAAGAAAGTCATAACTCACAGTTTTCACTTGGGGAAGTAGAGGTTAAACAGGCAAATATCATCCCTATAATGGAGGTATGGTTCTTTAGGAAACTTTTTATGCATGAATCATGCGGAGAGAAAAGTACTGAAAGTACTGATTTGTGTGGACACCGCACAGAAATCACACAGACCCCATTATAATGTATAGGGTCCATGGTTTCATTGCTCACTACTTTTCATTGCTCACCGCTCCCCACATGCACTCCCCAAATGGAATACCGAATGCAGATGTGAACCAGGCCTGAGACTAACGGGGAGGATAGTAGCTCCATCAACAACAATTACCCTCACAGTCTCTTCTTGCACACAACATCCACAAAGTGGTCAGGGACGCTATATCCTGACTGCAAAACAAGATGATTGCTGACTTTAGCTAGTATGGGCCTCCCTAACCAAGGACTCCAGTTACTCTGCTCCTAGCTCTGGGAATATAAGCCCCCTGATCACCACTTCCTCCTAACTAAGGGTGGAAAGGACTAGGGACTAACTGTCTGTTCTGCCAGAGGTTCCTCAACTCTCCATACTGTAGTATACATACTATGGATATTATAGCCATGAGGACAGTATAAAGGTTTGATCATTTGGGGTCCAACTGCTTGGACCCACACCAAATGCTAGACATGGGTAATCCAGTACCCTGTCCCTCTCCATCAGAGCAGCTAACTGTAAGGGAAGTCCTAGCTGTCTGATTCCCACTAAGCTAACATTTATGTTGTCTACAATGTGGATAGTAACACATGTTTACAGCTTAAATACCCCTTTAAATCACAATTTAGGGGTATTCCGATCAGAGAAATTTATTGCATATCCACAGATCTCACCATGTCTAAAAGATGTGAATGTCGAAAACAGAAGTCCAAAGACCACTCTCCATATCTGACGAAGGGTTTACCGGTTGCCACGTCCTATGCAGAGTTTGATCATAGACATGGCCACTAGGGTTGAGCGATCGTGTTCGGAAAAGATCGGATTCTGATCTGCGATTGAGAAAATTTCATGATTGCGATCAGAATTCCGAACACGATCTTTTAAGGTGGGATCGAGATCGGTGATTATTTCCCACAATGCTTTGCTACTGGCCAAGCATTGTGGGAAAAGCTAACAATGTTAGCCTTCACACTGAGTATACGCTCCACTCATTCTGAGCGGGGTGTATACTCAGTGTGAAAGCTCCACTGCGGTTCCATAGGAATGAATGAAAGCAGCCGGCACAAAGCCTTAACCCCCTGCGCACCGGCTGCGTCCAGTCATTCTAATGGGAGACTAGCTAACATCTCTAGTAGCTACTTACCTGCAGAGATGGCTGGTCCGGTATTCTCGTTCTTCTTCGCCTCGCTGCCCCCGCCTCCCATGTTAAAGAGCTAGGAAGAAGGCGGGGCTTGTGACTTAGGAGAGTGTGGGCGGGTACAGGGCGCGGAGACGTGACGTCTCCCCTCCTAGTACCCGCCCACACTCTCCTAACCTGGGAGGCAGGGGGCAGCTAGGCGAAGAAGAACAAGAAGACCGGGCACCGGACCAGCCATCTCTGCAGGTAAGTGGACACCAGGGGGGACTAAGTAGACAGAGGATTAAAAAAAAATCCTCTGGCTACTTAGTGATTTAAAAAAAATCACTACACAGCGTTGATTCTAACAATTAAAGCGTTCAATGGTTAGATTCCATGCTGTATAGTGAATAGGATTGTTTTTAAAATCCGAACTCTGATTAGTAAAAAAATCCCATTGACTTGCATTGGGATCGGAATTGGGATCGAGATCGGGTTCGAATGAAAAATGATCGGAAATCGGATTTCAAAATCGATCCTGAAAAGTCAACCCTAATGACCACTCACATTTCTCTGCGGCTCTCTATACCATTCCATGTGTGTAACAGAAACAGATAAGGAAAGAAGCTAAAACATGCTGGTCAGATTTACATTTCACAGTTTAACCTTACATCTGAAGTTATAATGATCACATGTACATGTGTACAGAACTAACTCTTATTTGCTAAAAATTGAGCTGCATTGGGGGATTAACACGTTGGATAGATCCCTCTAGTTGTCCCTGTTTCATATACATGAACATCCTTCAGAGTTTGCTCTTGGATTAGACAGTAACTGGAAGCTGACATGTGATTGTGTTCATTAAGTCGGGGATTTAATTTAATTATCAGAATATTTTAAACACAAATACAAACAAGTTACATAAAAGAACACAAATATAACGGCCAACTATTCATGTTACAAATGTTACCATGTCGTATACAGAACAAATGTCATATTACTAGGGGTCATTATACACAAAGCTTGATGGGCGTCCATCCATGATAAAAGGCTTTCTACAACCCAATGGGGTTTAAGGGGACAAATGACCCGGCCAAAGTCGGAGTCATAGAGTTGAGTCAGGACCAATATTGAGTAGAATTGGAGTAGGAAAAAAGTTACCAACTTCAAAATGAAATGATTAGTTTATTTTAATTCATTTATTTTTAGATTTTGTTATTATTAATATTGTATCATTAATTAGATACATAGTTTGTTACATAATTACTTTTATAGAATGTCAATCACTAACTTTTTAATGAATTTTCAGAGCTTTTTTGCATCCAGCTAACAAGTCAACAAAGGAGTTAGAATCGGAACAGCAATCGGAGTTGGCGGTTTGGCGGTTTGGCGTACCTACTCCATAGTCCTGCAAATAACCATTAATAGTATCGTTCACCAACAACAATTATTTAGTTAGTATACATGGTGTAGCCAAAACCAACAACATGTTGCTTATTTTCAGAGACCACTGATCAGGATTGAGCATTCCTACGAACACTCATTACCATTTCGACACGTATGTTATGATTTCTTTTATATGGATTAGAATATTCAAAACATAAATTTACGGGAACAAATGTATTCACAGTAATAAACCGAACACAATTTTATGACTATTCTTAGTGAGGCCACATTTTCTAGACATTGCTATACAGTTTTGGCTTCCCACCATGTCTTTGCTCATTGATTAGCCTTTGATGGGCCCCCTAAAGCTCCTGGGCCCAGATGCAACTGCACCTCCTGCACCCCCTCAAAGGTTTTGTAGATATATCGGCCATGGAATCCACGGGAAGATCAAGCAGGATGCTTCTGGTCTCAGGGCTCTGAAACAAAGAAGTATCAATCATTGCCTCCCATTAAAAACAATAGAAGGCAGATCCCAGCTGAAATTTGGGGCTGATTTTGAGCCTCAAACTCAATTGCAAATTCTTCCATTAGAATTCCCTTAGATTGTATACTACACTGTCTACCAATAAGTATTTGGACACCTATGGTAGAATAGAAAAAAAACATTCATTTATATCCAATAGTTGGTAGACCCCAGCAGATGCTTCCTTACAGATGGTATTGATCCCGGATGCCTGGTGAACCTCCTGGTGTATGTGAGCCATCGGTCGGGTGCGATTTCTCTGGCCAGCACTCGTCGGTCTCTATCTCCCAATTTCGGGGGTCTGCCGACTCGGGGCACATTCCAACAATCACCGTTCATCTTTCACTTCGTAATCACATAGGCCACTGTCAATTTTGGGTAATTCAGTTCGCTTGCTATGTCCCTTAAGAATCGACCATTTTTGTGGTACCCCCACAATTACCCCTTTCTCAAAATCGGACAACTCTGCACCTCGTGGCATCTTGCATGTGACCAATGCCAACGCATTAATGCCAATGCTGTTTCCTATGTAATGGCGGAAGGTGCGACGTACATCACGACTGCAGATATCTTCATTTGCATGGTAGTCCAAACACTTATTGGTAGATAGTGTATACGTTTACATCTCCTTTATTAGATGAGTATATCCAGAAAGTTTTTGCCACCTGTTTGGTGAATGGTGTCACAGCGTAGACCATACCCCTTCTCCACACCCAGTTTCATGCCCATATCCAGTGAAGTCCCATCCTTCTTCATACACATTGTGAAAGGCCCTAAAAAGTGTCTAAAACACTTGATGAATATGACATAAGGCATGTAGACAATTTTTTGGGTACAAATTCTGGCATGGTTATGTATTAAATCTCGTCCTGTGCATGGGTGGAGTCATCAGGACTCTTGATGTCTCTGCTAGGAGTCCTGGCAACATTAAGGGTGAATTCACACTGAGTAAACGCTAGCTTATTTTGTAAAGTAAAATTACACTTGTAAATTTTGCTATCCCATTGACTTCAATGACATTTTACAGGCGTATTTTTACAGGCGTATTTTTACAGGCGTATTTTTTACAGGCGTATTTTTACACTTGTAAAAAAATATCATTGAAGTCAATGGGATAGCAAAATTTACAAGTGTAATTTTACTCTACAAAATAAGCTAGCGTTTACTCAGTGTGAATGCACCCTTACTCTGCTTTTTACTCAGAAATCCTATAAAAAACCTACCTATTACAGAAGTTAATGAAATATCCTAGAATACATTATGTTGTACCTCCATTTAATCCTTCTACAGTCCTCCCTTACAGCTTGTGGCAGGAAACCGAAGTGTGGTCTACTGCTGAGGTCTATCTATAGATATGTATCTGTGATCTCTAAATATGAGAACGTGCCATTACGTTTATTGCTACTTTATAAAGTGCTGGTTTTATGTATCTGTGTGATCTTCCATTGCTTTATCTTGCTAGCTTTTCTTGTAGTAACCCTGACTTTACACATAAGGTATCTGCAGGAGGTGTCTTGGCTACATAAACAGATCACACAACCGTTCTTTCTCCAGGAACTAGACCCCATCATGTGTGAGAAATGATATAACCTTCTGGCTCCCTGTAAAGCTGAATCTGTTTTCTTGCAGTTCTATATCCTCAGTTTGATAAACTGTGAAGCCTCCGTGTACGGTTTTTCTTCTCTTCTGGAAGCAGGTGGGACACTTGGGAAGAGTCCAACATGAATCTAAGGAGCAGGCATGTTTATATCTGCTCCTTAGAGTCTCAAGCCATTGAATTATGTAATCACAGATTATACCAGAAAGAATTCATGCGCAAACTCAATACACATAAAACACATATTCTTATAAAATTATTCATATAAAATACACATATTCTTAAGAAATAATGTGGAATTCTATAAAAACTTAGAGTCTCCTAAAAAATGTGATGTCTGTTTTGGAAAATAATTTTTTGTTACAAGAGTCGTCTCAGAATAAGATGATCACAAACTGCAGCTGCAATGCCTGTCACTGTTCCAATTCCCCACAGCGCCACCACAGGAGAAACTGAACATTACACTGTTCCTATTGAAATCAATAGGCTGACCATATACATGTCAGGTCCTCCAGCGTATGAGACTCTCTAGTAGTTGTCTTACTCTTGGAGTAATAGATGAGAGTGCTTAATGTGATCTCATAAAAGGGGTTTCCAGTCTAAATATCTTATGACCTATCCTTAGGATAGATCATCCATTAAAGATCAGCACAGGTCCATCACATGGGTCCCCGGCCTATTAGCTGCTGGATGAGACTTTAGTACTTACCAAGCACAGCGCCATATATTTATATAGTGGCTGTGCTTGGTATCGCAGCTCAGCCCATTCATTTGATAAGATAAGCTAAGACCAGGTAATGTGATGATGAACATGTCCAGAGAATTCAAATAGCTGATCTGTAGGGTTCTGGGTTTCGGACCTTCACTGATCTTTGTATAGGTAATAAATAGAGATGAGCGAACACTAAAATGTTCGAGGTTCGAAATTCGATTCGAACAGCCGCTCAATGTTCGTGTGTTCGAACGGGTTTCGAACCCCATTATAGTCTATGGGGAACAGATACTCGTTAAGGGGGAAACCCAAATCCGTGTCTGGAGGGTCACCAAGTCCACTATGACACCCCAGGAAATGATGCCAACACCTCTGGAATGACACTGGGACAGCAGGGGAAGCATGTCTGGGGGCATCTAACACACCAAAGACCCTCTATTACCCCAACATCACAGCCTAACAACTACACACTTTACACACTCAATACCACCTCTCTGACAGTAGGAAAACACCTTGAAACATGTGTATTTGGCACTTGCAGTGAGGAGAGCTTGTCACCAGCAGTGAATTTGGCCCTTGTAGTAAGTTGAGGTTGGCACCAACATTTGTTTTGAAAATCAGGGTGGATTGAGCCTCTAACCAGCAGAGTTTGGGCAAATTCATGGTGGAGGGAGCCTCTAAAAACCCCAGTTTGGACCAATTCATGGTGGAGGGAGCCTCTAACCAGCCCAGTTTGGGCAAATTCATGGTGGAGGGAGCCTCTAAAAAACCCAGTTTGGACCAATTCATGGTGGAGGGAGCCTCTAACCAGCCCAGTTTGGGCAAATTCATGGTGGAGGGAGCCTCTAACCAGCCCAGTTTGGACCAATTAATGGTGGAGGGAGCCTCTAACCAGCCCAGTTTGGACCAATTAATGGTGGAGGGAGCCTCTAACCACCCCAGTTTGGACCAATTCATGGTGGAGGGAGCCTCTAAACAGCCCAGTTTGGGCAAATTCATGGTGGAGGGAGCCTCTAAAAAACCCAGTTTGGACCAATTCATGGTGGAGGGAGCCTCTAACCAGCCCAGTTTGGACCAATTAATGGTGGAGGGAGCCTCTAAACAGCCAAGTTTGGACCAAATCATGGTGGAGGGAGCCTCTAACCAGCCCAGTTTGGACCAATTAATGGTGGAGGGAGCCTCTAACCAGCCCAGTTTGGACCAATTAATGGTGGAGGGAGCCTCTAACCACCCCAGTTTGGACCAATTCATGGTGGAGGGAGCCTCTAACCAGCCCAGTTTGGACCAATTCATGGTGGAGGGAGCCTCTAAAAAACCCAGTTTGGACCAATTCATGGTGGAGGGAGCCTCTAAACAGCCCAGTTTGGGCAAATTCATGGTGGAGGGAGCCTCTAAAAACCCCAGTTTGGACCAATTCATGGTGGAGGGAGCCTCTAACCAGCCCAGTTTGGGCAAATTCATGGTGGAGGGAGCCTCTAAAAAACCCAGTTTGGACCAATTCATGGTGGAGGGAGCCTCTAACCAGCCCAGTTTGGGCAAATTCATGGTGGAGGGAGCCTCTAACCAGCCCAGTTTGGACCAATTAATGGTGGAGGGAGCCTCTAACCAGCCCAGTTTGGACCAATTAATGGTGGAGGGAGCCTCTAACCACCCCAGTTTGGACCAATTCATGGTGGAGGGAGCCTCTAAACAGCCCAGTTTGGGCAAATTCATGGTGGAGGGAGCCTCTAAAAAACCCAGTTTGGACCAATTCATGGTGGAGGGAGCCTCTAACCAGCCCAGTTTGGACCAATTAATGGTGGAGGGAGCCTCTAAACAGCCAAGTTTGGACCAATTCATGGTGGAGGGAGCCTCTAAAAACCCCAGTTTGGACCAATTCATGGTGGAGGGAGCCTCTAACCAGCCCAGTTTGGGCAAATTCATGGTGGAGGGAGCCTCTAAACAGCCCAGTTTGGGCAAATTCATGGTGGAGGGAGCCTCTAACCAGCCCAGTTTGGACCAATTAATGGTGGAGGGAGCCTCTAACCAGCCCAGTTTGGACCAATTAATGGTGGAGGGAGCCTCTAACCAGCCCAGTTTGGACCAATTAATGGTGGAGGGAGCCTCTAACCACCCCAGTTTGGACCAATTCATGGTGGAGGAAGCCTCTAACCAGCCCAGTTTGGACCAATTCATGGTGGAGGGAGCCTCTAAAAAACCCAGTTTGGACCAATTCATGGTGGAGGGAGCCTCTAAACAGCCCAGTTTGGGCAAATTCATGGTGGAGGGAGCCTCTAAAAAACCCAGTTTGGACCAATTCATGGTGGAGGGAGCCTCTAACCAGCCCAGTTTGGACCAATTAATGGTGGAGGGAGCCTCTAAACAGCCAAGTTTGGACCAATTCATGGTGGAGGGAGCCTCTAAAAACCCCAGTTTGGACCAATTCATGGTGGAGGGAGCCTCTAACCAGCCCAGTTTGGACCAATTAATGGTGGAGGGAGCCTCTAACCAGCCCAGTTTGGACCAATTAATGGTGGAGGGAGCCTCTAACCACCCCAGTTTGGACCAATTCATGGTGGAGGGAGCCTCTAAAAAACCCAGTTTGGACCAATTCATGGTGGAGGGAGCCTCTAAACAGCCCAGTTTGGGCAAATTCATGGTGGAGGGAGCCTCTAAAAAACCCAGTTTGGACCAATTCATGGTGGAGGGAGCCTCTAACCAGCCCAGTTTGGACCAATTAATGGTGGAGGGAGCCTCTAAACAGCCAAGTTTGGACCAATTCATGGTGGAGGGAGCCTCTAAAAACCCCAGTTTGGACCAATTCATGGTGGAGGGAGCCTCTAACCAGCCCAGTTTGGACCAATTAATGGTGGAGGGAGCCTCTAACCAGCCCAGTTTGGACCAATTAATGGTGGAGGGAGCCTCTAACCACCCCAGTTTGGACCAATTCATGGTGGAGGGAGCCTCTAAACAGCCCAGTTTGGGCAAATTCATGGTGGAGGGAGCCTCTAAAAAACCCAGTTTGGACCAATTCATGGTGGAGGGAGCCTCTAACCAGCCCAGTTTGGACCAATTAATGGTGGAGGGAGCCTCTAAACAGCCAAGTTTGGACCAATTCATGGTGGAGGGAGCCTCTAAAAACCCCAGTTTGGACCAATTCATGGTGGAGGGAGCCTCTAACCAGCCCAGTTTGGACCAATTAATGGTGGAGGGAGCCTCTAACCAGCCCAGTTTGGACCAATTAATGGTGGAGGGAGCCTCTAACCACCCCAGTTTGGACCAATTCATGGTGGAGGGAGCCTCTAAACAGCCCAGTTTGGGCAAATTCATGGTGGATGGAGCCTCTAAAAAACCCAGTTTGGACCAATTCATGGTGGAGGGAGCCTCTAACCAGCCCAGTTTGGACCAATTAATGGTGGAGGGAGCCTCTAAACAGCCAAGTTTGGACCAATTCATGGTGGAGGGAGCCTCTAAAAACCCCAGTTTGGACCAATTCATGGTGGAGGGAGCCTCTAACCAGCCCAGTTTGGGCAAATTCATGGTGGAGGGAGCCTCTAAACAGCCCAGTTTGGGCAAATTCATGGTGGAGGGAGCCTCTAACCAGCCCAGTTTGGACCAATTAATGGTGGAGGGAGCCTCTAACCAGCCCAGTTTGGACCAATTAATGGTGGAGGGAGCCTCTAACCACCCCAGTTTGGACCAATTCATGGTGGAGGGAGCCTCTAAACAGCCCAGTTTGGGCAAATTCATGGTGGAGGGAGCCTCTAAAAAACCCAGTTTGGACCAATTCATGGTGGAGGGAGCCTCTAACCAGCCCAGTTTGGACCAATTAATGGTGGAGGGAGCCTCTAAACAGCCAAGTTTGGACCAATTCATGGTGGAGGGAGCCTCTAAAAACCCCAGTTTGGACCAATTCATGGTGGAGGGAGCCTCTAACCAGCCCAGTTTGGGCAAATTCATGGTGGAGGGAGCCTCTAAACAGCCCAGTTTGGGCAAATTCATGGTGGAGGGAGCCTCTAACCAGCCCAGTTTGGACCAATTAATGGTGGAGGGAGCCTCTAACCAGCCCAGTTTGGACCAATTAATGGTGGAGGGAGCCTCTAACCAGCCCAGTTTGGACCAATTAATGGTGGAGGGAGCCTCTAACCACCCCAGTTTGGACCAATTCATGGTGGAGGGAGTCTCTAACCAGCCCAGTTTGGACCAATTCATGGTGGAGGGAGCCTCTAACCACCCCAGTTTGGACCAATTCATGGTGGAGGGAGCCTCTAAACAGCCCAGTTTGGGCAAATTCATGGTGGATGGAGCCTCTAAAAAACCCAGTTTGGACCAATTCATGGTGGAGGGAGCCTCTAACCAGCCCAGTTTGGACCAATTAATGGTGGAGGGAGCCTCTAAACAGCCAAGTTTGGACCAATTCATGGTGGAGGGAGCCTCTAAAAACCCCAGTTTGGACCAATTCATGGTGGAGGGAGCCTCTAACCAGCCCAGTTTGGGCAAATTCATGGTGGAGGGAGCCTCTAAACAGCCCAGTTTGGGCAAATTCATGGTGGAGGGAGCCTCTAACCAGCCCAGTTTGGACCAATTAATGGTGGAGGGAGCCTCTAACCAGCCCAGTTTGGACCAATTCATGGTGGAGGGAGCCTCTAACCAGCCCAGTTTGGACCAATTAATGGTGGAGGGAGCCTCTAACCACCCCAGTTTGGACCAATTCATGGTGGAGGGAGCCTCTAACCAGCCCAGTTTGGACCAATTCATGGTGGAGGGAGCCTCTAAAAAACCCAGTTTGGACCAATTCATGGTGGAGGGAGCCTCTAAACAGCCCAGTTTGGGCAAATTCATGGTGGAGGGAGCCTCTAAAAAACCCAGTTTGGACCAATTCATGGTGGAGGGAGCCTCTAACCAGCCCAGTTTGGACCAATTAATGGTGGAGGGAGCCTCTAAACAGCCAAGTTTGGACCAATTCATGGTGGAGGGAGCCTCTAAAAACCCCAGTTTGGACCAATTCATGGTGGAGGGAGCCTCTAACCAGCCCAGTTTGGACCAATTAATGGTGGAGGGAGCCTCTAACCAGCCCAGTTTGGACCAATTAATGGTGGAGGGAGCCTCTAACCACCCCAGTTTGGACCAATTCATGGTGGAGGGAGCCTCTAAACAGCCAAGTTTGGACCAATTCATGGTGAAGGGAGCCTCTAAAAACCCGTTTGGACCAATTCATGGTGGAGGGAGCCTCTAACCAGCCCAGTTTGGGCAAATTCATGGTGGAGGGAGCCTCTAAACAGCCCAGTTTGGGCAAATTCATGGTGGAGGGAGCCTCTAACCAGCCCAGTTTGGACCAATTAATGGTGGAGGGAGCCTCTAACCAGCCCAGTTTGGACCAATTAATGGTGGAGGGAGCCTCTAACCACCCCAGTTTGGACCAATTCATGGTGGAGGGAGCCTCTAAACAGCCAAGTTTGGACCAATTCATGGTGGAGGGAGCCTCTAAAAACCCCAGTTTGGACCAATTCATGGTGGAGGGAGCCTCTAACCAGCCCAGTTTGGACCAATTAATGGTGGAGGGAGCCTCTAAACAGCCAAGTTTTGGGAAATTCATGGTGGAGGGAGCCTCTAACCAGCCCAGTTTGGACCAATTCATGGTGGAGGGAGCCTCTAAACAGCCCAGTTTGGGCAAATTCATGGTGGAGGGAGCCTCTAAAAAACCCAGTTTGGACCAATTCATGGTGGAGGGAGCCTCTAACCAGCCCAGTTTGGACCAATTAATGGTGGAGGGAGCCTCTAACCAGCCCAGTTTGGACCAATTAATGGTGGAGGGAGCCTCTAACCACCCCAGTTTGGACCAATTCATGGTGGAGGGAGCCTCTAAACAGCCAAGTTTGGACCAATTCATGGTGGAGGGAGCCTCTAAAAACCCCAGTTTGGACCAATTCATGGTGGAGGGAGCCTCTAACCAGCCCAGTTTGGGCAAATTCATGGTGGAGGGAGCCTCTAAACAGCCCAGTTTGGGCAAATTCATGGTGGAGGGAGCCTCTAAAAAACCCAGTTTGGACCAATTCATGGTGGAGGGAGCCTCTAACCAGCCCAGTTTGGACCAAGTAATGGTGGAGGGAGCCTCTAACCACCCCAGTTTGGACCAATTCATGGTGGAGGGAGCCTCTAAACAGCCAAGTTTGGACCAATTCATGGTGGAGGGAGCCTCTAAACAGCCAAGTTTGGACCAATTCATGGTGGAGGGAGCCTCTAAAAACCCCAGTTTGGACCAATTCATGGTGGAGGGAGCCTCTAACCAGCCCAGTTTGGACCAATTAATGGTGGAGGGAGCCTCTAAACAGCCAAGTTTTGGGAAATTCATGGTGGAGGGAGCCTCTAACCAGCCCAGTTTGGACCAATTCATGGTGGAGGGAGCCTCTAAACAGCCCAGTTTGGGCAAATTCATGGTGGAGGGAGCCTCTAAA
Source organism: Leptodactylus fuscus (assembly GCF_031893055.1). Lineage (NCBI taxonomy): Eukaryota > Metazoa > Chordata > Amphibia > Anura > Leptodactylidae > Leptodactylus > Leptodactylus fuscus. The sequence continues at coordinate 38,349,685 of NC_134268.1, forward strand.
AAACCCAGTTTGGACCAATTCATGGTGGAGGGAGCCTCTAACCAGCCCAGTTTGGACCAATTAATGGTGGAGGGACCCTCTAACCAGCCCAGTTTGGACCAATTAATGGTGGAGGGAGCCTCTAACCACCCCAGTTTGGACCAATTCATGGTGGAGGGAGCCTCTAAACAGCCAAGTTTGGACCAATTCATGGTGGAGGGAGCCTCTAAAAACCCCAGTTTGGACCAATTCATGGTGGAGGGAGCCTCTAACCAGCCCAGTTTGGGCAAATTCATGGTGGAGGGAGCCTCTAAACAGCCCAGTTTGGGCAAATTCATGGTGGAGGGAGCCTCTAAAAAACCCAGTTTGGACCAATTCATGGTGGAGGGAGCCTCTAACCAGCCCAGTTTGGACCAATTAATGGTGGAGGGAGCCTCTAAACAGCCAAGTTTGGACCAATTCATGGTGGAGGGAGCCTCTAAAAACCCCAGTTTGGACCAATTCATGGTGGAGGGAGCCTCTAACCAGCCCAGTTTGGGCAAATTCATGGTGGAGGGAGCCTCTAAACAGCCCAGTTTGGGCAAATTCATGGTGGAGGGAGCCTCTAACCAGCCCAGTTTGGACCAATTAATGGTGGAGGGAGCCTCTAACCAGCCCAGTTTGGACCAATTAATGGTGGAGGGAGCCTCTAACCAGCCCAGTTTGGACCAATTAATGGTGGAGGGAGCCTCTAACCACCCCAGTTTGGATCAATTCATGGTGGAGGGAGCCTCTAACCAGCCCAGTTTGGACCAATTCATGGTGGAGGGAGCCTCTAAAAAACCCAGTTTGGACCAATTCATGGTGGAGCGAGCCTCTAAACAGCCCAGTTTGGGCAAATTCATGGTGGAGGGAGCCTCTAAACAGCCCAGTTTGGGCAAATTCATGGTGGAGGGAGCCTCTAACCAGCCCAGTTTGGACCAATTAATGGTGGAGGGAGCCTCTAACCAGCCCAGTTTGGACCAATTCATGGTGGAGGGAGCCTCTAAACAGCCCAGTTTTGGCAAATTCATGGTGGAAGGAGCCTCTAACCAGCAGAGTTGTGGGAAAGCAGGGTGGAGGGAGCCTCTAACCAGCAGAGTTGGTGGAAATCAGGGTGGAGGGAGCCTCTAACCAGCAGAGTTGGGGGAAATCATGTTGGAGGGAGCCTAGTATTAGCAGAATTGTGCAACGCTTATGGTGGATGAGTATGAGGATGCGGAGGAATTGGAGAGGTTGAGTACAGACATGGAGTTTCATGTTGGGGTGCTTTACACAGGTGGGCACAAAAATGAAGGCTCTATCCAGTGGTGGTTCATTTTTATCAAAGTGAGCCGGTCGGCACTCTCAGCTGACAGACGGGTGCGCTTGTCAGTGATGATGCCACCGGCTGCACTGAACACCCTCTCAGATAGGACGCTGGCGGCAGGACAGGACAGCACCTCCAAGGCATATAGGGCAAGTTCAAGCCACAGGTCCAACTTCGACACCCAATACGTGTAGGGCGCAGAGGGGTCGGAGAGGACAGGGCTGTGGTCGGAAAGGTATTCCCGCAACATGCGCCTATACTTCTCACGCCTGGTGACACTAGGACCCTCCGTGGCGGCACTTTGGCGAGGGGGTGCCATCAAGGTGTCCCAGACCTTAGACAGTGTGCCCCTCGTTTGTGTGGACCGGTGAGAACTTGGTTGCCTACTGGAGGAACTGCCCTCCCTGCCGCCAACGTCACATGCTGGAAACATCTCCATCATATTCTGCACCAATTGCCTGTGGCAAGCATTGATGCGATTGGCCCTCCCCTCTACCGGAATAAAAGACGAGATGTTGTTTTTATACCGGGGGTCAAGGATAGCAAAGATCCAGTACTGGTTGTCCTCCATGATTTTGACAATACGCTTGTCGGTTGTAAAGCACCCCAACATGAACTCAGCCATGTCTGCCACAGTGTTAGTTGGCATGACTCCTCTGGCCCCACCGGAAAGTTCAATCTCCATTTCCTCCTCATCCTCCATGTCTACCCATCCGCGCTGCAACAATGGGACGATTCGAAGTTGCCCGGAAGCCTCCTGTATCACCATCACATCATCGGACAACTCTTCTTCCTCCTCCTCCTCCTCCTCCTCCTCCATTAAACGCAGTGAAGCGGACAGATGTGTGGACCTACTCTCCAGCTGTGACGGATCGGATGCTATCCCTAACTCCTCTGTGTGATCTGAGTTATCCCTGATGTCAATCAGGGATTCTCTCAGAACACACAAGAGCGGGATTGTAAGGCTCACCATCGCATCCTCAGAGCTCACCCTCCTTGTGGACTCCTCAAAGACCCGTAGGATGTCACAAAGGTCTCTCATCCATGGCCACTCATGGATGTGAAACTGAGGCAGCTGACTTTGTGGCACCCTAGGGTTTTGTAGCTGGTATTCCATCAAAGGTCTCTGCTGCTCAACCACTCTATTCAACATCTGAAATGTTGAGTTCCAGCGTGTGGGGACGTCGCACAAAAGCCGGTGTTGTGGCACATGCAGGCGTTGCTGGAGAGATTTTAAGCTAGCAGCGGCTACTGTCGACTTGCGAAAGTGGGCGCACATGCGCCGCACTTTCACCAGTAGCTCTGGAACATTGGGGTAGCTCTTTAGGAAACGTTGCACCACTAGGTTGAAGACGTGGGCCAGGCATGGAACATGTTGGAGTCCGGCAAGCTCCAGAGCTGCTACCAGGTTCCGGCCGTTATCACAAACGACCATGCCTGGGCCCAGGTGCAGCGGCTCAAACCATATTGCCGTCTCATCGAGGAGGGCATCCCTCACCTCGGAGGCAGTGTGCTGTCTGTCCCCCAAGCTGATCAGCTTCAGCACAGCCTGCTGACGTCTACCAACGCCAGTGCTGCAACGTTTCCAACTCGTAGCTGGGGTCAATCTAACAGCGGAGGAGGAGGCGGTGGCGGAGGAGGAGGCGGTGGCGGAGGAGGAGGCGGTAGAGGAGGAGGAGGAGGGGGGTGTTCTTCTCGTGTCCCTGCCAGGAATGTTAGGCGGGGAGACGAGGTACACCGGGCCAGTTTGGGAAGCAGTCCCAGCCTCAACTACATTCACCCAGTGTGCCGTCAGTGAAATGTAGCGTCCCTGTCCGCATGCACTTGTCCACGCGTCGGTGGTCAAGTGGACCTTTGTGCAAAGCGCGGAACTAAGGGCCCGCCTGATGTTGAGTGACACGTGCTGGTGCAAGGCGGGGACGGCACACCGGGAGAAGTAGTGACGGCTAGGGACGGCATAGCGAGGTGCCGCAGTTGCCATCAGGTCCAGGAAGGCGGGAGTTTCAACAAGCCGGAACGCCAACATCTCCTGGGCCAGCAGTTTAGCGATGTTGGCGTTCAAGGCTTGCGCGTGTGGGTGGTTAGCAGTGTATTTCTGCCGCCGCTCCAATGTCTGAGAGATGGTGGGTTGTTGTAAAGAAACGCCTGATGGTGCCTTTGATGGTGCAGGAGAAGGAGATAAGACAGGACCAGGGGAGGATGAGGTAGAAGTCAACAAAGTGGCGGAGGCAGATGAAGTGGTGTCCTGGCTCGTCCTCTGGAGTGCATCGCCAGCACAGTCAGCAGTGGCAGTGGCAGAGGCAGAGGCAGTGGCAGAGGCAGTGGCAGTGGCGTGAACGGCAGGCGGCCTTTGTCCTGCCGTTGCTGCCTGCCACTGATTCCAGTGCTTGGATTCCAAATGACGGCGCATTGAAGAGGTGGACAGGTTGCTCTTCTCAGAGCCCCTAATCAATTTCGAGAGGCAAATTGTGCAGACAACACTATATCTGTCCTCGGCGCATTCCTTGAAAAAACTCCACACCTTCGAGAAACGTGCCCTCGAGGTGGGAGTTTTTCGGGGCTGGGTACGAACTGGAACATCTTGGGAGATTCCGGGTGTGGCCTGGCTTCGCCTAAGCTGCTGACCTCTGCCTCTGCCTCTAGCTACCCTTTTTGGTGCTGCACCTGCCTCAACATCCACACTACTTTCCCCGCTTGACATCCCCCCTGTCCAGGTCGGGTCAGTGTCCTCATCATCCACCACTTCCTCTTCCAACTCCTGTCTCATCTCCTCCTCCCGCACAATGCGCCGGTCAACTGGATGCCCTGACGGCAACTGCGTCACATCATCGTCGATGAGGGTGGGTTGCTGGTCATCCACCACCAAATCGAACGGAGATGGAGGAGACTCTAGTGTTTGAGCATCTGGACACAGATGCTCCTCTGTTAGGTTCGTGGAATCGTGACGTGGAGAGGCAGGTTGAGGGACAATGAAAGGAGCGGAGAACAGCTCTGGGGAGCAGGGACAGTTTGGGTTATTGTTCTGTAAAGCTTCGGAATTTTGGGAGGAAGGAAGACAAGACTGTTGGGTAATAGGAGGAGAGGAGGCAGAGTCTGACTGGCTGCTGGACAATGTGCTGTAAGCGTTCTCTGACAGCCATTGCAAGACCTGTTCCTGGTTCTCGGGCCTACTAAGGTTTGTACCCTGCAGTTTAGTTAATGTGGCAAGCAACCCTGGCACTGTGGAGTGGCGCAATGCTTGCTGCCCCACAGGAGTAGGCACGGGACGCCCTGTGGCTTCACTGCTACCTTGCTCCCCAGAACCATTCCCCCGACCTCGCCCACGGCCTCGTCCACGTCCCTTTCCGGGAGCCTTGCGCATTTTGAATTCCTAGTTAGAAATTGGCACTGTATACCAGTAGTAAAAATTGTGGGTGCACGTAACCCCAATATATTCTTTGAATTCCCAGTCAGACACTGGCACTATATGGCAGTAGCAAGAAATGAGGGTATTTGTATTCCCAATATACTCTTTAAATTCCCAGTCAGACAATGGCACTGTATACCAGTAGTAAAAATTGTGGGTGCACGTAACCCCAATATATTCTTTGAATTCCCAGTCAGAAACTGGCACTATATGGCAGTAGCAAGAAATGAGGGTATTTGTATTCCCAATATACTCTTTGAATTCCCAGTCAGACAATGGCACTGTATACCAGTAGTAAAAATTGTGGGTGCACGTAACCCCAATATATTCTTTGAATTACCAGTCAGAAACTGGCACTATATGGCAGTAGCAAGAAATGAGGGTATTTATAACCCCAATATATTCTTTGAATTCCCAGTCAGACAATGGCACTGTATACCAGTAGTAAAAATTGTGGGTGCACGTAACCCCAATATATTCTTTGAATTACCAGTCAGAAACTGGCACTATATGGCAGTAGCAAGAAATGAGGGTATTTGTATTCCCAATATACTCTTTGAATTCCCAGTCAGACAATGGCACTGTATACCAGTAGTAAAAATTGTGGGTGCACGTAACCCCAATATATTCTTTGAATTACCAGTCAGAAACTGGCACTATATGGCAGTAGCAAGAAATGAGGGTATTTATAACCCCAATATATTCTTTGAATTCCCAGTCAGACAATGGCACTGTATACCAGTAGTAAAAATTGTGGGTGCACGTAACCCCAATATATTCTTTGAATTCCCAGTCAGAAACTGGCACTATATGGCAGTAGCAAGAAATGAGGGTATTTGTATTCCCAATATACTCTTTGAATTCCCAGTCAGACAATGGCACTGTATACCAGTAGTAAAAATTGTGGGTGCACGTAACCCCAATATATTCTTTGAATTACCAGTCAGAAACTGGCACTATATGGCAGTAGCAAGAAATGAGGGTATTTATAACCCCAATATATTCTTTGAATTCCCAGTCAGACAATGGCACTGTATACCAGTAGTAAAAATTGTGGGTGCACGTAACCCCAATATATTCTTTGAATTACCAGTCAGAAACTGGCACTATATGGCAGTAGCAAGAAATGAGGGTATTTGTATTCCCAATATACTCTTTGAATTCCCAGTCAGACAATGGCACTGTATACCAGTAGTAAAAATTGTGGGTGCACGTAACCCCAATATATTCTTTGAATTACCAGTCAGAAACTGGCACTATATGGCAGTAGCAAGAAATGAGGGTATTTGTATTCCCAATATACTCTTTGAATTCCCAGTCAAACAATGGCACTGTATACCAGTAGTAAAAATTGTGGGTGCACGTAACCCCAATATATTCTTTGAATTACCAGTCAGAAACTGGCACTATATGGCAGTAGCAAGAAATGAGGGTATTTATAACCCCAATATATTCTTTGAATTCCCAGTCAGACAATGGCACTGTATACCAGTAGTAAAAATTGTGGGTGCACGTAACCCCAATATATTCTTTGAATTACCAGTCAGAAACTGGCACTATATGGCAGTAGCAAGAAATGAGGGTATTTGTATTCCCAATATATTCTTTGAATTCCCAGTCAGACAATGGCACTGTATACCAGTAGTAAAAATTGTGGGTGCACGTAACCCCAATATATTCTTTGAATTCCCAGTCAGACACTGGCACTATATGGCAGTAGCAAGAAATGAGGGTATTTGTATTCCCAATATATTCTTTGAATTCCCAGTCAGACAATGGCACTGTATACCAGTAGTAAAAATTGTGGGTGTATATAGCCCCAATTCTATTGCTAGGGGACTTGCAGGGTATTTCTGGGGTGAAGGTGGGGGGGCACACCGTTGGAACGGGTATCGGGGTATATATCGGGTATACGGGAATACACTGACAGTGTATTCCATTCAGGATCCTGGGAAAGCTGGGTTGCGGCGATTGAGCCCGTCAGTGCCACGTTACACTGACAAGCTTCTCCCTGGAATTTAGCTCTTACAAGAGCTGTTGGTTGTCTTCTCCTTCCTATCCTAGCCTGTCCCTGCCTACCCAGAATCTAAGCCCTAGCTAGCTGGACGGAAACCTCCGTCCTCGGTGAATTGCAAGCTCAGAATGACGCGAACCTGGGCGGCGCTGTTCTTTTAAATTAGAGGTCACATGTATTCGGCAGCCAATGGGTTTTGCCTACTTTTTTCAACTTTTTTTGTCGTAGTTCCTGTCCCACCTACCCTGCGCTGTTATTGGAGCAAAAAAGGCGCCAGGGAAGGTGGGAGGGGAATCGAGTAATGGCGCACTTTACCACGCGGTGTTCGATTCGATTCGAACATGCCGAACAGCCTAATATCCGATCGAACATGAGTTCGATAGAACACTGTTCGCTCATCTCTAGTAATAAATTAAAAAGTCCCAAAACACCCCTTTAACTTCGAATTCTAATTTTTTTTAAGTAAGTGATTGACACTTAGGCAACCCTACTGATATACTGCTGTGCAATTTCTGACATTAGAAATAAAAGAGCTATGTGAAATTTATTGAGCCAAGCATTTCAGACTTCTAGGGTAAAAAAATCAGAAAACAAAGCTTTGCGACTTTTTGAGCACTTTTTTTATGTTGCATCACTCCCTCCACTTCGGAAAACTGGATGAGTAACTGTCAGTACATCAGATCTATCAAATGTGAAATAAATAGAATTATTCATTCGTGTAAGAGGATCACGTAGAAATTGAATTCAAATTTCAGGACAGAAGTATTAGATTTTTAAATAGTTACATATAGTAGATGAGGTTGGATGAAGACATCAGTCCATCAAGTCCAACCTCTAACTCGACAATCCCTACAGTGTTGATCCAGGGGAAGGCAAAAAACCCCATGAGGCTCATGCCAATTGCCGCATTTCAGGGGAAAAATTCCTTCCCAACTCCAATCTGACAGTCAGTATAAAAACCCTGGATCAACGTATCCTTAAAATCTAGAGTCCATAACCTGTAATATTGTTGTCTTCAAGAAAGACATCCAGGCCCTCTTTGAACTTGTTTAATGAATCCACCATCACTACTTCCTGGGGCAGAGAGTTCCAGAGCCTCTCTGTTCTTCCTGTGAAGAATCCCCTTCTATGTTTCTGGTAAAACTCCTCCAGACGTAGAGGATGTCCCCCTGTCATTGGCCTAGGAGTAAAAAGATCCTTAGAAAGTTCTTTGTATTGTCCCTTCATGTATTTGTACATTGTTATTAGATCTCCCCGTAGACGTCTTTTCTCTAAACTGAATAACCCCAAGTTTGTTAATCTATCATATCTATTAATGCTTCAGACTTACTAAACATCATGTGATACTTGATAAATTTGGCACAATTTACGCCGATGGGGAGTCCAACTAAACTGAATTTAAAAATTCCCTTCATGATAAATTTTCAAGTCCAAATATGAGACTACGGTGGCTGGTAAGGATGATAAACTAAGCCCCTACTGCTCAAGATTGCTTGTGACTTATGTGAGACTTACACAAATGTAGCATGGCAGTCTTCCCCCAAGACCACTGATTCCAGGAAGCTGGGAGACATCTACTAGAGAAGGGCAGAAGAGAAGCCATTGTGCACCAGGAGAGAAATGGAAAGATCTTCAGACCTCTCCAAGAATTGAGCAGGCCTATTAGGATAGATTGTTAGGCCAGACTAAAATATCAACGCCAGAGTGACCAACGAAACTATCCAGAAATCAGGCAGAAGATAGTACCTTTGCTGGTGGTAGGGACAGATTCAATATGACTCCACGTATTGTCCATTCCTTTTGCAGTGTGAGAACAAAGACTGTATAACATTTGTGCTAAGTATTACCTAAGAATCTATTCAATTACAAGACTTTTCCTGCAAGGAAGGTTTAAGGTTGCCTCGAGAGACTATATGTGTGAGGAGAAGGAGACTTCTTCTCCACAGGTGTGCTGCTGAAGATGAAGTGCCACAAATGAGTTAACCAATTGTTTTATGTGCAGCTTATAAATTCTGTAAACCATTATAATCCACAACCGAATGTCTCCAGAGTATATTGCCACTACTCCTGCACTCAAACATGTCAGACACACCCATAAAGAATGAAAAAATTACTGATGAGTATGCAAGGTAAAAGAGAAAAACAACACACAATATAAAGAGTGTGGTATCTAGATAGGGCATACTAAATGGCCACTAAAAGGTGGAATTGGTATATGGCTACCATTGATGTCAGGTTGAGTTATCTATAAAGGACTGTTCCGTTATTTCAAGCTGTGTCCCTGTGAGAAGTGAAACCACCATCAACAGTGTCTCTACGAAGATGTGTAACTGCCAAGCTTGTGTCCAATTTATTTTTATTGTAATACTGTTTTAACTACTCAGTCTTCTGCCTCAAATAAAGTGATTTGTATGGATTAATTTCTTGGCCATCTTCATTTTGGGCCCCATGACATGACTTACCATTAAGTGGGGATTGACCCTTACAAGGAAGATGTGGGTTAAACAACCCATATAATCAACATTGGACTGGCCCATCATTGTACCAGAGGAACCTCTGGAGGCTCAAATACAATAATGATCAAGCCAAAGACAACAAAAACTCAAGGGCTTGTTGGACGATGAGCCCCCAGAAACATAATATCTGGCAGGCCAAAGGAACCCAAGCCCGAAACAGCATATAAATGAATGAAAGGAGCCATTTCTGGATCTATGAAATGAGTAATAGAACAATTTATCAACTGACAATAGCGGTGAAGGTTTTATATGGTCTGCTCAAACCTACTTGTTGACCCTATAGCATATTATACCGTCTACATTATTTCTGTTCGGGAGACATTGCTCAATTTCAGTCTGGTTTTTATAGGTATCATCAATAGTGGCCTGCCTCTCCAAGACTGCTATAAACAAGGTGGCATTATACTTATTATTCAAAGCAAGTTTGTCATGAAGACAAGTAGCATCAGAAAAATGTAATTAATTTGATAGTGAAAGCCTTCATTAATTATCAAGTATTCCCAGAAGAGGCCTCAAAGAACTAAGACAGAACATGATCTGCCTCCAAATGACTTCGTTTATATTCCATGTGGCATCTGGCGATTCCTTCGGAACATGGCAAAATATATCTCGAGAGTGATGAAGAATGGTCAAACGTCCATCTCTTAGTCGCTTTGTCTAAACATTGACTTCTTCATGATTCTGGAGGATTTCAATTTCCTAAGTACATAATAAAATCAGAACAGAGAAAGCGTTTCTGCACCGATAGACTCTGGAGGTTACCGGCTCAACATTGCTTAATTTGATACTTGTGATGTGACATGAGGTGACTGTAGATGGTAGTCGGTCTCTTTGGCTCACTGCATATTAAGAAGAAAATGAATAATGGAAGCCTTCACATTGACAATCCAATCGATGGAATGTTATAGAGCAGGAGGAGCTGAGCAGAACCTTTTCTTATTCATCTGAAACCTCTACTTATTCTAGGTTTAGGAGTCCAGTGGGCGGTCCTACCCAGTGATTGATGGGTCATTCTGTGTGGGTGCATATACTGAGATAGGCATAGTTGAGTATGCCTCCTAAACGTCCTAAACCCAGAAAATGCAGAATATATATTTTTATATGTTAAAATGCATCACCCTCAAAACAATTTGGGATTTCTAATCCCTATTTACACAAAATGCCTAATATTTTTGGGAAGGTTTTTTTCTTGGATTGGAAAAAACACAAATACAAGTACATGCATCCAGGTGTACTTGTGAGCATACGATAATGCTCCTATGTTTAGGGATATTTTTTAGTTTAGTTTTCAAGGCTCTCTTTGGGATTCTGCAACCTCGTAGTATACATCTACACTTTAGTGGGTTCACCCCTGCACCCGTGCCCGCTTTAGGCAATCCTGCCATTTTCCATCTTCTGCCCTGAAAAACTGGACAGGGGACGGAAACTCAGCAGTCAGTTTTGAAACCCATTCACTTGAATGGGTTTGCAAAGTGACCGCCCGTTAGCGTTTTGTGCCTGTCTGCTGCGAAACCGTTTTTTTTTTTTTTAACCGGACACAAAGTTGGACATGCAGGACTTTGTGTCTGGTTAAAAAAACCGATTTTGCCGCAGAGAGGCACAAAGCGCTCATGGGTGGTAACTTTGCAAACCCATTAAAGTGAATGGGTTTGAAAACTGACTGCCGAGTTCCCGTCCCCTGTCCAGTTTCTCGGGGCAAAAGACCGAAACCGGCAGGATTGCCTAAAGCGGACACGGGCTCAGATGTAACCTCGCCTTTGGCCTCTGACCTAAAAGCCTGAAAAATAGTTAAAATGTGAGGTTTTGAAGCTTGCTACATTCCAACGTTTATTGTAACAGGTAACGCCACAATTTTTGGCACATTTTATTGTATTGTAAACTAAGTACTTGATGGCAAAAATCTTCTACTCACTGGGCTGCTTTTATATAGCCTAAAATGAGAGTGCTACAAGTGGAAGACTCTTCAGCTAACTTCTCCCTCCATCTACTACTGGCTTATAATAAGGAGGCTCAGACTGGCCCATGAAGGAGCAGATGAATAACCTGGACAGTAATCCTATGGATTTACCATAAATGAAGATTGACAGAATACAGGTTTGTGGGCCTACTGTACAACCAAACGTTTTGGCTTTTGGCGATACACAAAGGTGTTGTCTATGTAACCTCCCTGGCTTTCACCCTTTAATCCCTGTATAGGGATCCTGCCCTTGCTGCAGCGATGATACCAGGCTGTTACCTCTTATGATGGTCCCAGTCTATATGACACCTAGCCAGGACCCAAAGGGGACACGAGTGCACACCAGTGTGAATCAAAACAGGTTTGATCCGAATGTTTTGGGCAAAAACTTTTGGGGTTTAGACTCTTGGAATATACTTAGTAGAGAGCAGATGCAGAAACATATTAAAGAGTTATACTCACCTCTCATAGACTCCCTCACAGCGTCCAGCAGTCCCTCAGCATCCTCATCCTCTTCCTCATCACGTCTAAGGCCTGTGATTGTGCCTCAATATGGGGCCCGTCATCTAAGGAACCAGCATAACCCATTTAGCTAGGCCGTTCCCATAACTAAGGAGCTCAGGGTACTGTACCTAGGCTGTGTATGTTGTTTCTGTAGCTCCGATTCACCTCCATGGAAGTTACAGAAATGGAGTAGAGAAGCAATGGCCAACTATTTCTGTACGTCCTGCCCTGATAGTGGAGACTTATGAGCAGTTATTACAGGAGCCGAAGGCCCACGGTGACTGGCACATCCCCTGTCGCCATGCTACATATACCTGCTATATAACAATACCTGTAGTAAGGAGGAAACCAAAGTGCAAAATCAGATATCACACATATCCTTTCTCTGCCATTGGAAGACTCAAGGTGACTTGTAAGAAGCAGTGTCTGTACAGCGAAGACTTGCCATTGCCCTGGTGCCGGCTTCACATTTGCACAGGTTTTAGTATTGTCTATGACTGATCCGGATAAGTTAACATAAGATTTACCTTATCCAAGATGGACCCTGAAATAAGGCTCAGAATACAACGGCGCTTGGTATTGAGTGGATATAATGCCAGGTCAGCCATGACACAAGTTTGGCCATATACAATGATGTGCGGACTGAAACCAGTTTACCCTTCCAGGTGGTCTGAGATACGAGGGGAGGGCACAGGCGGAATATGTGTTATCCATGTTGTCATAGCAAGTTCACCTTCAGCAATTAAATCTCTACTTGCTCTCCGGTAGTGACATGTTCATTGCCAAATATATCATCTGAATGGCCTCTTAAACCATTCTAGGAGAGGAAAAGGGACTAATTGGATTTTCATCATATGATTAATGGTAATACAGTCATTTTCCTATTTCTCTTAGCAGGGACTGTGATCATTTTTCAGGCAAGACAAAAAGTGTAACTTATATTGTAGAAAAAGTCGGTACACTTTGTTTCACTCACCATTAACACACGGGAATGTATAAGAAGAGCTGCCATATATCTCCTTATTGTGTGTTCTCTATACTTCTCTATAGAGGCAGATTATTGCCATATACTTTCTGTACCACAGATATTATATGTACAGTGTTGTCTAATAAAATGCTATTGCATGGAATTACAGATTATCTGGTTTCTACTAAATAGAAATGCAATAATACAATTCCTTAACGGGAGTCTGTCACCAGAATCCAGTATATCAACCCAACCCTGCAGATACATAGGTTATAGAGATGAGCGAACAGTAAAATGTTTGAGATTCAATATTCGTTTCGAGTAGCCCCTCAATATTCGACTACTCGAATCGAATATCGAATCCTATTATAGTCTATGGGGGGAAAATGCTCGTTTCAGGGATAGGCAACGTTCCATCAAATTACACTTACCAAGTCCACGAGTGAGGGTCGGGCTGGATTCTCCGAGCAGTCTTCTCCGTGCAGCGTTCCCCGCAGCATCTTCAGGCTCTGAATTCACTCTGCCAGGCATCGGGCCTGGGCAGAGTCGACTGCGCGTGTCCGCACTACAAGCGAGCATGCGCAGTCGGCTCTGCCCAGGCCCAATGCCTGGCAGAGTGAATTCAGAGCTGGAAGACACCGCGGGAAGCTGCACGGAGAAGACTTCTAAAGGTAGGAGAAGAACCAATGTTGATTGGACGACTGTATAGCATTCGGCCAATCAATGCTGGTTCTGCATCGAACTTTTCCATTCGAATAGCGAGTGGTACTCGATCAAGTATTTTGAATACCGTAGTATTCGATCGAATACCTACTCGATCGAATACTACTCGCTCATCTCTAATAGGTTACAGTCACCTGAATCCAATGATGTTTTCCCATTGGGGTCGATCACCGACCCAGGGAGTGAGATCCGGAACTGGTGATCCATTACTATGACAGCCGGGAGCCTACTGAAGGCCCCCGGGCCTGTCCTTATATACAAGAAAATGGCCGCTTACACAGTATTGTAGTCGGCCATTTTCTCATGGCCTGTGGGCATGCGCAGTCTGCTCTGCCCGAGGCCCAAGGCCTAGAAGTCTGAAACCTGCACCGGAAGAAGAGGATGAAGAGGACGTTGCTGACGAAGATGGAGGCGGCGCTGGAGAGAGCTCTCTGGCAGCATTGGGAACGCCCCCAGTGCTGTGAGAGAACTCATTTGCATACCGACAAAAACCGGGATTCCTACGGAACGGCGGTGCGGAGAAGACAACGAAAGGTAGAAGAAGAATAGCCTTCCTTAAGGCTATTCCAACATGTTACTCAGAAAAAATGTGTTTGAAAGATAGGATCCCTTTAAAAAGATACAGGTGTCAAAATATGGCAACTCCAAATATTTTCTGATTTGCTTTTTTGGGGGATTTTTTCAAGGGGTTAAAACGAAAAAGAAAAGAACCTATATAAATTTGGTATCCCTAGAAGCGTACCAACCCATAGAATACAAGTGAAATGTCATTTTAGCGGCACAGTGAATGACATAAAAATTAATCCTGCAAGAAAGTCTCGCAAATGAAGTTTTTCTCCAGTTCCACTCAATTCTGAATTTTTTTCCAGCTTCCAAGTACATCATACGGAATATAAAATGATACTATTATGAAGCACAATTTGTCCCATGAAAATTAAAAGCTCAAATAAAAAAGTTATGGCTTATGGAAGGCGGGGAGTCAAAAATGAAAATCGAAAAATGGCTGCGGCTGGAAGGGGTTGACAGGAGTCTGTCACCAGGGAACTTGGTATCAAACCAGCCATAGTTCATTGCAGAGGACATTAGATAGTTCAATACATTTCCTTGAAATAGTTATTTTTAGAATTATGCAAATGAGGCTCAAGTGCAATGAGGGTGTGGCCAAACTTCCAAGGGACCTTTATTCAGGTTGGAAATTACTAGGATATTTTTCATTTTTTTCTTTTTTTTGTGTAGGTTTGTGTAGTTTAGTGTTTGTGCACAATCTCATACATTGCTTATCTACTAGTATTGTTACTTATACCATAAATTCTTTGTTTTATTGAACACCAAAACAGGACAATGCTAGCTGAAGTATATAACCTAGTACAAATCTAATGGAGGAAGGTATAACAATAAAAAAAGTAAATTAATTTTGTAGAATACAATAGAAACACTGTACAATGGTAGGAAGATTTAATAGAACAGCCGTGCTAAGCGGTGGCAGCAGTGGCGGATCCAGGGTTTGCGGGGCCCTGGGCAATTGACTTTGGCGGGGACCTACGCGCAGCGCGCCGCAGCAAATTAGGCCCCGACCACTTTTATGTTGACTCCGCCCATTCTCATTCATTTTTCATGTGATTCCACACAGTATAATCCTCTTACAGTCACCCGTAAATTATATGTCCCCCCTCCATCTCTCCCCATTTTCATATACACCCTTCATCTACCCCTAGTTTCATGTCCCCCTCCTCTATCTCTGTCCCCAGTTTCATGCCATTCTCCCCCTTTATCTGCCCACAGTTTCATGTCCCCCTCCGTCTCTGCCCCAGTGTCATGCCGTTCTCCCCCCTTCATCTGCCCCAGTGTCATGCCGTTCTCCCCCCCTCTATCTGCCCCAGTGTCATGCTGTTCTCCCCCCCTCCATCTGCCCCAGTGTCATGCTGTTCTCCCCCCTTCATCTGCCCCAGTGTCATGCTGTTCTCCCCCCTTCATCTGCCCCAGTGTCATACTGTTCTCTCCCCCTCCATCTGCCCCAGCGTCATACTGTTCTCACACACACTCACCTTTCCTCGTTCCCCCACAGCTCTCTCCCTCATACACATATTGTAGGCGCGATGTGACGTCATCACATTGCGACTACAAATGCTGGAGCTCAGCGTTAAAGCAGGAGCTGAGCTGTGACAGCTCCTGCTTTAAACGCCTATGTATTCAGCTCATCGGCGTCCGTAGGGACATGCTGACCCAGGACCGGCTCCAGGTTTTTATGGGCCCTTGGGCGACAGAGCCTCAGTAAAGGAGGCGGGGGGGGTCAAGACACTGTGCGTCGCAGATGAAGCGAGTGACGTCATGCAGGAGTGTGGCGTCACTAACGCCATACCTCCCAATTTTCAAAGAGTAGAAAGAGGGGTAAAATGTGCGGCTCTGCGCGCTGCAGCAAATCTGGCTCCACCCACTTTTATGTTGATTCCACCCATTCTCATTCATTTATCATGTGCTCCCACACAGTATAATCCTCCTACAGTCACCCATAAATTATATGCCCCCCCTCCATCTCTCCCCCAGTTTCATATACACCCTTCCTCTGTCCCCAGTTTCATCACGTTCTCCCCCTTCATCTGCCCACAGTTTAATGTCCCCCGTCTCTGCCCCAGTGTCATGCTGTTCCCCCCTCCCCTTCATTTGCCCCCCAGTTTCTTAGGGCCCCCTCCATCTCTGTCCCCAGTTTCATGCCGTTCTCTCCCCACCCCTTCATCTTCCCCAGTGTCATGCCGGTCGCCCCCTCCCCTTCATTTGCCCCCCAGTTTCTTTGGGCCCCCTCCATCTCTGTCCCCAGTTTCATGCCGTTCTCTCCCCACCCCCTTCATCTTCCCCAGTGTCATGCCGTTCCCCCCCTCCCCTTCATTTGCCCCCCAGTTTCATGGGCCCCCTTCATTATGTTCCACCTTAATATTTAATACAAAACAAACACTTACACTCACCTTCTATCACTCACCTTCCATCGTTTCCCCGACGCTCCTCTCTCTCACTCCAGTCACATACGCGATGCAGGAGCTGTGACCTCAGCTCCTGCTTAGCTGCGGCCCGGCTTGCGTGTGTAAGCGTGATGTGATGAAGTCATCGCGCCTACACACGCAAGCCGGGCCGGAGCTTTAAAGCAGGAGCTGAGTTCACAGCTCCTGCTTTAAAAGGGTTGTCCCGTCACAAGGATCCTATCTATACTGCTTGTTAATGTGAATGTAAGACTTTTCCTAAATACATTGCTTCAGCAAAACTGCTTTGTTTGGCCACTATCTCACTTTATTCATTTTTTTGTGGCCACAGCCCTGACCTAGCTGTTCCTGAGTCAAGTGATGTGTCAGCCTGCTCTGAGGGGGGAGGGAGGAGGGGCTAAGTGCACGGGAGCGAGCCTGGAGTGGGGGGGGGGTAGTTTACCCTTTGGGGGAAGGGGCCGCCACTGCAGGGTTAGATGCCGGCACAAGTGAAGCCAGCAACATCTCTATGCTTCTGCCCTGCATGAAGCCAGCAGCGGCAGAAGCGATGCTGCTATTCCGGGGCGGGGGGCGGAGGAGCGGAATAACAGCATCGCTTCTGCCGCTGCTGGCTTCATGCAGGGCAGAAGCATAGAGATGTTGCTGGCTTCACTTGTGCCAGCATCTAACTCCCCGGCATCCGCTGTAATAGGAGGATGCTGGGGACTGTTAGACGCCGGCACAGGCACATCGCTATGCTTCTGCCCTGCATGAAGACAGCAGCGGCAGAAGCAATGCTGTTATTCCGCTCCGCTCCAGGGTCACATATGCAAAGCCAAGCGGCGAGATGCCGCCGGCCCTGCGTGCAAGCTCATACACCAGTCTAACCTTCACAATGCGAATACAGACCCGCAGGGTGTCGGGTCTGTATTTGCATTGTGAAGGGTAGACTGGTGTATGAGCGTGCACGCAGGGCCGGCGGTATCTCGCCACTTGGCTTTGCATATGTGACCCCGCCCACCAATGACGAAACAAAGCCAGAAGACAGAAGATTTTAGAGGAACGAAGACTGGTAAGTATGCGACGTGGGAATACCCCTTTAATCGCGATTCAGCTCATCGGCGGCCGGACGCCAATGAGCTGAAATCGTGACAGGCAAGTGCGGGGGGGCCCCCAGAGGCTCTGTGGGCCCCGGCACTTGCCCGACTATGCCGAGCTGACCGGGACCATTTTGTTAGGGCCGGGCCGCGGGGCCCCGCTAAGCGCGGGGCCCCGGGCGGTTGCCCGGCTCGCCCGACCCTGGATCCACCCCTGGGTGGCAGCCATATGTAATGTATAAGTCAGGAAGTAGGGAAAGAGTTGTCCTATGAAGAATATTGCAGATAGATAGATAGATAGATAGATAGATAGATAGATAGATAGATACTGTAGATAGATAGATAGATAGATAGATAGATAGATAGATAGATAGATAGATGATAGATAGATAGATAGATAGATAGATAGATAGATACTATAGATAGATAGATAGATAACCGTATGTTTGCACTGTTTTCACAATGATCCAGTTTTCCTCTTCCAGCATCCGCAGTATGGAGTGTTTCTAAACTAATGGCTGATTTCATTTTCTGCTGCATTTATTCTGAAGCTCGCACATGCAATGTTTGGTCTATCGAAGGTACAATAGACGCTAAAGGCTTTACAGGAGAAAGCATCTGGGTGCACTCCTTTCTAGAACAAAAAGCGCCTCAAGGATCTCTGCCTTAAGAATCCCAGCATCTGTTACAGGTCTTTAAATATGGTGCACTTCTTGATAAAGCAGAATGACCTTGAAGTCTTTGCAAGGTGTTTGGAGGATAAAACCTGCGCTATTGTTCTTATACCTGTAATACAGTAAGAGGTTAGTTCATATAAGGGAAAAAATGATGTGAAAATAAAGAATGTAGAAAGAGGAATCTGCATGAATAAAGATAAAAAGAACATGTAGAAGAAGATAAGAATACAATAAAAAGATAAAAGTTAATGTTAGCCTGTACAATGCTCAATATTTTATCCTCAATTCTAGAGGCAAAAAGTGCATTTAAGGTTTTCTTCATCCAATATCACTTACTGGAGATGGTGTGGGCCCACTGGGCTGCTACAGATTTGGCTTATGGCTAAGGAGTTCCCTTGCATATCTATCTATCATCTATCTACCTACAGTATCTATCTATCTATCTATCTATCTATCTATCTATCTATCTATCTATCTATCTATCTATCTATTTATCGTATCTATCTATCTATCTATCTATCTATCTATCTATCTCCTATCTATCTATCTATCTATCTAGCTATCTATCTATCTAGGAAATGGAAAAAATGGCAGCACTCCAATATTTAGAAAAAGTGTGGGTTTTTCTAAATATTGGAGTGCTGCCATTTTTTCCATTTCCTATATAAAGTTGAAGATTAGCCACCTTCTAGTTTGGCTTTGCACCCGGTTTGTATGCTGTGCTGCTTCTGCATTTTTTTCTACTATCTATCTATCTATCTATCTATCTATCTATCTATCTATCTATCTATCTATCTATCTATCTATAGTATCTATCTATGTACAGTATCTATCTATCTACAGTATCTATCTATCTATATCTATCTATCTCTTTATCGTATCTATCTATCTATCGTATATCTATCTATCTATCTATCTATCTATCTATCTATCTATCTCCTATCTATCTATCTATCTATCTATCTATCTATCTATCTATCCCATATCTATTTATCTAAATAGCTGTATGTCTAGAAATGCAAAAGGTTGACATGTTCATGGAGGTTATAAAACCATAGCAGTTATATATAATTGATACAGCGATCTAATAAAAATATCACAACAGGAAAATAATATCCTGCCCTTGAAACAGTACGACCAGCACTTAATGGCGTCGTTACCATCCTCTGCTTTTAGAATTTATAGGTTTTTGCTTTGCCTCAACATTTCCTATAAAAGTCTTTGCCTAATATTTTATATGATCGCATGTGATCCTGACCAAGCCATAATATTTTATGCCATTTACAATGTCCCATAAGTAGGTCTAGACCTGTTGTAGGTGCAATAAACTGGAAAATATCATAAATCCAGGTGGGTAAAACATAATTTACTCTTTTAGGTTGCCGGTAACCATGCAGTCAGTGAAGCTCAATGTTCTTGTTTATCCACTGACATAAAAATAGCCTTTATTTCAACTTTGTTATAGTCTTAAAGAGGACCTGGGCGCTATTCTGAGATGTCTATTTTAGTAAATACTAGAGATGAGCAAACCTCACGAGACTCATCTCAATGAATAAGGTTGGCCATCTTGTTAGTTTTGGGCTAAACTTGTTTAGAATGGACCAAAAGTTCTATTATTATGCTCTGGGGTGTCTTCAGACCCCTCAATATAATAAGTGGAGGCCCAGGGGAAGTGCAGAACATAACAATTATATACACCCTGCCTCACCTCTCCTGGGCATCCTTGTGGCAACATTTGGTAGGCCCTCCAGCAGTGGTGTAACTAGGAATGGCAGGGCCCGTGGTGAACTTTTGACATGAGGCCCCACCCAGACCGACGCCAAAGACCCCGACTAACCGACGTACCACCTGCACACGCTATTATGCCCTATAGTGGCCCTGCACACAGTATTATAACCCATAGTGGCCCTTGCACACAGTATTATGCCCCATAGCAGCCCCTGCACACAGTATTATACCCTATAGTGGCCCCTAAACACAGTATTATAACCCATAGTGGCCCCTGCAGACAGTATTATGTCCCATAGCGGCCCCTGCAGACAGTATTATGTCCCATAGCGGCCCCTGCACACAGAGTATTATAACCCATAGTGGCCCTTGCACACACTATTATGTCCCATTGTGGACAGACCCCAGAGTATAATAATTGGAGACCCAAGAGGGATACAAACATAAAAAACACTGTTGCTTAACTATCCCTGGCTCCTTTGTCCTCCATGCTGATGTCAGCCATCTTCAATGAGGTACGGGACGTCACATGACCCAGGCCTGTGTCACAACGCATAAGGACACAGGTCCCGGTCATGTGATGTCGGGGATATCAGACCAGTAGGCCCAAAGCCTGCCCCGATCCAGGAGAGGTAATGGTAACTCCAGCTGGTAATGACCTATTAAAGAAAAAAAAACTGCAGCGGTAGTGGCTCTTGCCTGGCCCCTAATGTCCCAGGCCCTGTGGCAACCGCTGCTGCCGCTACCACGGTAGTTACATCACTGCCCTCCAGCATCCTATTCCAACCTCTGGCTGACATCATATACCCCAGGTTCACCATTGAGGCCTGTAATTGGGTGGGCTGTCATGACCTCAGCGAGAGGCCGGAAGAGGATGTCACCTTGCCTCACCTTTCCTGGGTATCCTTGTTGCGTCCGGCAACATCAAATGGTCCCCTCAACATCCTCTTCCAGCCTCAGGCTTTTAGTATGTGCCCCAGGATCAGCATTGAGGCCCATAATTGGGTGGGATGTCATGACCCTATGTATGGGAAGATGAACCAATAATCGGTAGGGCGGCTGTTCATAGGAAAAGGACCGCTACTCAAAGACACACACACATATATTGTGCATATATATATATATATATATATATATATATATATATATATATATATCAATGTATCAAAAGCCAAGAAAGAAGATGTAGGATGGCACTGCTAAATATGAGAACGAAAATCCCTACAAGCTGGAGGTGAATATGAGGAATATAACCTTATATATACAAAGCTGTGGGGGTGCTCAACAACCAAAAAAAGACTGTAGAAAAAATGGAGCAAATGCAGAAGAATGAGGAAGGGCACTCACCCACGTTCACGCTTATCTTCATAAAATACTTCTTTTATTGAGGTAACATATTCCTTAAAAACAGGTAGTGCAGGGAGGGAATAGAGCATATATAGGCATGTAGGCAACAGCCGTTTCGCGCAACTGTGTGCGCTTTCTCAAGCCTCAAAATGCAATATCAATGTATATATCTCACATATTTGCGAAGCTTGGGTCTTGCATCCAGTTTGTTTTGTAGCATTATGTCGTAGTTCCATCCTTTCAGACATTTCGGTAACAGATGGTTTTGTTCCTGAGAATTAATGTGCACAAAGCATAGGGAAACATGAACTTATTAGAATTCAACAGATTGTTTTAGGACATTTAACAATCTGAGTATGCAACAAGCATAGAACAACATCTGATTTTCATTTAACACAACCAGATAGCAGATAGCGCCTTAATTAATGAATGCCTGCGCCTGCATTGTCTCTGACTGCTGCTCTGGAGGCAAATGAATGGATTACAAATGATCAGATGTGACCTATTGAAAGGGAAATTTGGCATTTCTCAGCACTAGAAAATGTAAAGGATTTCATATGTAGAAAATATTCCAGAGACTTGTAAGCTATAGCGCTCATTTTACTTGTTAAAGTGACATTCCAACGTTGAGTAACATAAAGCATTGATGTGTTTCATAGATAGCATGACGGGTTTATTTCTAGTTACTGTTTGGTTAGTTAGGGTAATTTTGGATCAATCTCCATAACCCAGCATATCACCCATCCTGGAGATAGGATTGGGTCTCCTGAGTGAGTCATTATCTCTGTTGCTGAGATATTGCCCTGTCAATAAAGAAAGGAGCTCTTAGAAGCAACAAAGGCATTGCTGATGCTCCAAAGAAGTCAGCCTTCCATTGCTCTGGGCCGTCCTCTGTCCCTCCGTCCTTCTTGACTGGGCTAGACACTGTATGTCTAATCTTACTTGGCACTGAGTTCTATCTCATATTCTCGGGGTGACCACGGTGTGACTCGGAAAGGCAAGGATCACAGCAGTACTGCGCATGCGCTGAGAACATAAGCAGCGTATACACTGCCTGGCCCTGTCAAATGGGATGGCGAGCAGGACAGAGCGGTGGGAGGCTGACATCTTTGAAGCAACAGAAAAACCCTCAATGCTCCAAAGAGCATATAGACAAAAACAGTGATATCTCAGCAACAGAAGCACATATTCACATGGGGAAACACAGTTTGATTCAGGTAAACCAAACCCATCTATCTGCTGGACTCGGTTGATATGCTGGGATCTGCTGACAGACTCCCTTTTGGGCTATATTCACATGGTGCATTAATGGTGCAGTAGAGAACTGCAATACTAATCTTATGTCGTTTTAACAAAATCATTTGTTCTGAAAGAAACCATTGTAAGAAAATATTCCAAGGACCATTTGTACAGAAAACCCAGTTGAAGAATTTAAAGGGTTTTCTGGGCCTCAAGCAATTTGCATACTGATGAGCTAACAGAAGGTCATCAAGGTAGAAGACTGTATTTTGCACTGTTAACACCTGATTGGGAGACACCCCCCCCCCACCCCCACCCCCACCCCCCCCCCCCACCCCCACCCCCCCCCCACCGTACAACCATAACTTATTTTGTCAGAACAAGAAAATTTTTGTGGAAACCGAGTCTTGTTAAAGGCATAGTGGCCAAAAAAATTCTGGGACATTTTAGTCCCTCTCCTGGCCTTACTCACAAACCCCCAAAGAACCTTCATTTCACTCCCAGGAATACTCACAATCCGCTTACCTTGGGGGTAAATGTTATCCAAACTCTGCCCCTTTTGTGCCTGGCCATACCACCTCTTATCCAATTCACAGGTGAATTGGCAAGTATAGTTAAAGGGCTATTCCAGTTAGTAAAAATAAGTCCCTATTCACAGGATAGGGAATAACCATCCAACAACTGGAGCCTTCACCGATTGCAAGAACCAGGGTCCCATGTGTAATGACTGAATAGAGTGGCAGGTCACACATGCGTCCTACAGGTACGGTCATAACTCTCATTAGATCTTAGTTCTCATAATTGATCATTTATCCCCTATCCTAGCCTGTGGAAGGAGCGTCATTTGTACTAACCCTTTAAGTCTGGACACAGCAGCACACAGAGAGACAGGCTCTTTCTAAGACGTCTTTAAGAAATTTGATTGTTAATGGTCAATATCGTGCTAAGACTTCCTGCTGTGGTAGAAGCAGAGAGAGCTGTTTGGCCTGTTTCCGTGTCTGTTGCCTATAGCTCACAATATCAATTACAGATTACGTTGGGTTCACACCAGCGTTTGGGTCTCCGCTTTCAGTTTCCGTCTTCTGCATGCAGAAGACAGAAACCTCTCATGCCGAGTCCGGACTGAAAGTCCTGTGTCCGCTTAAAAAAAACGGTTTCAGCACGGATATCATAAAACGCTCACCGGTGCTCACAGCCGGACACTCTTCAAACCCATTCAAATGAATGGGTTTGAAAAATGCCTGCAGGTCTCTGTTTCCTGCCCAGTTTCAGGCAGGAAACGGAAACCTGAAAGCGGAGACCCTGGGCGCAGATGTGAACGAGCCCTTAACAAAAACATTACCTTATGACTTTGCATGGGCCATAGCGTAGACCCACTGGCACGCCATTTGTTTTTTGAGTTTACAATGACTGTAATGGAAATGGACTCCAAGACTGAGTGGTAAATTAACAAAAACATTGTCTTCAAAATCTATGAGCAATATAATAATGTGACAATCTACTTTTGGATTTTTTCATTGCCCTTGGTCCATCCTATTTTTTTCAATGCGGCCGGTGACTTTAACGCTCTAACATAGACGTTTCCAGTTTTGCACCAGATTATAATGAGCAATAAATGTGGATAATATTATTAGCAAATGAAGTCAAGCAATAGGAAAATAATTCATTGTATTATCTATTGAGATGGGTTCAGTTTTTTGTTTTATAGCCAATATTTTTCTTTTATTTTTCAACATTTTTTTTGCCTTAGAAAAAGTTTGCTTTTATAAGTCCTCATTAAAAAGTTTCTGCAGCAGAAAACTTTCACTTTCTGTCTCGGAGTATAGAGAACTTTCATGTTTGCCCTTCCCTAACCCTTTATGACAGTTCTATACAGGGAATTTTCTATACACAACATAAACATTACTTTTCACTACAGGAACGGAAATAATGACTTCTATACAAAATCTCAAACACTTATTTAAAGGGCTAGGGAACATAGATTGAAGGGATGGCGCACAAAGAAAAGTGAACAGGGTGCCATGCTATTCTGCCATCTTAGAAGGGAATCGACTCAAAATAGACAAAAATGTTTCCAATCACTCATCCATTATTTTTTCCAAATTTTTAGATTTTTTTGTTTTAATTGCCAGATATTCAGACATTTTGGGAAATTTTATGGGGCTCCTAAAGGATTCTCTAGAGGTCTACAAATCCAGATCAAAAAGGGACAAAAACTGCCAACAGAGGGAAAATTTGAAACCCAAAACCTATATGCATGAATATAGGTTTGTTGTAGGCAACCCATGGAACTACTGGAAAGATGGTGCCCATTCCATGTTGGTCCTGTCCCAATGTTAACAAGGTTTTACACATTATTTTGGATCAAGTGCACGTGTCAGCCAATAAGCTATTTGCAAAGTGTCCATAAACTGCAATTTGGGGGTAAATGTGGCAGTAGAGGTTTTAAGGGGTTTTCTGCATCTTACATATTGATGACCTCAAAACAGTGATGTTAGGGGTGTCTCTGAATTGACTGGTACTTTGTACACTTTTCTCATGGATTAGCGCCTCACAGATTTCAAGATCTCTGCCAAATGTGATTCCAAGGGAATCTGACCTGGTCTTATGACTAGAGATGGGTAAACCTCTGAAGATTCCATTTTGTTTAGGGTTTAGCCCAATGATTAGTTTTGGGCCAATTTTTTCTGATAGAACTGGAAGTTAAATTATGATATTCTGGGTCTCTTTAGACAAAAAGTTATACTCACCTTCCTCCCTTCTTCTGGGTGTTTTTGTGGCTTCCATTTCTCTCTCCAGGTCCTCTTCTAGCCTCCTGGGTGACATCATGCACCACTGAGGACTAACGTCATGACTCTCAGCCCCATGTGACCTCTGAGTTCCATTAACAGGCCTCAGTGGTGACCTCTGGATGCATGATGTCACTCATGAAACCGGTTGAGGCCACAAAAAGATTTCCGGGTGCTGCGAGGAGGCCCAGAAGGGTGGGAAGCTTATAACAGTTATTATGTTTAACCCTTCCCTGTGCCTCAATCTATTATAGTCTGGGGTTTGAAGAAACCCCAAAGTATAATTTCACTTCCTGTCCACAAACCCCCAAAGTTTTGGGTTCTGGTCAAACCTGAAACATTTGGAAAATTCAGGTCGAATCCGGTTCACTCATTTTATGAGCAATGGAAGCTGGAACCTAGGGCAAGAAGAAGAGGAAGCTAAATTAGAACAATATCTAAACATTTAGAATATTATAATACATGAAAAGTTACTGGTTGGTTGACGGGTTCTTGTAATTCACTGTAGACATATCCAGAAAATCAGTCAATCCTAAAACCATTAAATCCATATATTCATGTTTTCATAAATGGAACTACAAAAAAAAAAATTGTATTCCTAGATGAGTATGTCTTCCAACAATCTCCTAGGTGTGGTCTCAGAGACAAAGGATGATGAAACTGGCAAACGTTCCAATTTAAGATATTTCTAGTTCTAGAAAAATATATCTTATTTCCAAAAGAAAAACATTTAGTAATATAGCAGAGACATTGTGTGCTGACCCAGAGACCTCCTGCATCTTTAATGTTATAGTCTCGGAATGCCTCATACAAACCACCATATATAAATACAGCTAGCAAAATATTTTTGGAATAATTTTACATCCAAATTTTTGGGGACAGTTTGGGTGAGGTCATTCTCTGTTCCAGCGAGGCTGAGCCCTAGTGCACAAAGCAAGGTCCATGAAGGCAATGGTTGGCGGGAGTTGGTGTGTAAGAACTGGACTGGCCAACTGAGCTGAACCCCATCAAGTTAAAATGGTGATTGCATGCTAGTTTATCTCACCCAACATCAGTGTCTGACCATGTCTCACCCAACATCAGTGTCTGACCATGTCTCACCCAACATCAGTATCTGACCATGTCTAACCCAACATCAGTATCTGACCATGTCTAACCCAACATCAGTGTCTGATCATGTCTCACCCAACATCAGTGTCTGACCATGTCTCACCCAACATCAGTATCTGACCATGTCTAACCCAACATCAGTGTCTGACCATGTCTAACCCAACATCAGTGTCTGACCATGTCTCACCCAACATCAGTGTCTGGCCATGTCTCACCCAACATCAGTGTCTGACCATGTCTCACCCAACATCAGAGTCTGACCATGTAGATGCTCTTCTAGATGAATAGACAAATATTTCTACAGATACTCCAAAATCTGGTAGATAATCCTTGCCATGAAAGTGTAAGCTCTAGGTATAGGCAATGCTTGTGCCAAAATGATAGGAAACAGAGACAACTCCCTTCCTTGAAGTAGCATGAGAAGCATTACTTTACAATAAAAATCAATAACAATAAAGGAGTGTGCGGTATGGCTGCATTCAAGCTGAAGCACATTTGTATCACTTCAGTAATGCTAAAATGTAGCTTAGATCTTAATAAAATGTGATAGTATATTAAAGGTCATTACATGATGTATAATTTACCATCTGAAATTACTTGTTACGTATTGTGTCATGTTGCAGTCCTACTGATTGCAATTAAAATAAAAAATATAAATTATTAACATTACGCATAGTGTCACAGCATGCCGAAACCACCCAATAATCATTCTCCTTTACTAAGATCTTATAGTTTGCACAGAGCCATTCACAAAGCATTCACGTTTGATACTATTGTAACTCAGTAAAATGTGCTTTAAAGCCTTTTGTGCTAATCTATTCCAATAATATCTGACAAATGTTTTAATATTGGCAATTTGCTCATAAAGTCGATAGAACTTGCCAAGTTATGTATCACCAAGGTGAAGAGTTAGGTTGAAAAAAGGCTTGAAAAAGCTCTGTATACTGCTGACAGTAAGACATATATGAGCATAGTGATATCATGTAGGGTCACCCGCTAAGTTCTGCATGCAATGACCTTAGGTGTATTATATATTAGTATATAACAATAAAGAATGGAACAATTATATTGGGATCATGGCGAGGATTATGTTGATTTGGGATGAAAAATGGAAACACTGCATACAAGCCTTTGTGCCTCCGTGGTAACAGACTACAAATAAACCCTATGTAGTCAGGATAAAACATCTAAATGAGGAAAACACTTTAGTACCTACTCTTGTAAAATTTTGTGATCAGCACATGTGTGATCACAAAAGATTATATAATATAAGCTTTATAAAACTGGAACTGGACATAACCAACACTTTATATAGACCAAATTACCTGTAACCAGGGGTAGCAGCAGTACTCTAGGGTCTGAAAAGTCTATTCCATAATTCTGTGTGCAGGGGCCACTATGGGGGATAATACTGTGTGCAGGGGCCACTATGGGGCATAATACTGTGTGCAGGGGCCACTATGGGGGATAATACTGTGTGCAGGGGCCACTATGGGGCATAATACTGTGTGCAGGGGCCACTATGGGGCATAATACTGTGTGCAGGGGCCACTATGGGGGATAATACTGTGTGCAGGGGCCACTATGGGGCATAATACTGTGTGCAGGGGCCACTATGGGGTATAATACTGTGTGCAGGGGCCACTATGGGGCATAATACTGTGTGCAGGGGCCACTATGGGGTATAATACTGTGTGCAGGAGCCACTATGGGGGATAATACTGTGTGCAGGGGCCACTATGGGGCATAATACTGTGTGCAGGGGCCACTATAGGACATAATACTGTGTGCAGGGGCCACTATGGGGCATAATACTGTGTGCTGGGACCACTATGGGGAATAATACTGTGTGCTGGGACCACTATGGGGCTTAATACTGTGTGCAGGGACCACTATGGGGCATAATACTGTGTGCAGGGGCCACTATGGGGGATAATACTGTGTACAGGGGCCACTATGGAACATAATACTGTGTGCAGGGGACACTATGGGGGATAATACTGTGTACAGGGGCCACTATGGGGGATAATACTGTGTACAGGGGCCACTATGGGACATAATACTGTGTGCAGGGGCCACTATGGGGGATAATACTGTGTGCATGGACCACTATTGGGCATAATACTGTGGGCAGGGACCACTATGGGGTATAATACTGTGTGCAGGGGACACTATGGGGCATAATACTGTGTGCATGGACCACTATTGGGCATAATACTGTGGGCAGGGACCACTATGGGACATAATACTGTGGGCAGGGACCACTATGGGGCATAATACTGTATGCAGGAATGAGGGAGGGGTGGGGTTGTGGTTGGTCAGGGGAGAAAGGCAGTTGGGGGGTCATGTCAAAAGTTTTCCCTGGGACCCCATCATTCCTAGTCACGCCACTTCCTGTAACAATACCATGTCATGTGAATTTCACTCTTGCCATTTGAAAAGACTTGGTCTACTCCCAGCCAATAACTGGAAGTCTCCCAGTACAGTTACATCAGTGTAATTTTTGCAGTAAAGCAGAGTAGCTCCCCTGCTGATAGACCAGGCAACCCCTGAGGAGAAATTTCCCAGCATCCTGAGTGCTACAGCTATGAGTGAGGGAACAAGTACCCCCCTAAAGGGAGAAAAAGCCATTTCAGCCCCCAGAGATATTCAGAGAATCAGATTATAAAATGATTGGGTTGGACCTGGTAGGCACAGAGATTAACATCTTTATCCTGGGTAAACCTCATACCAAGTCTGGTGTCACCACAGTGGAACGCCTTCTACTCCCTTCTGGGAAGTTACATTAGTTCCTATTATTACTCCAGTAAAGACACACTGCAGCCCCCTCAACATTGTCAGCTGAGAATCTTTGGCCTACAGTTGACATCACAGCTACTCCAAGTACTCCCATCCTTAGGTTTGCTGTATGGGTTGTGGCACCATCACATACAATACCTACTGACCATCTTCTTTGAGAAGACCACTTCTCTAAAAGGCCATTACTTAGGTAGTCACTAGAGATGTGCAAACCTCACAGGGTTTAATTAGTTTTATTTCGGGTTCAGGTGGTTTGGGTCCAAGATTTGTTTTATGTTGAACAAGTTTGGTACAAACCACACACAAACTGGCTTAAAACATAGTGTTGAACATTGTCAAGGCTCCTAGCATCCTATCTAATTCTTAGCTCTCCAAAGGGAACAACACCAAAGTTAGGTCAACATGAAAGTGACATTATTATACTTCAGAGTCCCTCTACGAGTACGAGTGATTTGGCCATCTCAAGTGGTCACATCAAGGAGGTTGGCTGTATATACTGTGAGAAGGTGACAGGCAGGGTGTTGGAATCTCGCAATATCTCCCCCAGGTTTTTAACTTATGTGATCTTGAGTAGGCCTCAACTCCAGGTGTGAGTCCTTGACTCATTACTGGGCCACAAAAGGCTGCAGATCCTGCACTCCAATGTGGATCCAGGGAGTGAGAGGAGTCGGCTGGGTCTGTCTTGTAACCTTGAGTCTGGTGAGACTATATTGCTCCTGTTTTGTTTGTGTTGCTGGTAGTAAGCCACAAGTATAGTTAGGTTATCATTTCTGTTTAGTTAGTCACTCGGACGAGCAGGATTTTGTTTTATTTTTGCCTGAAGTTAAGGCTGTATTTTACATTATTTATATTATAAGAGGCAGTAACCAATCACTGAGCTCCCGCAGTCATGCATTATTAATGGCAACGTCACTTCATAACATGTGATTGGACATCATAGTCTTATGATGTCATATCATTACATCAACAGTATAAACCTAGAGAATAGCACAGGACCCATTAGTGGTGATTGTAGCATCTTTTAACACCGTTATGCTAAATTTAAAGAGAACCTTAAACCAACAACCCCAATTCCAGTTCTTTTTATCCATTAGTTGACCCACTCCACTGATTCTGTCACAGTTAGAAATTTTACAGTTTCTGAGCAATATGTGAAGTTAGTTTTAGTGTACAAATATACTATTCTTTGTACTGTCAAGCGGGTGTCTTAGGACAGAACAGACTATAGTGAGTCATTTTTTATTTTAAGGTGTCAGAGCTCAGGATCATGCCCATTCCCCCCTTCCATTTGACAGTACAGAGCCTAACTGGTATATCGGGCACCAAAACTATCTGCACTGATTGCTCTTGACTGGTGGGGGCTAGAGAAAAAATTCCAACTGTGCTGGAATCATTGGAGAGTGTCTAATAAAAGCTGAAAAGAACCAGAATAGATAAGGGATAAAGTCAAAGAAGACAACTCGCGAACATTTTTCTGGTCGACTTGGTACTTGGTTTCTATATTCATGTTCCCATGTTTAATGAACCATCACGGGATAATGTGTCAGATACAACTGTAGAGAAGGCAGAACCTGATCATTAGTAAAAAAATTATATAAGTATTTAGGGTATGTATAATAATGACCCTTATCATCACCTATAACCAAGCAAACTGTTATGTTTGCTCCCTGTTCTGTCAGCAAACGTTACAGTCCACGCAGAAGAGCCAAACTCAGCCATTCCATCCAGCTAATCTAAATGTCCAGGGCGTGAGCAGAAATTCCCTCGCTAGAGATGGCAGTAGTCCAGTTGGCAGCAGATAAAATATATGTTCATTATTCACAATAAATAAGCTCAACTGAGAGTATAAATAATATTACCCAGGGGTCTATTATACAGCATGTGCCAAGAAAACGGGTGTGTTGTATGATTCAGCAATTGTACTATGTGTTATTTTTTGGGGACTTAATGGCACAAAAATAAAATAATGTGTACAAAATAAGACCTGTCCTGCTATGCAGGAATGAATGAAAATAAATAAAGCATTGGTAAGGAATAATGTCATCAAAAAATTTCCAAAAATTCTAATAATGAGCAATATAATGAAATATAAATCCTAGACCTCATTGATGGTCTTTCAATAAAACCAGTAGGAAAGCTTAGGTGGTTGCCAAATTTTACCCTTTATACCATTGCTATGATTTTTGGTGCATTTTGTGATCTCTTTGTTTACAATGATGCAGTTCCTCTGGAGACAGGGGTCTTTTTGAGGTACTCACCACTCAGTACATAGGACCTTGCATTCCCATTAAACAGCAGATGATTTACCGTATATACTTGAGTATAAGTCAAATTTTTCAGCACAGTTTTTGTGAAACACATACACATTAGGTATCCCTGTGTCTGAAAATGCCCGATCTACTGAATATAGGGGATCTGCAGATACTCCTGTTCCGTCGGAAAGGGGTTAATAGGAGCACTGCAGATCCCCTATATACAGCCAGGATGAATTCCAAGTGGGGGGAAAAAAAACAGTCCTCAAGCTCAGGGAAGGGGCAGACAGACAACCAAAACACCCCCTCCCCCACCACCCAGCAACTACTGCACCCAAAAACTCCGACCATTTTCATTTTTTAAATTTTCCAGTAGCTGCTGCATTCCCCCCACCCCCACCCCCGCCTCGGCTTATACTCGAGTCAATAAGTTTTTCCAGTTTTTTTGTGGTAAAATTAGGGGCCTCGGCTTATATTCGGGTCGGCTTATATTCGAGTATATACAGTATATATTTCCCTCTTTTAAAGGAGCACAGAAAATGAACAAAAAAACTAACATCTTTATTTTTATTTGTTTTGAAACTTTTTTCTGACTCTAATCTCAATTCCACCAAAATCAGTCCTAACGCCAACTCCACAACTACGACTCCGACGCTACAACTGCTAAAAATGTCCTAGCTCATTCTGGGTTCCCTCTGTGCTCTGAGCACAGCATTGTCATCCATTCCAGTGCCGCCTTTCTTCTGCTCCATTGGCCATTCTCCTCCTCTTCAATCCTCTTCTTGCAAGAGACCACCACAAAATGGATGATGGAAATGCACAGTTGGCTGTTTCATCGCCCATTTTGTAGTGGTCTCTTGCAAGAAGAGGAAGAGAATGGCCGACGGAGCAGAGGAAAGGCAGTGCTGGAATGGATGACAATGCTGTGCTCAGGGCACAGAGGGAACGCACTCTGTGCTTTCTGAACACAATGAAGAATGAAGAAAAATTAAAAAATGGCGGCATGGACCTTCAAGATAAAGGTAAGAGATGAATAGACTTTATAAAGTCTATTCCTACGTGCTTTTAGTTTAAAACATGGTTTTTTTAATGATAGAATCCTTTTAAATTGAGAAATATATTAAGAAGTCTTACCTATGTGTCCCAGGAGTTTAGTCCTATTCCCCCCCTCCTCTCCATTGTGTGACACGTTGTAAGATAACTGGCTGGAGCAGGAGACTTCATCTCTTCCCTATTTGCCCCACCCACTGACTAAGCTCCACCCTCTCAGTTGGTCTCCAATTGAAGATGGAATTGATCTGCAGCAGATTAACCCCACGTATTCTGCCGGATTTCTACAAGACTGTGTAGGCATCAGGAAGAAAATCCTGCAGCTGACAAACAGTGAGTGCAACTATTTTATTTTTATCATTCATTTCTTGGTATAGCGTTCCCTTGGAAACTCCTACAAAAATTCCATAATACAGTATTTTAATCTGGGTTATATAAACCATACAATTCCTTTAAATCAATGACAGAAAAAAACAATAGGTAATAAATCATATACTGACGTGTGAATATTAAAAGCATATCCACTAGCTCTTATTCTCTATTCCATCCGTACAGTATTTTTTCTAATTTTTCAAGCACACCTAGTCTGTGTCATTACTGCTCGATAGTTCACCAGGATAGCGTCACCCAACACCAAATGCCCCCCGTACATATGTGCCCCCCTACTAGTCTTGTCGCACTTGTAGAAATGGCTTTCATCAGTAGGGTTGTCATCTCCTTCTGCCTCTTTCTTCTTCTTATATGTTTTTTGTTTTGTTGTACTTGAAAGAGCCCTTTCTAAGAATTTTTGACATTCACCTAAATTATAACCATATGTGGATACCATGTGAATAACTAACTCTTCTATTATAATCTACCGGGATCTCAACATTCCTTCTGTAAGATGTTTGAAATACCATGATATCCATGTTTTTATCTAAACATGGCTCATTAAGCCAAAATTGACAAAAAAAAAAAAAAAATTGTGGTTTTGCTACCATGATTTCATGCTTATATTGAACAATTGCAGGAACTTCTATGCGATAGTCACAATCAATCCATGTCAGAGATATTCAGTATATTACTATGAACCACAACAAGCTACCTTACCCCTCATTCATATCTGCGTTTTTATTGTTTTGGGGGAGTCCGCATGGGGACCCCGAACAGAATACCAAACGCATTTGCAAGCGCTGTGCAGTGAAAGCACATGGACCCCATAGACTATAATGGGGACCATGTGCTTGTCGCTAGATGTTCCCTGCGGAGAGGAAAGTAGTTCACAATCTACTTTCCTGTCTACATGACTCGTGAACGGATTACCGAACGCAGATGAGAATGAGGGGTTATAAAAAATCCTGCACTGCATGCTAAACAGGGGTGAAGTATATGCTAGGCACATCAAGAGCTAAGGGGTTAATAGACTCAATATTACAGTTACAAGGATTTTGCCATGAAAATGATTTATCCTGTATCCATAGGACTGGGGGTTTGACTGCTGAAACCCCTATGATCCCAAAAAATAGGGTTCCTTACCCCTGCTGCCAGACTGAATGTAGGTATGACTGGTGGTAGACACCACTCCCCTTCACTTTAATGGGAACACCAGAAATAGCCAAAATACATTCAACATGGCTGTGGTCAGGACGCCCTATTTTCTGGAGCAGTGGGGTCTCAACCATCAGACCCCCCACCAATCAGGTATTTATCCTCTATACTATAGAAATAAAAAATCAGAATGGTGGAAAGTGGAGAAAAAGTGTGTTTTCTTATGGGCTTAATTTTTACAGCATTTACTGTACAATTTATATGGTTTTGTTTACATTTTAACCCCTTGACAAAAATTTAAAACATTGCAAAATTTATTTTTTTTTTCAAAAAGTTCATATTCTGACACCCGTAACATTTTTTAAAAAGGCTATTCAGGCACCGCTAATGGTATTTTAAAAATTTTTCCCACCTTGAAACAACGCCACATTGGTCCATTGTTTGAGCCTGTTACTGCAGCTCATCCTTAGTCAACTGGGCAAGAGTGATACGCTTTGGGAATAAACATCAGGGGATGTACCAAAACAGGATAGTGGATAACAATCTAACCAAAAGGGGTCTGGCACATGGCGCCACCTCATTCATTTTATAATACTAAGATTTCCAAGCACAGTAGTCATCAGAGATTGAAAGGAATAGCAAATGGGATCATTTGGGGTCCCAGCAGTCGGAAACCCATCAGTCAGACTCTTATTTCCCATCCTGAGCATAGGGGATCATTTTTAAAGTTGCCACAATCCCTTTAAGAAAATTATAACAGCAATTGAATTTTTTTATCATTATTTATTACGGATTTCAGATTTTGCGATTATTCTATTTATCAAACCTAAAAACAACAAAAAGGCTTCTGTCTTAAACCTCGGAGTTGATGAATTATTAATGAACTTTTCTTCCATCTCTGAGACTGTGGTTTATGCAAACTCATGTCTATGTGTGCTCAGGATATCAATGTATGTATTCATGAGTCGTCTTGTATTAATTTAAAAGCAAACCTACATTTCTTTAATCCGGTCCACTGAGCCTAAGATTTCTTACAAGGAAAAATTCCATTATCTCATCATTTCTATGACTCTTTCAAGTACATTTATTTGGGTAAGTAATGAAAATATCCTTGTTATAAAAACTGGTTTAATATCATCTGCGCCTGCAAAGAAGCTCGGTTTATAGGAGAAGAATATATCAAAATTGTGCGCGCTCCAGAAATAGAATTACATTACTTCGACCTGACGACTGCTCATCTCAGACCTGTTTAAAAAGTTGCAAAATTTCCAGTTTTTAATGAGGATGAGTCTTTTACCAGTTCTTGTCTTTCTAAATATAACTGTGTCTTGATACTTTCTCAAACTAAGTTCTGAATTCCATATATTATAATATACGTCTCTCGGAATATTGTTGCCTTATTATTTTTATCTAAAGAATTTACGCTAACAATGGTGGGGGGGCAGCGCATATGAACAGCCATTGTGACAGCAAGGTGACTGCCATCTCTGCACTTAAATATTAGTGTAAATTGGCTGGTATTTGCTAATGAGGAGTACAGTATCTCCCCAGAAAATGAAGATTATACTGCCTAAGTTTCTATCACCCCTTTTCCATAAAGGAACAAAAAAATACCCCCCACCCCGTCTGTCTCTGTAAATCAGGTGGTCACAGACAGTATTGTCTTCTCTCCCACTCTAAATGATGAAGACACTGACAGTACTTTATCCAGGCTCAGGTAATATGGCTTTCTCATTTCTTCCAGTACATTATGTACTACAGGCACAGATATTACTGCCTCCTAGTTTCTCCCTGTAAATAATGTAGACACAGATAATATCTACTCCTTGTCTATCCCTTTAAATAATGTAGACACAAGAATTACTGCCTCACTGACTCTCCCTGTAAAAGAGGGGTGGTATTTCCACCCTGTTGAATGGTATGTCCACCATAAACTGGTCCCATCATGTGCAGGAATTGCTAATTATATTTCCATTGGTGCTGTTATGATTGAGCCGCCAGGGCAAAAAGCAAAAGCAGGAGGTGGCTGATATAAGCAAGCAGTAGAACAAGCTATTTAGAATCATAACAGAACTGCGATCCAGAGACAGACCCCCAAACAAATTCACCAGCCAGGACTTTGCAGAATGTGAGAGTCTACATTATCAGCAAACAGTAACTGTACAAATAATAAATGCTCTGCAAACTGAAACCCAAACCAGAACCCACCATTGACTTATAGATCAGAATCAGAGAATAGTCGTACAGTCAAAGAGTCAAAACCAGGAAAAGATGCCAGAAGCAGAATCAGGAGACAAATGCAATGTCCAGTAGAAAATCAATGGTCAAATCCGAATGGGTACCTCAATGGCAAAATCAGCAGGCAAACAGATATGCAATGAACACGCCAAGGATCAGAATTAAATAATCCAAAACACACACTATAAAATATAGAGCCAAACTATGAAACTAAAATAGGTGGCAACCTGAGTCAGGAGGGAGTGGTCTTATATATTTCTCCTTAGGTGTTCACTGTAATTTGTTACAGTAAATTGAAGTTATAAATGATTGAAAGCATAAAAAGTTATGCAGAATAACCTAAGTAGTCACAGTGGGCGGGAAGAAACTTCAAGGACTCCCTGCCCCATATGACTTTTTCTGCTTTCAAACATTTATAACTTCACTTTTCTGCAACTGAAAGAGGATATTAAAGGAAAAGGAATTGCTTCATTCTGCACATGATGGGGCAAATTTATCTTGGAAAAACCACCTGACAGATTCACTTTAAGCACAGGCAGTACTGCGTCCCTGTTTCTCCCTGTGAATAGTTTATAATTTAATTAAATTACATTATGTAAATAACACAAATATTAACACTCTATCATTCAATAAATTATATAGGCACAGATAACATTCTACCATTACCATTTCTCTTCAATTAAATCATGTAGTCCCAGATAGTGCCACCTCCTTGTTTCTACCTGCATATTACTTAGTGTAAAAACAGATAGTACATGATAAAGTCACACTGTCTCTCTCTTTCAGATAGTGCTGCCTCCCTGACTCTCACTGGGAATAATTTAATCACATACAATATTTTCTCCCTATCTCTTTTATTAATTTATGTAGTACAGATAACATTTTTCCACTTTCATTTCTCTTCACCTGAAGTATGTAGTCACAGATAATACTGCCTCATCCAGTATATGATGAAGGCAGAGATAGTACTGCCTCCCTGTCTCACTCTGGGAATAATTTAATCGTATACAGTATTGTCTCCCTTCCTCTTCCATTAAATTACTTAGAGATAACATTTTCCATTTAAACTCCTTTAAAGTATGTAGTCACAGATAGTGCTGCCTCCCTGTCTCTCCCTGTGAATAATTTAATCAAATTACAGTATTGTCTCCTTATATCTTCCATTAAATTACATAGTCACAGATACCATTTTTTCCCTTTCCATGTATCTTCCTTTATATTAAGTAGTCACAGATAGTGCTGTCTACCTGTCTTATTCTGTAAACGATGTAGGTACAGATCATGCTATCCCCATGCCTCTCCCTGTAAGTGGTGTACATGTAGATAGTATAAATAATTCTGCCTCTATGTTCCTTCCTGTCCATGTTTCCTATTATAAATGATGTAGCTGCAGATAGTGCTGCCTCCATGTCTCTTATTGCAAATGATGTAGCTATAGATAGTACTGCCTCCCTGTCTCTCTTCAGGGAATAATTTAATTGTATATAGTATTGTCTCCCTTCCTCTTCCATTAAATTACATAGAGGTAAATGATGTAGCTACAGATAATGCTGCCTCCATGTCTCTTCCTGTAAATCACGTAGTTACTGACAGTACCACCTCAATGCCTTTTGCTGTAAATGATATGGCTGCAGATAGTGCTGCCTCCAGGTCTCCTATTTCAAATGATCTAGCTATAGATCAGGGGTGCTCACACTTTGTCAGTATGTGAGCTACTTTATAACATGACCAAGTCGAAAGATCTACTACTCACTTCTTGTGGGCGCGGCGGGGACGGGCCTGTGGGCGGGGCGTGTCTGTGGGTGGGGCCGGTATGTGGGCAGGGCCTGACGGAGCGTGAGAGCATGAGACAGTGGCATCTGTCGCTGTCTGCTTGTTCACAGTGCAGGCTGACAGTTATCAGCTGACACACCCGCCTGCCAGTGTCCGTAGATGACTCTCAGCCTGCGCTGTGAACAAGCAGCCACTGGGGATCCCTGGCTGCATCCTGCGATCGACCCATACGTCCATTGCGATCGACCGGTAGATCGCGATCGACGTATTGGGCACCCCTGCTATAGATAGTACTGCTTCCATGTTTCCTACTGTAAATAATGTATCTACAGATAGTACTGCCTCCATGTCTCTTCCTGTACATTATATGGTTACAGACTAAACAGTCTCACTGCTGATAACATACAGATAGTACTTCTTTCCATGACTTGCTGTAGATTGTACCGTCTTGCTTTTGAAGCTTGGGGGAGTACAGGACATTACATAATACATAGTGGCCGCACTTCTATGACGATACGCCATAAAAGAACTCATAAATATGTTATACATCGCCTTTAAATTGTACATTTAGCCTGTATATTGAAGTTGACCTTATGCTCTTGTCATACAATGTATTATATATAATGTGAATGTACATGTATTAAGGAATAGTGAGTGCACCATTAGCCCTAGATAATTGCACTATCCTTAACGTGGCCAATACATTCAGCGACATGCACTTTCTCGTGAGGCTTACATGTCATATATCTCAAGTGCAGGTCAATAGCCCGTACAAATCAATCAGACAGGAGAACAGTCAGCAGTTCAGGAAATGATTGCCTTGGAGAGATCTATCCGTACACATGTGCTAAATCCTCATTTTCTCCAAAAAAAGATTCTCTGAAATAGTGTAAAACGCAATGAAGTTGTAATAAATAACAAATTTTGGCATTCGATGTGGACGGGATGACTTGCTTATTTTCATAGGTTTTTGCTATTTTATGGCATTTTTTATTCTCCATTGATCCTTATTTTATTCAACATATTGTGCTGTATATAGTCATGTAAGACAATTCTAAAAGGGCCGTGCGTTATTTTTCACCATTTTTTCACTTATTTTGCAAGTTGTATTTGGCTTTACAATTGTGTTTATCTTAACTTTTATTATAGAAAGTTAAAGGGGTTAAAGGGGTTGTTTACGCCGGCCTGAAGATCAAGGTCCAGCTTCAGAAATCCCAGCAATCAGGTATCATTAGAAGGGAGCCCATGGATGGCTATACATTTACCCTGCAGGCGCCCCTACTGGTAAAATGTAGCATTATGGTGGGTTAACATCTGCGCCCGGTGTCTGGTTTAGCCAAGCCGGTGAGTTTCAGGATAAGACAAATATGGCTTCTTTCCACTCCAGCTCCACTCCTGTCTATGGGATGTGTCTGGTTTAGCTGCATTCACTTCCATGGAGCTAAACTAAAATATCAGACACAACTATGTAACTATGCTTTTGTAATCCTGGGACAATCCCTTTAAAAGAATGTATAATCTTGTAATACACTCAGAACAAATAATGCATCGAGTGGAGTTGTAGGAATGGAAGGAAACGTTCTCGGTGTGAATGTAATGATGATATATGGAAGTGACTATAATATCAGAGTTCGGGGGATATTGTCACTCCTTAGGGAGAGACCACCATATAGGTGTGTGGAGATTTGTTAAGCCTTTAGCACTCCACCTTGCAAGGAACTATGGGAAGAATATGCAAATCCACCTTCCATGATGTAATTAGGAAGACAGTTGCTGCCTCATTGTT
This sequence comes from Leptodactylus fuscus, assembly GCF_031893055.1. NCBI lineage: Eukaryota > Metazoa > Chordata > Amphibia > Anura > Leptodactylidae > Leptodactylus > Leptodactylus fuscus. Next base: position 38,389,441 of record NC_134268.1, read on the forward strand.
GCAAACCAATAGAGGGCGCTCACTGGAATGTGGTTTGCAACAATGAGGCAGCAACTGTCTTCCTAATTACATCATGGAAGGCGGATTTGCATATTCTTCCCATAGTTCCTTGCAAAGTGGAGTGCTAAAGGCTTAACAAATCTCCACACACCTATATGGTGGTCTCTCCCTAAGGAGTGACAATATCCCCCGAACCCTGTCTAAGCCTCTCACCTCTACCAGGTTATAGTCCTCTCTACATCGGACTGATGAGATCCAACCAGATCGAAACAGCTGTCCTCGATTGAGAGACTATAACCTGGTAATAATCCCAGCGTCATTGCTAAACAAAGGCCTCTTGGAAGGTCGGGCATGAAGCTAAAGGGAGCAGCCATTATTGGGTTATTTCACTGGAATCCTGTCTTAAGACAGGCTTGCACATTCCAGTGAGCGCCCTCTATTGGTTTGCAACAATGAGGCAGCAACTGTCTTCCTAATTACATCATGGAAGGCAGATTTGCATATTCTTCCTATAATATCAGAGTGATAGAAGTTTATTGGGGAAAACTGTACAATTGAAAAGAGGCTGTGGTACTCTATTAGGTTGTCTCTAGCTTGGATACAAGATGAGATATGTTTGAGCATGGAGCCATACAGGTTCTGCAGAAACCTACTGGAAGGACCTGGAGACTAGAAGTAGTAGTTAGAATGACGGAAGCTGTCATGGATAGCCTCAGACCAACCAACTCCTCTATCCCACCTCCTAGGCTGGTGCAATGCTGAGGGGGCCAGCAAGATATACCTGATGGAGGTGGTAAAGGTTCCCCTAGGGTGCTTCTTTTTGGTATTAAGCCTTTCTGAGCCCAATGGAGATTGAAAGAGACTGTAATGATGGATGCAGGTATGGACACATGTTATTGATGAAAACAGGCTGGAGCTTTACTGAACAAATGGTAACCAAAACACAACTTTGAATATGGCATGGAGGTGTAGATGGTGGCAGTTCCACTGTAGGAGGGAAGATGAGCCAGGTGATAGTTTCCCTTAAAAGGTTCCCAAAGTGATTATCTTTACTGCCGGGTAAAGCCAATGTCTCTTTAACTGTATTTTTACTACCAGGATGGGCCGTCTGTCCTGTGGGAAGCAGGTTCTTGTCTCAAAGACCTTGGACAACCTCATACACAACCTCCAGAGCTGCCACTCAATACCCCAAGCCTTATTTTCTCCCTTTTCTCTCAGAACTGCAGCAGTTGACAAATGTGCTAAGACTCTCTCTGTCTAAGACTGCCTAAAGACCATCTTACTTCTCTGAGTGCAATGTCGAATGTCTTTAGGTGTGTCATAGGAGTCAATGATTTCTCACCAAGTCGTACACTACCCAAAAGTAGTCTTTGATAGCCACTTTATAGGGCATTAGAGAAAGCATTCATGCCCTCTGGTAGCAAGACCCAATATTTAAAGGTTTTGTCCCATCACAAGGATCCCATCTATACTGCTTGTTAATGTGGATTTAAGACTTAATACACTGCTTCAGCAAAACTGCTTTGTTTGTCCACTATCTTACTTTATTCAATTCATTGTTGACACAGCCCTCGACTTATCTGGTCATAAGTCAAGTGATGTATCTGCTGCTCTCAGGGGGGAGGGAGGAGGGGCTAAGTGCATGAGAGCGAGCCTGTGTTTCTAGCTATTCCTGTGTCTACACCATGTGACCTTCCTGCACTCAGATAGGGGAGAGGAGTGGCTTTCATTTCTGAATGTCTTCTGTTCTCCCAGTTATCAGGCTAGCTAATTCAATTGTATTCATTATGACAGAGACAGGCAGTCTCTGTATGTAACACAGAATGGAGTTGCTCCTGCCTGTACTTCATAGTCCAATATTGTGTATATAGTGTTGTTTGAGGACCTTTGATGACATCACAGGCCCTTCAGACGCCCCATAGGATCACGCTATGTGATGGGCGGAGCTACACACTAATTTGGGGGTGGAGCTAAATGCAGGTTGCACGTGAAACCCCACCCACCAAATGATCAAAAAACAAAATAATATTGATAACCAGTGAACGTGCCCAATAACAGAACAAAACAAAAAGAAAAAGGATAGGTGAGTATCTATCAAGAACAGAACAGAGCGTCCTTTGATAGATACTCACCCACCCACCAAATGATGCAAGAAACCAGGAAGAAAGAAGATTTTACAGCAGTGAAGACTGGTGAGTATGCGACGTGGGAATACCCCTTTAATTAGACCACACCTATAATAACCCGACATTACCATCTCGGTGCAATATTTTTTGTCATTGAGAGTATATTGACAGATCTGAGTGAGAGCTGTTCTTTGTGAGGATCTCTCCACTCTTGCTCATATTGGGAGTTGTTTTCATGTGACTACCCCTTGAACAAAAAAGAATTATTTCCATAGGATCTAGTTTAGACTAAGCTTGCTGAACTAAACTACAGTCTATGGAAATAAATGGGTTCCATTAAAGGGTAAGTCTCTGAAGATAACCTTATGAAGTCATTTGTGTTATCTTTTTGTCTTCTAATTTTTTTTATTTTTATTTTTATTTTTTTGTTATGGAGCAGTCCCCTACAAATGAATGGGTGTACAAAAGACATGCAGCGAATTCATAACATAGCTTCATAACCACTGAAAAGCCATAGGTAATGGTCCACTGGTCTAAAGGACCCAAAGATGGCTAAAGGACTTTTGGGTCCTGCAGAACACAGATCCTGACGGAATGTGTACAGACAGATACAACGTTACCATCAATATTTATTCTATAGGAATTCATAGAAATCAAGCCAGTCCTTGTGCTTTAACTTTCTTAAGTTAATTGACATTAAGAAAAAGGATAAACGTTCTTAGAGCAAACACTGATGTTCAGGCATAAAAAGGGAAAAGGTCACTGACCTCAATTATAGATCTGTAGATGTTATTGTACATGATGTACAATAGAATCATAAAGTGTAACCATTGTTCAACATGCGTTGGGGGGGAGTACCTCCACAGTCACCTCAATAGTCATCTCCATAGTCAGTATGTGCAGTGTTACAATGTGGCCTTATTCATTACTTCTTTGTTCTCTCAGGATTGTCCTATTAGGGTAAGTGGATATTGATCCATTTTTCTCTCCAGGGTATTACATTGCCCAATATATGTAACTGTGCAGATGTAATACATTCCAGGTGGGGACTACCATTGTATTTTGTCACACTACCTTTGTACGCGTGACTTTTTAAAGAATTGTCCGGACAAATATGGACAAATAAATTATTTTTTAAATCAGCCGGGGGTAGTGAAAATTTTTTTAAAAAATCATACCTTTCCCAGATGCTCCAGTGCCTTCCAGCATGGTGCGATCAGATCCTCCCGGTCCATTGTTATCTTTGGGTGGAAGTCCCTGCCACATGTGACTGCTGAGACCAATGAACGGCCTTAGTGAAGGGCACGTGACATCACTATCTGCAACATCGCAGGGTCTCTACTCCTGAGGCCCCAGCAGTCACGTGACCAATAAGGTCAATCGGAGACTTCAGCAGATGGACTGGACCGCAATGGGAAGATTCCAGAGTACAATGGACAGGTGAGTATGATGGGGTTTTTTTTAAAAAAAAATTTACCTCCCGCAGCCTATTTAATATATAACGAATTTTCCTGGATAACCTTTGTAACTATGTATTCAAGAAATTTTCTATAATATTTGCCTAAATGGTGTTCCATAGTGGTTGTGTTTGTAGGTGTGGATTGGGAGAAGTCCGTAGGGTAAGAGAGAAAGCTGACGTATATAAATGAGCGGGTAGTAAACTACATAGTGAGCTGTGTCCACAAGTGCTCTTCTAACACTCCTGATGGACAAGGCCATTCTAGAGACTTCCAGATCTTGTATAATTTATTGTATTTGTGCTGTTAGTTACCTAATGGGCCATTAATCATTATATTTCCTTGTACTCTGCACCTCTTACTGACCTACCACACATTACGCCTTCCCTGACAGTACTTTTGCTTGGATTTCTCTCTAAAGTATTCATTAGTCCATATTATAAAGATGAAACATGCATAAAAGATTATTTCAATATGACTTAGGGTATATTCACACTTCATCATTGGTCTGTTGTACTCATCCATCATAGAAGTTAATACATGTTCATAATATACATATTGAATGGCATAAAAACATGGAAGTCATTGCAAAAATATTGTCCCCAAAAAACCGTGTTGTAAAAATACCAATATCAATACCAAATACCAATATAACTGATAGAATAGAGGGAGGCATAGACCAAAATGGCTTAGAGGTAGGGAGGGGATGTGTGGGTCCCAACATAATGGCATATTCCTGGGATTTAGACATTTAGAATTTGGACCCCATCAAACACAAAAAAATTTTGGGCATATCAGTATGGTGTGCTATAGGAAAAAAATTGTGACTGTAGTCTCAAACAGTCTGCCACAGTCAATCGTGTTGCATAAAGGCACCAAATGGTTAATAAAACATGGCCAAAGGTCACGACACGCAATGCTCCATGGCAAAATAGTATACAAATCAGTTCTACTCCAGAAGGAAGAAAATGATCTCTCTGCTATCCATGTGTAGTCAATGTTCGACCCTTAAAATGGAGCATTGACCCAAACCATTGGGGTATAGTACAACCACTATTTCAGTATTGTCACAGCCTGGCTGACTGGTCTAAAGATTAATGTATTTCACTAAAATATATAACTTTTATTATTTGCCACTTAGGCTAAATTTGCCTAAGTGGCAAATAATAAAAGTTATATATTTTAGTGAAATACATTAATCTTTAGACCAGTCAGCCAGGCTGTGACAATATTGACCCAAACCACCTTTAACATCAACATATTTGCTACTGATGGGTCTGGTCCGGCTAATGATAGTCAATGATGTATAACTAATGGAGAAAGATTGAACTTTATAGACCTGTACCTTGTTTCAACCTACTAAACTATATAACTATGAAACTTCTACATAAAAGCCTGGATAAATCTGCTCATCTTCTCCACAGATCAGGTAGTGGGTCAGTCTGTTGTGCAGTTTCCCTAAGGACAAATAGCTGAGACTAGTAGTTTCCAATAGAATACACATACAGTATGTCAGACCAAGAATCAATTCACATCGCCATACAATTAAACAACAGAGAATGGATCTTCCCGTGCCAAAACATTTCTGCCAGGAAGATCATAATATCACCAATGACATGAAAATTTTGATTTTAAGAGGGAATTTTAAATCAAGAAAACAGCGACTGATTTATGAGTACAAGTGCATGACCCTATTCAAGACTCTGGATAGTGGAATGAACCTTTCACATGGGTTCATGTCTTTCTATACAAATCACTGAACTAAGACAGCCATAAAGATAAAGAATCTGGGAACTGGGAATTGATTATTTGTTTTTATATGTATATAGTAATAAGCCTCTTCCCCCTCCCTCCTGAAATCCTATCCCTGTGTCCAGTTATATATATATATATATATATATATATATATATATATATATATATATATATATATACAGCCTGCAGAAAGTGTTTTTAGATATATCTGAAGAAGAAGCCAGAGGGAGCTTCGAAACGTCATATTCGGTCATCATTATGAGTTAGCCATTAAAAAAGGTTTCACCTACTGAAGACTTGCAAGTTTTTTATTTTTTTTATATTTCATAACCACTGGCTAACACGGTACAAAAACAAACATTTTCCTTATACCAAGGGCTAGTAGTCATATAGATTTCTTCCCTGATAAGATATCACGCTGCACATGTTTAACCCATTACAGAAGTTCGGGTTAACTCTGCAATCTAGACTTTTGTCTTCGTAAAATCACTGGTTTTTCAGTGAAGATGTTCATGTCACGGCCATATTTGGTTTAGTGGTCAAATGTGGGTCTTTGAGCCCTTAAAGGGACACTCCACCCAAAACATAAGTTCATTTGTGTTTCATTATGATGTTCTATATGTTAGCCTGTCATCTGTTATTTTTCTTCACGCTGCTGTCTATAAATCAGACTACAACTGCTGCTCAGAGACGCCATTGCTCTACTTGAGTCTATAGGGAGCTATGTGTCATACATTACAGGAACCAGAACTTTCGGTATCACGAAATTGCATAGACTGTACTTCCAAGGATGTACAGAAACTCCTATCGCAGCTACTGATGATGATGATTAGACAGCTGTTGTCACCATGAAGAGGATAACACTGCAGCCTTCCTAACTAAGCCTTCTCTACTTAGGTGTAGAGATGATACTACAGGCCATGATGCTGCTAAACACAACCCTGACACAGAAAGAACAGTCTGGAAAGCAGCTTGTTGTCTATGACTAACATCCCATCAGCAATAACACAAGCAGCCAGCAGTAGATACAAGTACATAAGTAGACGTTTCTTATATTGTAATCTATGCAACGTTCAGAATGTTCTGTCCAGTGCACAGAGAAAGCTGTTTGCGAATATGGAGAAAATGGAATGTGTGTAGAAAGAACCGACCCTACACCCAGTGTCAAAATATCTTGTTTCGAGGAGATATCTAAGGACGGATGTTCCCTAGTAACAGGGAGTGACCAGCAAATTAGCTAAAAGTGAAACATCTAGTGGCAGGAACTTTGTGAGAAGTTTTTAAGGCAACATTTTTAAATAAAGAACATAATCAAATAGTCTATTAATTGAGACTAAGTTGTCTGAAAATTTTGTGACCATTTAAGGTTATTACAGTCATGAAGGTTCCAAAAATTTGTGCAATTGTTTTTTGTTACATTTTAGAACAGTTTTCAAGATATTTGTTAATCATTTTCTTACATTATTATTATTTTAAATTTTATTATCATCTAAACTTTACCTATTAACATAATTCTGTAAACTAGTACATTCGTCTCTATGACACTTCCAGATCCTTTCCAGGTCCTTATAGCTGGCTGTATGGTGTACGATGGTGTACGTCAAGGGGTTGTTCTACTGAGACAACTACCTTAAGTTGTTGTAGGGATAACAATGGTAGCAATCTGCTCTACTTGACATTTCGTGGGTGCTCATACCCATAACAATGAACCTTTAAAGGGAATGTGAAACAATGGATCCTTTTGTCATGGCATTGATAGATACACATTATACATAGGTGCTCCACATATGTCACTCATCCATTATGAATGAAGAAAATAGTCCCTGGCATAGTCTCTTCTATTAATACCATGGATAAATTTTTAACCCCACAGATGCCAGGGGTATCTGACAGTCTCACATCGCTAGCGGCCGTATTACATAGTAAAGAGATAAATAATAGTAGATTTAACCGAAAAAAATTCTGAAAACTTTCAGATAAGCCTGGATGGGTTTGTGTGGCTTATTTCCATCATGTATAAAGTTTCTGTTACTTACAAACACTTAGCTTGTAGTGATAACTGGCAAGTGAGCGTATAATGCTCTTACCTCTGCAGTCAGGCGAGCGGCACAATGTGGGTTCTAATTGGCACTTACGAGGAAAGTGTTTAAGTTCTTCTGATAAACCATTGTTCATGTTCTTAGCAAAAGGGAAATACTGGCATCTAGTGGACAAGTCACATTTCCTACTGTTCCCCTTATTCTAGGCTAGGCGACACTCACCTCTGTACTGGGTGTCCATCCAATCCATTTTCGTCCATTTTTTTCATTCTTTCGCTCCTTAGACAGACCAGAAGGGCAGAAACGAAAGCGCATGTGTGACCGCAGAGTTAAATTGTATGACCAGTAGACGTGAGAAAATTATTTGGTGGCGATAGGCGAACCTCAAGAGATTGTTTCTGCAATGTTCGTGAGGACTAACTGAAGGTTTTGGTTCAAACTGGAAGAGCCATAAATATACTCAAGTGTGTCTTCAGACCCCAGAGAATAACAAGCGAAGGCTCAGGTGACGTGAAATAAAAAACACTGACACTCACCTCCCCACCTCTGTCCAGGCACCCATCTTCTTTCCAGCATCCAGTCTTCACCTGTGGATACTTCTTCTGGCATCTTCTCCAACATGACACACCTGGGAGTACTGTCAAGGCCAGTGGCGTAACTAGGAATGTTGGGGCCCCGTGGCAAACCTTTGACATGGGGCCCCCTCCGACCGACGCCGAAGACCTTGACCAACATCCCCCCCGCATTCTTGCGCGCACTATTATGCCCCATAGTTTCCCCTGCACACAGTATTATGCCGCATAGTGGCCCCATCACCCAGTATTATGCCCCATAGTGGCCCCATCACCCAGTATTATGCTCCATAGTGGCCCCATCACTCACTATTATGCTCCATTGTGGACACCCACTAATAATTATTATACTCTGGGGTCTTTTCAGACCCCAGAGTATAATAATTGGAGACCGAGAGGGGGATACAAACATAAACACTGTTACTTACCTATCCCTGCGCTCCCTGCTGTCGGCTATCTTCAATGATGTCAGGGATGTCATGTGACCGGGGGCCTGCGTTGCGACGCATAAGGACGCAGGCCCTGGTCATGTGACGTCTGAGACGTCAAACAAGTAGGCCCTGAAGCCTTCGCGGAGCGTGGAGAGGTAAGTAACATAGTTTGTTATGTTCGCTTACCTCTCCCAGGCCTCCGATCATTATATTCGGGGTCTGAAAAGACCCCTGAGTATAATAATGATGTTTGTGGGGCCCGCAGTGTCACTTACCGATCCCGACCACTGCCAGGATCGGTAAGTAAATAGGGCTCATTACTGTCTGGAGTAAGTCCAGCCGGTAACGACCTGTTAAAAAAAAAACAAAAACGCAGCAGTAGCGCCTGTGGTCAGGCCCCCTAATGACCCAGGCCCTGTGGCAGCTGCCTTCACTACTTCCCCGGTAGTTACGCCACTGGTCTAGGCCCATTTCACATCTGCGTTCAGGCCATTCCGTTCCCCTCTCTGCAAGCAGCACTTTTATCTCTGCATGTTTCGTGTGGAAACTGAGCGGAAACCACATGGACCCCAGATGGACCCCATTATAGCCTAGGGTAACAGCTTTTTTATACAGATAGGTTTCCAATCAGGGGGACGCCAAGTGGATTCTCTGAATGGAAACCCGAATGCAGATGTGAACCGGACCTTAGACCTGTGAATTTACCTCAGCGTTATGATGTTGGAGTTCTCCACTTGACCGCTGGGACCCAATCTTAACCCTCATCATGAACCACTGGGACACATGAATATCAGAGAAGATGGAAATACTGCAAGGGCCGCAGACATCCAGGAGAGGTGGAGAAAGGTGAGTATCAGTGTTTTTATTTTGTCCACACCTCCTATGGGTCCCAAAAATTTTGGGTTCGGACAATATATGTAAATAATAACAATAATAAATAATAAATTTTATTTATATAGAAATTTTTATTTGTGAATCAATTTTAGGCCATCAATATTAGATCTGTGAGGTTCAATATAGATTTCAATGGGACAATGCTGCAGTACATGCACTCACTGCTACAGTTAGTATGACAAGTGAGTCGCGCACTCACAGTACATGACCCCAAATATCTAATATTGATGGTCTGTCCTAAAAATAAGCCCTCAATTGTAAAAATACAAAACAAAAAAACGGCAAAATTCAGCAAAATCAGGAAGAGATCCAAAGTAACTTTCCTTAAAACCTTGTGGATCTCCAGCCAAGGATATCAGAAATCCATTCAAAGGAATCAAGTATCCAATTTAGACCAAGGACATTGTTACATACAAGTGAGTTGGGCTGTGTTCACATGTGTTTTTCTGACATCACTTGTAAAAGCCTTGTAACTAGGGTTGAGTGATCGTGTTCGGAAAAGATCGGATTCCAATCGGCGATCGAGTAAATTTCACGATCGCGTTCAGAATTCCAATCCCGATCTCTTCCGGCGGAATCGAGGTTGGGGGTTATTTCCCACAATGCTTGGCTACTGGTCAATCATTGTTGGAAAAGCTAACAATGCTAGCTACTGCTACTGAAACTAAGAATTTAAAACAAACAATGTTAGCTACTGCATTGTACAGTAATGGTGATGTAGCAGAGTCCAGTATACAGCATAGCAGGGAGGAAACAGAAGACTAGATACTATCAATCTACTTGCGAACTTCAGCCATGGCTTATTATATGGCGAGTGCCTTGTCATCTTCACGTAGTGATTAGAGATGAGCGAACAGTGAAATGTTCAAAGTTCGAAGTTCGAAGTTCGATTCGAGTAGCTGCTCAATACTTGACTGTTCGTTCGAACATCGAACCCCATTATAGTCTACGCGGAATAAATACTCGTTTAGGGGGAAACCACTATTCAACTCAGGAGAGTCACCAAGTCCACTATGACACCCCAGCAAATGATGCCAACACCCTGGAATGCAACTGGGACAGCAGGGGAAGCATGTCTGGGGGCATCTAACATCAGAGATGTAGCAGAGCTGAGTGTGCACTGAACCCTGCTGCAGACTCAGCTCTGCTGCATCAGAGATGTGCTGAACCCTGCTGAACACTCAGCTCTGCTGCATACAGAGTACAGCATTCGGCCAATCAATGCTGGTTCTGCCGGAGGAGGCGGAATCTAAGATCGGTATACAGCAGTTTCCATTCTGGTCCGATATTAGACTCCGCCTCCTCACAGACGAGCCTCTGGCAGAACCAGCGTTGATTGGCCGAATGCTGTACTCTGTATGGCATTCAGCCAATCAACGCTGGTCAATGCATTTCTATGGGGAAAAGTCAGCTCCATCATATCGCAAGCTGACAGGGATCCCGACCAGATACAGCCCCAAAGAGCTGTGTGAGTAACATTCCCCCCTAAATAAATCTAATCCCTAGCTAACCCTGCCCGTACATCTATCCCTGTCGCATGGATGCCGTCCCTCAAGCTTATAGAAGTCACACAAAATATTAAATATGGCTCTAATAGCAACACAACTTCATTCACCAGTGTTATGAAACCTATCTTTGTATTTGAACTGAATTATTGGTTTGACAAAACGTTTGTCTTGCCAAAATCTGACCTTTCTGTGTTCATTAAATGATCAATATTTCAGCAGTGAAGATAATTTATTTTCTTAACAAAAAAAAAAACATTTGGGAGGGTTTCAGCTTTCATACGAGTCATTTCTAAAACCAATGGATGAATTTAAAGTAACATAATAGTTAGAGATGAGCGAGTATTACTCGATCGAGTAGGTATTCGATCGAATACTACAGTATTCGAAATACTCGTACTCGATCGAGTACCACTCGCTATTCGAATGTAAAAGTTCGATGCAGAACCAGCATTGATTGGCTGAATGCTATACAGTCGGCCAATCAATGCTGGTTCTTCTCCTACCTTTAGAAGTCTTCTCTGTGCAGCTTCCCCGCGGCGTCTTCCGGCTCTGAATTCACTCTGCCTAGGCATCGGGCCTGGGCAGAGCCGACTGCGCATGTCCGCTTGTAGTGCAGGCATGCGCAGTCGGCTCTGCCCAGGCCCGATGCCTGGCAGAGTGAATTTAGAGCTGGAAGATGCTGTGGGGACGCTGCACGGAGAAGACTTCTCGGAGAATCCAGCCCGACCCTCACTCGTGGACTTGGTAAGTATAATTCGATCGAATGTTGCCTACCCCTGAAACGAGCATTCCACCCGCCCCATAGACTATAATAGGGTTCGATATTCGATTCGAATAGTCGAATATTGAGGGGCTACTCGAAATGAATATCGAACCTCGAACATTTTACTGTTCGCTCATCTCTAATAATACTAAATGCAGAGATCCTGGTAATTCCAAAGGATTCACTTATATCTTATTATAAATGTACCTTAACTTTATAATGGGTGGCGATCAAACCTCTGGGTCAACCAATCCTAATAATGAGGGGTCACAATCTGTGCCCTTCACTATGAATTGAAATGAATGAGCTGGGCTGAGGTTTCCTCCATGACCAATGGCTAGGAGTGATGCTGTGCAAAAAAATGGAGAATGGAGAATGTCTTTTATTATATAAGATCATACCAGTGCTATGTTATATGATAGGTGGTAGCCAGGAGCCTGTTGAATACAGAAGCTTGGAGGATGCCAGCTGCCCAGATTCACTTAGGGTGGTTGGCATAACAATGTGAGACCCGGTGGCTGAAGAGTGGGGGGCTGTCTTGTTACGGGTTCAGTGTCTGTATGCTGCTTGCTTTATCAGAGGGTAGAGAGAGCATTTGACAGTACCGCTAAACTCCAGTCGCTCTGGGAACACTATTGTGACTAAGGGGTCCTTCACATGACTGTACTTTGATCTACAATTATGGATCCACAGTTACAAATGAAAGTACAGACACATGTATTTCTATGGGCCCAGATACACAACCACATTTTCGAAGCCATGTACATGTATATACAAGCATACCTCACAACTTTCAAAGGACACTATGTGCGCCACAGCGAATTTAGCTCCTCCCACTTCTACATTGACTCCGCCAATTCTCACCAATTTTTCTTTGTGCCTCTACACAATGTAATGCTCCTAGAGTCACCCTAACATTATATGCCCCCACATTGTAATGTTCCACTCCAATTGCCCCACAATATTAAGTCCTTCTCCTTATGCCCCAGTTTAAACTGGTGGCAAATAGAGAGGGACATTAAACTGGGGTCAACTAGAGGCAGACATGTCAGACATATCCCCCTCCAGCTATCCCCACAGTTTAATGTCCTCCTCCAGTTGCCCCCAGTTTAATGTCACTCTCCATCTGCCCCTCCCATTTTTATGTTCACTCTTCCATCTATCTGAAACATCTCTGCCTGTTCAGGTCACTGCGCCACCCTCTGCTCGCATGCGGCAGTGCAGGAGGCGTGTGCAGTTTAGTTCCTTGCTTAGAGTTTTTGGTTCAATCCCTTCATCTACCACCAGTTTAATATCCCCCTTCATCTGCCCTCAGTTTGATTGCCCCTTCATCTGCCACCACAATAATGTTCCCCACAAAGTGTAAAATAATAAAATCACTGATACACACCTCTCCTTGCTCCCCTGCTGCTATGTCTCTTCTGATCAGATAGCTCCAGGCATGATGTGAGTGACATCATCACATTGCACCTACAGCTCCCGAAGTTGGAGCATAGGAAAGGGAACAGTGCTAAAGCAAGAGCTGTCCACGGATGGCTCCTGCTTCACCATTGTATTCAACTCATCAGTGTCCTCTCCGGACACAGATGAGTTGAATCCGGGACATACCTCCCACTGACTGGGACCGCGGGACAGGATCTTCATTCCAGTGCTGCCTCGCAGAATCTGGGATGGTTGAGAGGTATATACAAGGAATGCAAATTATGAAAAGGTCTATTTTTGCCTGTATTTGCAGCACATCTAACATTTGCTCTAAAAACTGGAAACGCAGCTTTTTTTGTTGCAGATTTTGCTATGTTTTTTTGAGCCAAACCTAGGAGTGACTACAAAAAGAATGAGAAATATATAGGAAGTTCTGATATGTCTCCCTTCTGCTCAACCCAGTTTTGCCTTTTGCTTAAAAAAACAAAATCTGCAACAGAAAGGAAAGAAACTGCAATTTTGCCGTTGATTTTTGTACTATAAATTTTGTGCAGTTCATTGTATGGTAAAAATAACATTCTGAATTTATTCTGCAGGTCAGTACAATTATGACAATTTCATATATGTATAGGTTTTTTACGTGTTACTATTTTGAGACTAAAAAAACTGTTTATTTGTTTTTTTAATAAACCCATATTTTTTTTTTCTTTTTTGCAGGGTAACATGGCAGCCATCGGGGACATTGTTGTTGAACTGCAGGGGGCCAACGGATGTGTAAGTTTCATTGGCAAACACCTGAAGGGTTAAACAACCAGGATTGGTGTTATTATTGGCTTTCCTGACCAAAAAACAGCTCCCATTGAAGTCATTTCTTTTTTCCGCGAGTGGTTTGTTCCGGTTCCCGGGAAAAAAGAAGTGACATGCTCATTCTTCAGGCAGATGCCATGGCCAGACGTCTGCCTGAAGATGCTCCCTCCCGACTAGGTCCATTCATTTGGGCCTAATCCGGAACGGAGTGCCGCGACTGGCTATCCATTTTTTGGACCGGAATCTGAGGTAGCCTCCACGTCAAATTCCGGTCCAAAAACCCCATGTGAACTCAGCCTTAGTGGTGCCCACACAGTATAACGCCCTCTTAGTGGTACAATACAGTATATTACTCCCTTGTTGGCCCTCATTGTATTGGCCCCTGAGTGTCCCAAATGGTATAAGAGTCCCTTAGTAGCCTTCACACAGTATGATGTCCACCTGGTGGCCCCAATCAGTATAATACTCCCTTAGTATTACCCCAGTATAATGCTCCTTATTCAGTGCCCCCTCCACAGTAAATGCCACCTTAGTGGACCCAACACAGAAAGTTTTGCCAAAAAGGCAAAGGCCTGTATACCAGATTAGCCTACAGACTACCATGATACAGACAGAGATGAGAAATGTCAATCATGACTGAAGTAGAGACATTGGGCACCAATTTGAGAAGAGAGCTGGAGCATTAACAACTTTCTACAGGCAAATCTGCCAAATCAGGCCCCACCCCTAAAGCACTTGCAGGTTGATTTGCATATCCATAGAAAGTTAATTATCTCGGCATTGCTCTATCACTATTTAATCATAAAAATATGTTTCTGGTCTTATTAAAAAAAAACCTATATGGCATAATTATTAGTTTTGGAGGCATTTTAGGCCTGACAGACTCCCTCTTTTTAAAGTTGAATGTTGACATAGCCGTATAAGTCCTTGTGTTTTGTGCAACAAGTATTTTTCTGTTGTACCAGTTATGTTGTGTATGTTATTACATGCACTAGCTGTGATAAAGATTATGTAGGCAGCACCACAAGACCAATCAAAGTTAGAATTGCAGAACATGTCCAGAGCATCAATAGCAGGTCCACAACTAAATCAACTGGTATATCACAACATTTTTTACAAGAACATGGGGGAGCTTTGTCTTCGTTCACTTTCAAGGCTATAGAATTTATTCCTAAGCCAATACGAGGTGGAGATAGGGAACATCTCCTCACAATAGCTGAGGCAAGATGGATCCTAAAATTGGGCACGAGACAACCTAGCGGCCTGAATAAACGTAATGATTTGGCTTATATTTATTAAGTAAATTGTTAGCATTCTGTATGTTCAATATCCTGGTTCCGTTCTCCCCTGGACGACAATATTGTTCATTCTTTATCACATATAGGACCATTTTCTGATTACAATATCTCTGATGTTAAATATGGCCCGTTGACAATTTTATTGCCATCATTCTTATATAAATAATGTGATTAGATTATTTGCCGTCCTGGACAGATTAGAGCCTTTTATACTTACCTGTTACAGTTATGGATCCTATCCGTCTATTTTGGGATATGCCTGATGATTCTTGGTCTTTGCGGGAATTTCTTTTCTATTTCCGCGATCTTGGCCTGTAACTCTTCGGCTTCCGTATCCGTGCAGAACATTTTCAGGATAGGACTGGCCATGCGCATGCGCAGTTTGGTTCCGTGATGTAATTGTGGCCATCTTTTTTGTGGGCAAAGAAGTAGTGAAGTGGAGGTATGTATCTCAGGAATATTGCGCACGTATACGATTATTAGCTTCGGTGCCTGGGGTGGGATCTTTTGTATACGGATCCACTTTGGAATCCTGGCAACTTATTAGGCATTAAGTGGATGGATGTGATACATTTCATCCTATGCTTATCATGTGCGTTTATGATGCGTTATTATAGTTCCTGGTTGGATCATTGTTACATTCGTGGTGGTACTGATAAGTATCGGAATTATTACATATTTTTTGTGTGCGTTATCCTTCATGTTTTTTAATTTTTTGTTCTTTTTTCTGTATTTTATGTGTACATTTATTTAATTAATGTTATTATGTTCATGTGATGTTGCACTATTTAAGGAGGGTGGGTACTATTGAACGTTTGGGCTATGACTAAGACACGCACGTGTTGAAACGCGTCAGCCGACGTCAGTTGTTTCTTGGTGTATGGGGGTAAGGAGCACCTCTAGTCGTATGGACACATGTTTTTTAATGGATAAATAAAGATTTCCCATTTTATTCTACGTGGATGCTGGATTCAAACAGTTTTTATTTTTCTGTTGCGCCCCCTTTGGGAAACCTTTAGCATATTGCTTACGTTTCATTAACTCTTTCTTATCAAGAATGCAAAAAAAAGTCAGTTTTGCCATTTTTTTATGTTGTATATTTTGTGAGATTTTTAATATTTTCTATTGTATTCAGTGTGTGGGATAAATAACATTTTATTTTTATACTCATGGTTCTTACAAACATCAATACCACATATGGATAATGATACTAATTATTATTATTATTATTATTATTATTATTATTATTCCTGTAAAAATATTTGGAAAAAGGTTATTTATTTATTTATTTTATTTCTAATTTCATACTTTATACATTTACACTTAGTCCCATACTGGCACTTGAACACTAGGTGATGCGATAATTACTATAATAGATGGCAATGCTTCTGCATTGCCATGTATTACAGTGTGCAAAGAGATGAAAGCCTCACTATAAAATGTTGCCAGTGTTCTTCAGTAGGCCCATCATTGGCGCCATCTTCGTGACATACTACCCTGTTTCCCCTAAAATAAGACACCCCCCTTCACCTTCTGGATCACATACAACCGGCAGTCATGCCGGCGCTCCGCTAAGGAAGCATCAGCATGACTGCCGATTGTTCCCCGCTCCAGCCGCTGCATAAGACATCCCCCGAAAAGAAGAAAGGTCATATATTTCGTTTGATAATTAATTATAAGAAACTGTCTTATTTTCGGGGGAAACAGGGTATTAATAGCACAAATAGTATGTCATAGAGAGAGAACTAGTTAGCACCAATGAGTATCTGTTAATAGGACATACTAGATTGGATTGTCTGAGCCCCTTTTATTTCTTTGTGAACCCTATTAAAACATATGGACATTATAAAGGGGTCATCTTCAACCAGCCATAATGGAGAGATGATAAATTATATTAACCCTTCTTCTCTCTGAAAACTTTTTATGGTTATGTATTACCGTACATATATATATATATATATATATATTGTATATTATATATGTATTGGACCAAAAGAAACTCCCCAGTAATAGCTGATCATGTTTTTTTTCTTTTATGCAGCTGGAATTCCCAAAAAGCTCAGCTTACATGGTGTCGAACTAACATTGTCCGACTCTTCATCTTTTGTCCCTTCTACGTAAAGGTGCATTCTTGTTACCTTTTCTCTTTGCGGGGTATGTCCATATACATGTGTGAAAAGAATATACAAATAAGATCCTTGATGGAAAAAGGAAAACCTGCTCTAGCACCACCTTTTAGAGAGTAGCTCCCTATCAACTAACACATGGTTTTCCAGAAATCTATTCACATGATTTTGGAAAAAAAATAGTCATCTGTGTACAGCTTTGGGTTACTGCCCATCATCAGTGTGCTTCATTTTGGAGGAGACATTCAAGACTTGGCTTTAATCCCAGTTGATGTTTCTAGGTTTATGTAAAACCAGGCATTGAGATGGCACTACAGAAAGTTTACCTTATTCTACCAACTAGAACTTATTTTCACATCCTTTTCCCAGAATTTTTACCTAAACCCATGTGTGTCAAAACATAATTTTGGGATAATGTAGCGTCTCTGCCTGTTCGGGTCACTGCACCACCCTCTGCTCGCAAGCTGCGGTGCAGGAGGCGTGTGCAGTTTAATTCCTTGCTTAGAGTTTTTGGTTTATTTACTTTATTTTTTATTATATTTTTTTTAAAACTTCTTTTTTTTTTTCACTATTTTATGGGAGATTCTATACATTACTATTGTGGCTGGTCTTAGACCCCCCTCCCCCCAAAAAACAAAAACTGTGCTGAAAAATTCGGCTTATACTCGAATATATACGGTATGTTAAATTTAAAAAAAAAAAAAAAAAAAGAAAAAGAAAAATTCATTCAGAACAAACTTAGACCCCAGAATGCTCCCCTAAATTAATTTGGACCCCAGATCAGCCCAATTTTTTTTATTTTTTTATTTCTTTATCGTTGCAGCTGTTTGAAGACTTGCTTTTAGTTACACAAGCTTTCAGCGGTATCATTTTGGGACAAGGTAACTCATCTAAATTCTGGTATTTTCTTATTTTGAATTTTGCACCCATCACTGGATGGCATAAATAATGTTACCACTATTTTGCAGGTCAGTATGATGCCTAATGTATATGTTTTTTATGTTTTAAACATTTTATACAATTTTATATATTTATACATTTTTTGGAAAAAATATGTTTTTGCATCTTCTAAGAGCTATAAGGTCTCGTGCACAAGGAGTTAACGCGAGCGCATTTTAGCATAATACACGTGTATAGAATACACGTGTAAAAATAACACTCCCATTGACCTCAATGAAATTTTTTACACGTGTAAAAAACGTGTCAAAATACGTGTCGTGTTTTTGGCGTGTATTTTGACGCATTTTTTACATGTGTAAAATATGCGCGTATCACATTGAAAGCAATAGGGAAAAAAGCCTTCCATTGATTTCAATGGGGAGCGTTCTTATGCCGGCACCATTCAAGCCAATGGGAGCTGGTTTTTACGTGCTCATTCTGAACCACTTTTACGTTCAGAATGAGCGAAGCGTATACTCCATGTGAGGGCTCCCTTATAGTATAAAAATCCTTTCAGTATTGACTGTGGCATCTAAAGCGGTGTTCACACAACCGACATGGCTGGGCGGTTCCCAGCCAGACTGTCAGGAACACCCTTGTGACAGTGAAGAGGTAAATGCACCGATAGCTCTTCACTAGAGATGAGCGAACACTGTTCGGGTCAGCCGATCCGAACAGCACGCTCCCATAGAAATGAATGGAAGCACCTGTGACGCCGTCCGGCCGCCGGCAAAGTCAGCGTCACAGGTGCTTCCATTTATTTCTATGGGAGCGTGCTGTTCGGATCAGCTGATCTGAACAGTGTTCGCTCATCTCTACTCTTCAGCCAGGACATATCTGTAGTTCTCATCAGATTCCTATAAAGAAGTGTTCTGATTTTGGTAAAGTTATCGAAAAAAAAAAAATAACAGTTACAATTTTATTAGCTACTTTTCTTCATAGTTTACAAGAATTTGACTTGCTATCACTAAAGGGAGTCTGTCACCAGAATCCAGGATATCAACCCAGACCTGCAGATAGATAGGTTAGGGCCACCTAAATCAAATCTTGTTTTCTACTTGTGAAACTCTGCCTCTGTTGCCAAGATATCAACATTTTTGTCAATATGCAAATTAGCTCTTTAGAGTCACGAGGGCGTTGACACTTACCTCTTTGAAGCAACAAGAACACCCTCATTGCTCCAAAGAGCCCACCTGAATGTTGACAAAAACAGAAGTATTATACCAACTGAGCCAACAAGGGGAAAAAGCATTTGATTCAGGTAAGTCTAACCTATCTATCTGCAGGGCTGGGGTGATATGCTGGTGCTGGTGACACTAACCTATCTATCTGCAGGACTGAGGTGATATGCTGGTGCTGGTGACACTAACCTATCTATCTGCAGGGCTGGGGTGATATGCTGGGTCTGGTGACACTAACCTATCTATCTGCAGGACTGAGGTGATATGCTGGTTCTGGTGACACTAACCTATCTATCTGCAGGGCTGGGGTGATATGCTGGGTCTGGTGACACTAACCTATCTATCTGCAGGGCTGGGGTGATATGCTGGGTCTGGTGACACTAACCTATCTATCTGCAGGGCTGAGGTGATATGCTGGTTCTGGTGACACTAACCTATCTATCTGCAGGGCTGGGGTGATATGCTGGTTCTGGTGACAGTAACCTATCTATCTGCAGAGCTGGGGTGATATACTGGGTCTGGTGACACTAACCTATCTATCTGCAGGGCTGGGGTGATATGCTGGTGCTGGTGACACTAACCTATCTATCTGCAGGACTGAGGTGATATGCTGGTGCTGGTGACACTAACCTATCTATCTGCAGGGCTGGGGTGATATGCTGGTTCTGGTGACACTAACCTATCTATCTGCAGGGCTGGGGTGATATGCTGGTTCTGGTGACACTAACCTATCTATCTGCAGGGCTGGGGTGATATGCTGGGTCTGGTGACACTAACCTATCTGCAGGACTGGGGTGATATGCTGGTGCTGGTGACACTAACCTATCTATCTGCAGGACTGAGGTGATATGCTGGTTCTGGTGACAGTAACCTATCTATCTGCAGGACTGAGGTGATATGCTGGTGCTGGTGACACTAACCTATCTATCTGCAGGGCTGGGGTGATATGCTGGGTCTGGTGACACTAACCTATCTATCTGCAGGGCTGGGGTGATATGCTGGGTCTGGTGACACTAACCTATCTATCTGCAGGACTGAGGTGATATGCTGGTTCTGGTGACACTAACCTATCTATCTGCAGACAAATCCAAAAGAAAAAGGGGGAATGGGGAATAGGGAAAACCACAGCCTCCAGCAAAAAAAAAAAAGTCGCTTTGGACACAATTCTAACTTGCTGATACAGTCCAGTAAATGCAATGAAGCAATCAATTAGAAAAAAGAAAATAGAAAAAGGAAACACTCACTGTTATGAAGGAATTACTGTGCGGAACATCCACATTGATTCCCCTGGCTGGGAATGTGATATCACCAAGAAATACGTAAAAAAATTGGAGTCCAGCAATCCTTCTATATATTAAAATCCATCACATTTATTAAGTATATAAAATTAAAAATAGCAGGTTCAGTCAAAAAAACTATTTGGTGCAGTATCTGATGGAATAACGCTGAAGGGTATAATAGCACTGGTGTCACTGACGCGTTTCGAGAGTAGGTTCTCTCTTAATCATAGTCCTGACTCCTATCTATCTGCAGGACTGGGTTAATATACTAGGTTCTGGTGACACTAACCTATCTATCTGCTGTATACATAGAAAGAAGGATTCAGCTCACCCATACTTATCTTCTTTTGCGGCTTTGAAACATCAGTTCGGGGTGCACGGCACACTCTATTCCGTGAGTGTTATATTCCAATAGAAAAAAGACTTTTACCGGCAGCTCTCCGTGTATAAAATTTAACTTTTAATTATATAACATCATAAAATGACATAAACATTGATGTCTGAAATAAATCAAAAAACAAAAAAATAATCCCCCTAAAAACGCAGACGCGTTTCGGAACGTCTGTTCCTTGCTCAGAGCGTAACAACAATGAATTATCTATGGTATATATAGGTTACAACATATCCAAACTTCCGGTCATTAATACTGATTAATTGCACCTATTAGATATATTACCTTAAATTATCATACTGAAAAAACTTTACCTAAATAATTTAAGGTAATATATCTAATATAAATAATAGTATATATTTGGTCATGTGGTAAATACTATTGGAAAGCTGATATGGTATTTTCTTTGTAATCGATTATGTTTGCATTCAACTATCGTACTAGGAGTGATGTAGTTTTGTGAACTATGTCCATGTTACTAATTCACCCAGGTTTAGGTGCAATTAATCAGTATTAATGACCGGAAGTTTGGATATGCTGTAACCTATATATACCCTAGATAATTCATTGTTGTTACGCTCTGAGCAAGGAACAGACGTTCCGAAACGCGTCTTTGTTTTTAGGGGGATTATTTTTTTGTTTTTTGATTTATTTCAGACATCAATGTTTATGTCATTTTATGATGTTATATAATTAAAAGTTAAATTTTATACACGGAGAGCTGCCGGTAAAAGTCTTTTTTCTATCTATCTGCAGGGCTGGGTTGTTATGCTGGTTCTGGCGACAGAATCCCCGTTAATTATAGGCTGTAGACTGTACAGGTTAGTGGATAACCACAGAGGTACATAGCCCATTACAAGGAAGGACTCTGATGGCTGTACTGCCAATGTAACATACCATACACCATACCATATATGATCATTACATGACCAAGACAAATTCTCACCCTCTAAAAGTATGATATGAACATTCCCATAACAGTAAGATATCCATCATAATTTAAACATGCAGTGGAGACCAGGCAGCAATGCCCTCAACCAGAGATGCCCCCAATGTCCTTGTAGGCATTTAACTCTTTGGATGTCTTGGTTAATTGTAATTGAGACATCCAAAGATTTCTTGAGATTTTTGCCCCACAAGAACTATGACAACTGGAAAACTACTAAAAGTTCCGAGGCCTGTTATTGGTACAACAGAAGGGAATTGATTTTACAATATACTACAATACATTAGTATTGAAGTATATTGCACGGGCATTCACACCTCCTAGAGTTTAAAACCTCTAAGGAATAGAAAAATGAAAAAAAAAAAATTATTTAAAATCCCCTTTTTTTGTGCAACCAATCAGAGGCGTTACAGTTCCTGGGCCCCAATGCAAAAATTGTAACACTACCTACCTTGTGTCATTTAGAATAGTAGTATATGTTATGCGGCATGAGCTTTGGCTCGCCCTCGGTTACAAAGCCCAATAGTGACTGCTACTACTCAACAATAGCAATATAATTTTTTCAAAAAATTGCATTAAGTTAAGTGGAAGTGGTAAGAGAACAGCTGGAATGATGATCATTGTAAATGGGCCAGAGTATCTAGTAAAGTCTATGGCAGGCACCTAAATGTATATAAGAAGAAATGGTGAGACGTCTGATTTTAAAAAATTGAGGGTAACATCAAAAACTGTAAGTAACATTCTAAGTTGTTTTTCTTCAAATCTACAAAAGTGACATATATAGCAAAGGGACAATATGTGTCACTGTAAAGAGCTTTGTAATGCGGTAGTAGCAACTGAATATACTTCGAGGAGGCGATTGACTTCCTTAAAAAATAAAACAGTAACTCTTATGGAATCCCAACAGAAAAAGCCAAAGACAGAAGTGAACAGAGCTTATCTGTAGTGGTTATTGTATTCATTTATATAGCCCTAACATATTCTGTAGAGTTTAGTACCTACCAAAAGTGATCCAATCCCAATATAGAAGATCTACTAGTTCAGAAATGTATGAACAGTTACTGCTGAATAGGATTGATGTCCTTATTGTATCCAGGTTAAGGACTCGTTCACATCTGCGCCCGGTCTCCGTTCTGCAGGTTTCCGTTTTCTGCATAAAACAGAGCAGGAGACGGAAACTTGCAGGATTCTTTCTCACCCATTCATTTGAATGGGTGAGAAAGCTGTCCGGCCGTGAGCGGCGGTGAGGGTTTTATACTCTCCGCCGTGAAACCGGGTTTTTTAATCCAGACACAGAGTCGGACATGCAGTACTCTGTGTCCGGATTTTTTTTTAAAAAAAACGGTTTCGCAGCGGAGAGCATAAAACGCTCACCGCCGCTCACAGCCGGACCCGGTCTGTGGTTTCCGTCTTCTTGCATGCACACTACATGTATGAGAAGATACCCGTTTCTGTCTTCTTGCATGCACACTACATGTATGAGAAGATACCCGGTCACAATAAGGAATCATGGCTGGGTATCTGACAAGTCCCAGACCATAGGAGTCCTGCATTCATGGTCATATCCATTGGCAATCAAGACAACATTGGCGATCAAGACAACAGACGTCACCACTAAGATGGTTACAGAAAATCTTTATCACTGTGCAAAAATTTTTATTATTTAGAGTTGCAAAAATGTTTCACTTTTAATCATTATGTTTATGGGAAAACCTCTCCAAAGTATCACAGCTTGTGGAGTTTGGGGTTACATATCGGCAGACCGCCCACAGTGCCTATGATGATTCCTAAATAGGCTCTTAAGCATTAGAACTGGACCAGGCAACGATGGAAGAAGGTCGTCTTGTGTGGTGGTCTGAAATTGTGTTATATTTCACATCCTGCAGACAGTCAGGAGCGTTGTTTTATCTACTTTCTGATTTCCTTGGATGTCTGGCAGTCTGTGCACAGTAACTTTATCACACCTGCCCTCTGATGCACTAGACCAGTGATTCTTAACCTTGTTTGAGGTACCGAACCCACCAGTTTCATCTGCACATTCACCGATCCCTTCTTTAGTGATAAATCAAATATGATTTTTTTACAAATTCAAGACATAGGTATATGTTTTTTTACTGGTACACAAAATGAACCGTGCATAGGGCCTAGGGTTCGATCAAACCACTGCATTAGAGTAAGACAGATCAAGGAGATTTAGGATACATAGGCTTCACTGTCAGAAAGAAGAAAATTAAAAGGGTTGTCCAGGATATGCAATTTTCTGCAAAGAGGCAGGGGAAGGCGAAAATTTTTAAAAAATTTAAAAAATAAAAAACCATACTCACCTGTCCCTGGTGCTCCAGTGTCCCCTGCTGTTGTCCAGTTCTGCGGAGGCCGAGTTCTCCTTCAGGCGGTAGTTTTGCATCACATGACCACTGAGAGCAGGGACATCACTCACAAACGTTCTTTCCTCAGCGGTCACATGTAGCAAGAACTCCCACCAGAAGTAGCAGCATCGGACCACAGTGGGAGACATTTTCCTGGCCTCCTTGTGAAAAATTGTACATCCTGCACAACTCCTTTAACTTTTCAAAGAAGATGGGCAGTCTATATTAAAGGAGGGAGGAAATCTGAAGCAACAAGAGGGGTACAGACAGAGAAGAACAGGACAATAGAAATGCTGCTCAAAGGGAAGTGGCTGACAGCAATGAGGAAAAGTTGTGCAGAGGGGCCCAAGCTGAGCTTTTGCACCAGGGCTTCTGAGTCTTCAGCTACACCCCTGGAAGCATTCTAGTGCAAATGGTGTGATGCCCTGGGCAATGTTCTGCTGAGAATCCTCGAGCCCTGGCTTTCACAATAATGTTACTTTGATATGTATCACCTACCTAAACATTGTTGTAGTGCACCTCTGCATGGTAGCAGTTTCTGCAAAAAAATTGTTCAGTAATGGTTTGAGGAACATGACAAATTCCCCAGATCTCAATCCCGCTGAGCATGTGCAGGATGTGCTAATCCATGGAGCCCCACCTTGCAATTTACAAATCAGAGGACCTGCTGCTCGGGCGGACACAGACAGCCAAGGGCCCCTGTGCATATACAGTTTTCGGTATATCAGCACATAGCACCTCCCTTATGTCTCTATAAAAATCTGCAAATAATCATTAGCCATGAAGTTGATTATTGTCACCACAGTCTAATAGACAGTAAGGTGGTGGTAAGGCGATAGGGCTCCCTGACCTGCTGCACCAGTGGTATGTCCAGATCCCACAGCACACCATCAAAGGTCCTGCTGGGTCCACACCTTGATGAACGAGAGCTGTTCAGGCTGTACATGGTAGACTTGGATAATATAAGGCATGTTTTATAGCTATGGCTGATCGATCCATCGATGACACTTGTGAATGGCGTCTCCATTACGTTTTTTTATATTGCACTTTGTTTTTTTACATTTATCTAAATAACCTGCTAGAAATATAGAACATATGGAATATTGGGCGAGCAAACACCATCAGAGAGCGGCAACAAACCACTTAACAACAGGTACAATTAGCCAGAACTGCTGCTATATCCTTAAGTATACGGGAAGAATGATACGCGGTGTGTTAATTACATTACGAGATGATGGTTGTTACTAAGAATTCTCTCGCAAATAACCACATCCTAGTAAAACACGTACCCGGTGAGTGATTACATCTGACTTTGTACTAGCATTTATTCCGTGTAAGAGACCAAGTAAAATTGTTTTTGTTCTATTGTATTTGCCCTACTAATTACCCAGGGGGAAATTAACGTACGGTTACCCAGAGCCTGCCGTGCATTTATTTCTGAAAAATTATAAGGTGTTTAATTCAGCTCTGTGTGTTTACATTGTGCCCGGCGCTTAGCAAGCCATTGTTTATTAGCATCTAAACAGAATCTTTGTGTATTAATATAACCTTTCCACATAAACACACTTCACTAAACAAATACAACATTAAAATTGATGAAGCAAAGCTTAATGAACGAGAAAAATTCTTTTATGCATCAAGAGTCATCAATAAATCTGGCTTGGTGTTTCATGTTTCCTGCTCACTTCGCCCCCCACCCCTAGAGCTGCCCCCGAGCGGTTTATCTGCCATTTCCTCCACCCACAGTTTTCATAGCCCGGTTGTGTCACCGCTTTCCCCTTCTTGTCTTCGGTACTAAAATGATGGATTATTTAGTATAGATATAAGGCTGGGTTCACACTAGCACTCAGTCTCCGTTTGGCGATTCTGTCCCCCATTCCGCTTGATTTTTCTTCTTTTCTCGACACATTTCTCGGATGGAAACAGAGCGGACCCCATTATAGACTATAGTACACTGTACACTGCTGACTTTAGGCACAACTCCTCCAGCTGTTACTTACAGAAGTACTCCGATGACTCTGCTATAGTAGGCCTTATCACTGATGGCGACGATAGGGAATACAGAGACTAATACCGGGACTTTGTTGAATGGTGCCAGCAGAACCACCTCAGGATTAATGCTGGGAAGACGAAGGAGATGGTGGTGGACTTTAGTAAACGGAGAAGTGCTCCGACCCCGGTGGAGATCCAAGGGACATGCATTGAGATAGTCAGGACCTATAAGTATCTAGGTGTGCTCCTCAACAATAAACTAAACTGGGCTGATCACCTGGAGGCGCTGCACAGAAAGGGCCACAGCAGGCTCAGGAGGCCTTCGGAGTCCAGGGGACACTTCTTAGGGCCTTTTTCAACTCTGTGGTTGCTTCAGTCATCTTTTTCGATGTTGCCTGCTGGGGGGGCAGTATATCAACCAGGGACAGAAATAGACTTGACAGGCTGATCAGAATGGCCAGCTCTGTCCTGGGGAGCCCCCTGGACCCAGTACAGGTGGTGGGTGACAGAGGGATACTGTCCGTGGTGACCTCCATGCGGGAGAACAAATCCCACCCCATGTATGGGACCTTGATGGGACTTGGCAGCACTGTAAGTGACCGTCTGCTTCACCCCAAGTGTGAGTAGGAGCAATCGCAAGTCCTTCCTTCCAACCGCGATCAGGCTGTATAATCTACATCAGACCAAGCGAAGATCACTCCGCACAGAGAACTAATGATTATGACTATGACGTCTTCCTTCTTTCTCTTCTCTGTTCCTTAGCTGCTATGGACTCCTAGTATATCTTCTCTTCTCAGTATACCTGTGTCTACGTCTGTAATATATTACTCTGTATTATCCTGTACCTGTATTACTATGCTGCTGTAACATGCTGAAATTTCCCCACTGTGGGACTATTAAAGGATTATCTTATCTTATTTTAGTAGGGTGAGCAGGTTTCTGAGGGTAATCGCTTTTTAAGTAGATTGGGTTTTGCTTTTTTAGGTCCCCATGCAGACCTGAAGAAGTCCAGTAGTCCAGTAGGAGGTCCTATCAGTGATTTGCACCTACCAGTATATGCACAGTCATATTGGAAGGCTGTCAATCACTGAGTAGAACCGCCCACTGGACTCCTTATACCCAGGGAGAGGTTTCAATGTATAAATAATGGGGTATGCTATATCTTTTCCCATCAATCTGCTCAGCTCTATAACATACTACCTGCAGATCAGACATCATATTCAATATCACAGGTTCCCTTTAAGACTTCCACTTTCCCATCCCTAAAATATGGCCTTGCCCAATCTTTATCTCTAGTGACTCTTGGCAAACCTTTCTCATTGCTGTGGTATCACTTAGATAATATAATGTGATATTATTTAGGTACTAGGCAGTACTGTAATATAGACATTGTATAGCACTGTGTAGGTATTAATAGCATTAGAAGACGGTAGGTACTATTATTTGGCACTATAGGGTAGTTTTACTTAAGCATATGTCGCTATTATTTGGTAGCAAGTAGGGATCTTCTCATCAATCTCTGTTGACATTCGGTTGGTAAGATAAGATAAGATAATCCTTTAATAGTCCCACATTGGGGAAATTTCAGCGTGTTACAGCAGCATAGTAATACAGATACAGGATAATACAGAGTAATATATTACAGACGTAGACACAGATAAGCTGAGAAGAGAAGATATACTAGGAGTCCATGGCAGCTAAGGAAAAAAAAAGAAGAGAAAAAGGAAGACCTCATGGTCATCGTCATAATCATTTAGTTCTCTGTGCGGAGTGATCTTTGTTTGGTCTGATGTAGATTATACAGCCTGGTCGCGGTTGGAAGGAAGGACCTGCGATAGCGCTCCTTCTCACACTTGGGGTGAAGCAGACGGTCGCTTACAGTGCTGCCAAGTCCCATCAGGGTCCCATACATGGGGTGGGATTTGTTCTCCCGCATGGAGGTTACCGCGGACAGTATCCTTCTGTCACCCACCACCTGTACTGGGTCCAGGGGGCTCCCCAGGACAGAGCTGGCCCTCCTGATCAGCCTGTCAAGTCTATTTCTGTCCCTGGTTGATATACTGCTTCCCCAGCAGGCCACACCGAAAAAGATGGCTGAGGCAACCACAGAGTTGAAGAAGGCCCTAAGAAGTGTCCCCCGGACTCCGAAGGCCCTCAGCCTCCTGAGCAGGTAGAGTCTGCTGTGGCCCTTTTTGTGCAGCGCCTCCAGGTGATCAGCCCAGTCTAGTTTATTGTTGAGGAGCACGCCCAGGTACTTATAGGTCCTGACTATCTTAATACATGTTCCTTGGATCTCCACCGGGGTTGGAGCACCTCTCCGTTTACTAAAGTCCACCACCT
The DNA here is from genome assembly GCF_031893055.1 of Leptodactylus fuscus. Lineage (NCBI taxonomy): Eukaryota > Metazoa > Chordata > Amphibia > Anura > Leptodactylidae > Leptodactylus > Leptodactylus fuscus. The sequence continues at coordinate 38,418,074 of NC_134268.1, forward strand.
TCTCCTTGGTCTTCCCAGCATTAATCCTGAGCTGGTTCTGCTGGCACCATTCAACAAAATCCCGGTTTAAGTCTCTGTATTCCCTATCGTCGCCATCAGTGATAAGGCCGACTATAGCAGAGTCATCGGAGTATTTCTGTAAGTAACAGCTGGATGAGTTGTGCCTGAAGTCAGCAGTGTACAGTGTGAAGAGGAATGGGGCGAGAACTGTACCTTGTGGTGCCCCCGTACTACAGATCACAGTGTCGGACACACAGTCCTGGGCTCTCACATACTGAGGGCGGTATGTCAGGTAGTCTAGTATCCAGTTGGACAGGTGATGGTCCACTCCACCAAGGTTCAGCTTCTCCCTCAGTAGCCCTGGCTGAATGGTGTTGAAAGCACTAGAGAAATCAAAGAACATTATTCTCACAGTGTTCCCGGGTTTCTCCAGGTGAGAGAGAGCTCTATGAAGAAGGTGAATGATGGCATCATCTACCTCAATGCCTGGCCGGTAGGCAAACTGGAGGGGGTCCAGAGCGGAGCTCACTAGGGGGCGTAGGTGTGTCAGGACCAGTCTCTCTAGGACCTTCATCAGGTGTGATGTCAGTGCTACAGGTCGGTAGTCATTGTAGCCCATCGGGTTGGGTTTCTTTGGGACTGGTACCACGCAAGATGTTTTCCACAGTTGAGGTACTACTCCCAGCTTCAGGCTCATATTGTACATGTGCGTTATAATACCACACAGCTGGTCACTGCACATTTTAAGAACTCTTGCGCTTATACCATCAGGTCCCCCCGCTTTGTTCGCTCTAATATTCTTCATTTCCTTACACACCTGAGACTCCTGCAGGATCAGATAGTCAGATTGCAGTTGACCGCAGGTCGGTGGGGGTTGGGTCTTGGTGTGTGAGGAGAGTGGGGTTGGCTGACATGCTGGTGGAGGGAGCATTTGCTTGGAGTCGAATCTATTGAAGAATAGATTAAGCTCGTTAAGCCACTTCCTGTCCCCTACTGTTCGGTGCCCTGTCTTTTCCTTGTGTCCTGAAATTGCCTTAAGGCTGTCCCACACCTCAGAGATTCTACCCTCCCCCATCTGTAGCTCCATCTTCCGCCTGTAGTTGGCTTTCCCTTCTCTGATCAATTGTCTTAGCTGTTTCTGAACCGCCCCCAGGCCATTTTTGTCCCCAGACCTAAAAATTCTCTTTTTTTCCTTGAGGAGAGTTTTAATCTCAGAGTTGATCCAAGGTTTGTTATTGGAGAAACACCTCACCTTTCTAGTTGGTACCGTGCTGTCCACGCAGAAATTAATGTAGTCCGTTATGCAATGTGTGAGTCCCTCAATGTCCTCTGGAAATGAGTCTTGAAACACTTCCCATAAAGTTATATCAAAGCAGTCCATTAGAGACTCGACACTTCCCTCTGACCAAATCTTCACTGTACGGGTAACTGCCGGTTCTCTGCGCACCAGTGGAATGTATGTGGGTCGCAGATGTACCAGGTTGTGATCTGATCTGCCTAGGGGTGGTAGGGCAGATGAGTTATATGCATCCCTCACATTAGCAAAGAGCAAGTCCAGTGTTTTGTTGTCTCTTGTATGGCAGGTTACATACTGTGTGAAGCCTGGTAGAGTGGATGCTGAGACATGGTTGAAGTCTCCAGACACTAGGAGCAGGGCATGGGGGTGAGATGATTGCAGCTTACTCACAACAGCATGGAGGACTTCACAGGCAGCGTCAGCTTTAGCAGAGGGGGGGACATATGCAGCTAGTACGATAACATGTGATAGTTCCCTTGGCAGGTAAAAAGGTCTCATGCTCACGGCTAGCAGTTCAATATCCTTTCCACACAATTGTTTCTTAACCACAATATGTCCTGGATTACACCATCTCTCATTGACAAATATTGCAATCCCTCCGCCTATTCGCTTACCGCTCTCCAGTGTTCTGTCCGCCCGAAGAAGTTTGAAGCCCTCCACGGAGGCAAGTATGTTAGGAGTGATTTCAGTAAGCCAAGTCTCTGTAAACAGCATCATACTGCACTCACGAAACTCCTGTTGATGTCTGGTCAGTGCTGTCAGTTCATCCATCTTATTCACAATTGATCTCACATTCCCCATAATGATGGACGGGATCACATGCTTTTTGTGTTTTTTTCCTTCGCGTCTCAGTATGCCGGCTCGTTTTCCGCGTTTTCTAAGTTTCCTTATTAGTTCGTGGGGGATGGTAAGAGCATGCTTGTACTGTAGCTTGTCCTGCAGCATGCTTCCAAGGTGTAATAGTGTCTCCTTAGTGTAAACCAGTCTTCCTTGTCTGTGTGGAGGCATGCTTCAGACAAAAAGGCTCAAAAAGGATTTCTTTATAAGAGTTTCTGCATCAAATTCCAGCCCATGGTAAGTTCTTATACTAATACTCCTTATAGTAATAGAAAAAAGTGAAGAAAAGTGAAGAAAAAAGGACGGGATAGAGAAAGATCAGTTTAGTTTTCAGCAGCTGTAAACACATGCAGCCTTCACATACAAGCCATGTGCAATGTATTTGTAACATATAAAAGTGATTTTATAGAAGACACTTGTTTTAACAATAAACACTCCCATCATTGAAAACCACTTCAGGTGTATCTAATAGCTTGTAATCAGAAAGACTCTGACCTCCATGTTACAGTGTAAGGGCAGAACAGTACATTTAAGATAGCAGAAAGAAAAGTACCAGCTTATATGTTATGTCTCAGGGTTATATGCTCACTGAACAGTCTCAGGGTTATATACTCTCTGAACAGTCTCAGGATTATATGCTCTCTAAACAGTCTCAGGGTTATATACTCTCTGAACAGTCTCAGGGTTATATGCTCTCTGAACAGTCTCAGGGTTATATGCTCTCTGAACAGTCTCAGGGTTATATGCTCACTGAAGCGTCTCAGGGTTATATGCTCTCTGAACAGTCTCAGAGTTATATGCTCTCTGCAGTGAGATCTCAGATGGTGAAGTCTCAGTGAATTAAGGGTGATTGATCAGTGCAAGAGGACGGGGGGGGGGTAAGGATGAGAAATGCCTCATAAGTAGGGTTGAGCGATCGTGTTCGGAAAAGATCGGATTCCGATCGGAGATCGAGAAAATTTCACGGAATTGGAATTCCGAACACAATCTTTTTAGGTGGGATCGAGATCGGTGATTATTTCCCACAATGCTTTGCTACTGGCCAAGCATTATGGGAAAAGCTAACAATGTTAGCCTTCACACTGAGTATACGCTCCATTCATTCTGAGCGGAGTGAATACTCAGTGCGAAGGCTCCACTGCGGTTCCATAGGAATGAATGGAAGCAGCCGGCACACAGCCTTAACCCCCTGCGCACTGGCTGTGTCCATTCATTCTAATGGGAGACTAGCTAACATCTCTATTAGCTACTTACCTGCAGAGATGGCTGATCCGGTGCCCGGTGTTCTCATTCTTCTTCGTCTCGCTGCCCCCGCCTCCCAGGTTAGTGTTAAAGAGCTAGGAAGAAGGCGGGGCTTGTAGTTTAGGAGAGTGTGGGTGGGTACAGGGCGGGGAGACATGATGTCTCCCCTCCCAGTACCCGCCCACACTCTTCTAACCTGGGAGGCAGGGGGCAGCGAGGCGAAGAAGAATGAGAACACCGGGCACCAGACCAGCCATCTCTGCAGGTAAATAGACACCAGGGGGACTAAGTAGCCAGAGGATTAAAAAAAATCACTACACAGCGTGGATTCTAACAATTAAAGCGTTTGATTGTTAGATTCCATGCTGTATAGTGAATAGGATTGTTTTTAAAATCCGATCTCCGATTAGTAAAAAAATCCCATTGACTTGCATTGGGATCGGAATTGGGATCGAGATCGGGTTTAAATGAAAAATGATCGGAAATCGGATTTCAAATTCGATCCTGAAAAGTCAAGATCGACTCAACCCTACTCATAAGTGGAGAAAGGGGTATTTTTCTCTGATAATCTTGATATAATGATCTTATAATGTTTAGTATATTTCCATCTACTATTGATTTATGCAAAGTTTTGCATAACTTTAAGGCAAGGTCAATGCAGTGTCAAATGAATGGCCGAGCACAACTCGTGCTTTTTATTCCGTCTTATAGAGGAAGGTTGCGAGCAGGGACTAAAAAGACTTTCTCCATCCTTTGATATCATCCCCTTCAGAAAAGCTGATTCATTACCGCTAAGAGTATATAGCATAGGAGCAGTCAGTTTCAATTACATGGCGGGGAATAATTGGCAATTAGAAAGTGCGGCTATTTACAAATCACGTAAAATATTAACGGCAATGGTTGATACATTGAATAATTTACACATCAGCAGTAAACAAGGGAAACAGAAGTGAGAGCGTCATTCTAATTATAGACATAGACCGGGGTCTCCTGGTGACTTTTAGCATACGCAGCCTCAGAGATTTACGCCAGAAATTGGGCCTTGGCGGGCTCGTTTCTGAACATGTATGGCCTAGGGAAAAAAAACAGCTGTTTGAAGACTGGCAAAAGCGACTACTGTACTCTCAGTCAAAGCTTTGAATGTGGATGTTAGATTTAATGGAACAGATGTTGTGTCTTAAAGCTCCAGAGTTGCCTAAGACTTTGTCTGGTGTCAGCTTTTCACTGAGCGAGGATTTCCCCCCCCCCCCCCCACCCCTTATAATGAATTCAGTCATTAATAAAAGCAATTAAACCTAACGGTTTCTCTGTGGCTTTGCAGCGCCGTCATCCTGTTCTGTTCCTGAGGATGGCAGAAAGCTTTTTTGTGTCCCTTTTTTTTTTTTTTTTTTTTTTGTTACAAAGCTAATCATTTTCTTTTGAAAATCGTAGAATGAAAAAAAAGCTCAATGCGAAAAGATGGAAGTCAATATCCCGTCTTGTGTTCAGATGTACGATTTTAATCGGCATAGTCTCCTTGCAGATGGTAGATATTTACGAGATACAATCCTAGAGGAGTTTTACATCCTGGTAATTAATAATTATGCGAGGCGGAAAATGGAAATGAAAGGTTCAACCGAGTCGCCTGTGAAATTGTTAGAATAGAAGACAGAACTGGGGGGTTTATAGAGGACGGCACGTAGCGGTGATGGGAATCCACATCCATCATGAATATAGTCATAGTCTTATGCAAATCGGCACATTGCTAGGATGGAATTGAATATGAGATATGATTTTAATATTTCTGTTTTATTATAATTAGATGGCATCTTTACAGTGTGTCAATTAGCCATATAGATCACAACCTCCTGTACATGGCCATATTACACCCCTGACAACCTATATGATTTATGGCAGCCATTGAAGACAAAGAATTGAGACTCTGGATTTGGTTATATTTCTGGTACATAGTGTCAGACATTGGCCTAGATTTACTAGCTGGGCTGCACCTCAACTTGGCACTTTAATGTGCACAATGGTGCATCTCTGTTCCTTTACCCTACTTGTCACTTTGAGACAATGGACGGAGCAGAGCAGGAATCTGGTTGGGCCAAGGTGGTGGACCCGAGTCCATCAGATTTACTATAATGAAAGTCAGTTTGGCATGAGTTATACCACAAATCTACACCAGTAACTGACTGTTGCAAACTTGGTTCACATCTGTACTTGGTAATCCATTCGGGGAGTCCACATGGGGACAGACTACAAAACACATTGCCAAGCGGTATGCAGTGAAAGCAACAGAACCCATAGACTATAATGAGGTCTGTGTGCTTTCCGTGCGCTGTCCGAACAGAACATGCGGACCTATAAAGTACTTCAAGATCTACTTCCATGTCCATACGACTCCTGCAGGCATTATAGTGTGTGGGGTCCGTGTACTTTCACCACTGCACACCGCTGTTCCCCTAGTTATAAACTACGTATCATAAATGAATAATACTGGTTAATGTATGAAACTTTTCAGGCAGAGTTTCTTTCTACATATTAGTCTATGAAGAGGGGATAGAAAAGACACTCAAGTAATTGCTGCTTTTTTAGGCCGGGGCCCCAGTGTTTTACAGTACCTGCTACGTGGATGGGATTCATGTCAATCATATGCCCACTTTGTGGCAAAAAGTTTTTGGAAATCGCGGTTTTGGAAATCGCAGCATGTCAATTATATCTACGGAAATGCTGGCTGCTTTCCCATAGATATAATGGTAACAGAAAGTCCGCAGAGGAAAACTCCCTGAACTTTCTGTTCAAAGTGCTGCGGGAAGAACCATGATGCGTTCCCACATTGCTTTAGTGCGGCGTTTCCGGCTTGTGGGACTTTAGCCTTACTCTGCTATTCTAAACTATTCCAACACTTCTTGGTTGTAGATAAGAGACTACTGGCATAGATAATGAGGCAATTAATTAACTAGCCACCATGACCATCCTACTCCCCCCTCCCTTCTCCATACAGACTAATATAATGCCCCCCTCGGCTTATAATATATACAGTCCTATGAAAAAGTTTGGGCACCCCTATTAATCTTAATCATTTTTAGTTCTAAATATTTTGGTGTTTGCAACAGCCATTTCAGTTTGATATATCTAATAACTGATGGACACAGTAATATTTCAGGATTGAAATGAGGTTTATTGTACTAACAGAAAATGTGTAATATGCAGTAAACCAAAATTTGCCCGGTGCAAAAGTGTGGGCACCCCAAAAGAAAAGTGACATTAATATTTAGTAGATCCTCCTTTTGCAAAGATAACAGCCTCTAGTCGCTTCCTGTAGCTTTTAATCAGTTCCTGGATCCTGGATGAAGGTATTTTGGACCATTTCTTTCTACAAAACAATTCAAGTTCAGTTAAGTTTGATGGTCGCCGAGCATGGACAGCCCGCTCTCAAATGATCTGAAAACAAAGATTGTTCAACATAGTTGTTCAGCGGAAGGATACAAAAAGCTGTCTCAGAGATTTAACCTGTCAGTTTCCACTGTGAGGAACATAGTAAGGAAATGGAAGACCACAGGGACAGTTCTTGTTAAGCCCAGAAGTGGCAGGCCAAGAAAATATCAGAAAGGCAGAGAAGAAGAATGGTGAGAACAGTCAAGGACAATCCACAGACCACCTCCAAAGAGCTGCAGCATCATCTTGCTGCAGATGGTGTCACTGTGCATCGGTCAACTATACAGCGCACTTTGCACAAATAGAAGCTGTATGGGAGAGTGATGAGAAAGAAGCCGTTTCTGCACGTACGCCACAAATAGAGTTGCCTGAGGTATGAAAAAGCACATTTGGAGAAGCCAGCTTCATTTTGGAAACAAAGATTGAGTTGTTTGGTTATAAAAAAAGGCGTTATGCATGGCGTCCAAAAAGAAACAGCATTCCAAGAAAAACACATGCTACCCACTGTAAAATTTGGTGGAGGTTCCATCATGCTTTGGGGCTGTGTGGCCAATGCCGGCACCGGGAATCTTGTTAAAGTTGAGAGTCGCATGGATTCCACTCAGTATCAGCAGATTCTTCAGAATAATGTTCAAGAATCAGTGACGAAGTTGAAGTTACGCCGGGGATGGATATTTCAGCAAGACAATGATCCAAAACACTGCTCCAAATCCTCAGGCATTCATGCAGAGGAACAATTACAATGTTCTGGAATGGCCATCCCAGTCCCCAGACCTGAATATCATTGAACATCTGTGGGATGATTTGAAGCGGGCTGTCCATGCTCGGCGACCATCTAACTTAACTGAACTTGAATTGTTTGTCCAAAATACCTTTATCCAGGATCCAGGAACTGATTAAAAGCTACAGGAAGCGACTAGAGGCTGTTATCTTTGCAAAAGGAGGATCTACTAAATATTAATGTCACTTTTCTGTTGAGGTGCCCATATTTTTGCACCGGTCAAATTTTGGTTTAATGCATATTGCACATTTTCTGTTAGTACAATAAACCTCATTTCAATCCTGAAATATTACTGTGTCCATCAGTTATTAGATATATCAAACTGAAATGGCTGTTGCAAATACCAAAATATTTAGAACTAAAAATGATTAAGATTAATAGGGGTGCCCAAACTTTTTCATAGGACTGTATGTATATATATATATATATATATATATATATATATATATATATATATTATTTTTTTAGGAGATGTGTATGGGGGGGGTGTCTATGACCAGCCGCAATATCATTGTATAGAATCTCCCATAAAATAGTGGGGGGAAAAAGAAGCTTTAAAAAAAAAAAATAAATAAATAAAAGTTGTAAATCCCTCCTTTCCCTAGAATACATATAAAAGTAGAAAATGACTGTGACACACATACACATTAGGTATTCCTGTGTCAGACAGTGCCCGGTCTACTGAATATAGGGGATCTGCAAGGGAAGGGGTTAATAGGAGCACTGCAGATACCCTATATTCAGCCAGACTGAATTCCAAGTGGGGGGAAAAAAACTCAGTATTCAAGCTCAGGGAAGGGGCAGACAGACAACCAAAACACCCCCTCCCCTTCCCCAGCACCAGCAACTACTGCACCCAAAAACTCCGATCATTTTAATTTTTGCAATTTTCCAGTAGCTGCTGCATTTCCCCCCCCCCCCCCCCTCAGCTTATACTTGAGTCAATAAGTTTTCCCAGTTTTTTATGGTAAAATTAGGGGTCTCGGCTTATATTCGGGTTGGCTTGTACTCGAGTATATACGGTATTCTGTACAATGTACTGAGAAGCTGGGAAAAAAATTCATAATGGGGTGGAATTGGAGAAAAAGTGCATTTCTGCGACATTCTTACGGGCTTCATTTTTATGGCGTTCACTATGCAGCCAAAATGACATGTCGCCTGTATTCTATGGGATACAAAATTTATATAAATGTATTTACATTTTAATGCCTTAAAAAAATCCAAAACTTTGCAAAAAATGTTTTTTCTTAATTCATATTCAAATTTTTATCCAAGACGAAACGCTGTACTATAAAAATATTTTTCTAAGTTTATAGAGCGGGCATTTTCAGACCACAGGGATACCTAATGTGTATGCGTTTCATAGTAATTTTTTAGTTTTAGATGTATTCTAGGGAAAGCAAGGTGATTTGAAGTTTTAGTTTTTTATTGCTTCTTTTGCATTTTTTAAAACTTTTTTTACTATATTATTATTCCCCTAGGGGCTTAACCTGCATCTGCATTGCAGACTATGGGAGATTTGCTACATTACTATTGAGGCTGGTCATAGCCCAGGGGGCCACTGCGTAATGTAATGCATGCAGTTAGAGCAGTGGTTCTTTACCTTGTTTGAGGTACCGAACCCACCAGTTTCATATGCACATTCACCGAACCCTTCTTTAGTGATAAATCAAATATGATTTTTTTTTTCAAATTCAAGACATAGGTATATGGTTTTTTTTACTGGTACACAAAATGAACCGTGCATAGAGCCTAGGGTTCGATCCCCAAATAAGAACCACGGAGTTAGAGTCTACTCTGGATCTCATTAGCTCTAGGTCTCTGCCGTAAAGTACAGTGGAGACCCGGTAGCTATGGCAGCTGCTCTGCAGCAGAGTGGCCACCACCTTTAAAGACCTGGTATCCGCCGTAATAGTATGGCGGATGACAGGAAGGAGTTAATATAATACATATTACAACATTTTTTATATTCACCTGTATTAGTCATTTATGAGAAGGTGTTTATTACTGGAGGTACACTCTAAGGGAAGACTGTCTACCTATTGGTATTTGGACTATGAAAGGAGGACTATCCCCTAGTGGCAGTCTCAGGCCGGGGCTCCATGGGCTGCAGTGAGCTCTTAATGGGGTTGTCTATTGTTGTACCCTGTGGGGCTAGTCTGACCCTGACTAATGCAGTTACATAAGTGTTGTTTTCCTATCCCCAACCAAAATCCAGCAATAATAGCGGCCACTGACATACCATGACCAGCCATGACCTCTCGAGTGCCATGAAGACACTTCAGTTAAAGCCTCACGTTGAGGAAACACAGCTTTTTTTGTTGTAGTTCTTGTTGCAGTTTTTAGATCCAATGCTAGGAGTGGATTGAGCAGGTGGTAGAAGTATAAGAAGCTTCCTATATAGTTCCCATTGATTTGTAGCCATTCTTGGCTTTGCCTCAAAAAAACACAGCAAAATCTACATCAACAAAAAAAAAGCTACATTTCACAACAGGCCTCGTCCACATCTGCATGGGTAATCCATTCGTGGGAAGTCTTCATGGGGACCCCCCCGAACAGGATACGAAACGCATTGGCAAGCGGTGTGCAGTGAAAGTACATGGACTGCATAGACTTAAATGGGGGCCGTGTGCTTTCTGCACAGTATCCACACCAGTCGTGCGGACAGGAAAGTAGATCATGAACTACTTTTTTATCCGCATGTTCTGTGCGGAAAGTACACGGCACCCATTAACACCACACTGACACTAGGTCTGTCAGGTTTCGCCCGAAAAATTGCAGACAAAAAAGTCCCGCTTGCAAAGCAAACACCGATCAAATGCAGATATACACCTTTAAGCATTGGTACATTGGAACCTAGAATATTAAGAACAAGTTCAACAAATGAAATCCATAGCATCTATAACATTAGTCAAAAAGCCATTTGTCAGGGGTCTAAAGGTGGGGACGGGGTCTGAATGTTTTTACAAATAAATTCTCTATGGCGCGTCGAGCCTCTGATTTTCCTAATGCATATCGCTTCATAAGAGACATATGGTAATTACACAAAAAAAACACAAATGGCTTTGAGAATAATTCTCGCAATGTGCAGAAATCTTTTGTAGACTGTATCCCACTGAGGGCCGCGCCGTTATTTCTTGTTATTTATGTCTCATTTTCGATGTTTTGTTAGCACACATTTGCCATACTAGTAACCATATGGACATGCAAACATTAATGTGGTAATTTTCTGATGATAACCAAATTATTTATTGAGCTAAGATGAGGATATACAGAGGGAGACTGGAACAACATAAGGTGTATCCTTCTGGACAACTAATTGTGAATCTGAGCACATTTGCACGTCCTCCCGGGAGAGGCTTGTGTCAGGATATGTACAAATCACAAATATTTGCTCTGGGGCATATTATGAACAAAACACAGGACAAAGACAAAACATACACCTAAATAGCGGCGCCTCCCTAGGCAGCACAGGGCAATTAAAATCTGCGCTCCTCTACAGCATCCTCCCATTATAACCCATTGTTTCCTGCACCCTGGAATCTTAACTTTTTCTTCTCTTGCAATTTTTTCTGTTGTAAGAATCATGAGAAATGACATCAAGCTGAGCAGCGAGATGGAAAGTCTCAAAGTTCAAGCATATTTATTATGTGTATTATGCTAATTCACTTTATTATGGTGTTTTTTTTTTCTTGTGTTTTTTTTTTGTAATCCATCTAGAAATAATAGTTTGGATTTATTTTATTAGCGACACTTGGGAAAATATTTTTACTGTTATTTAACATAGATGTACTGGTGGAAATATTGTCATGGGTTTTGTTGTTCTACAACAGGGGTGCTCACACTTTTTCAGCATGTGAGCTACTTTATAAACTGACCAAGGCAAAAGATCTACTACCCACTTCTTGTGGGCGGGGTCAGGGTGGGCCTGTGGGCGGGATGGGGCATGTCTGTGAGCGGGACCGGGCATGTGGGCGGGGTCGGACGGAGCGTGAGAGCAGGAGACAGCGGCGTTCTGTGGCTGCCCAGGGATCCCTGCTGTCTGCTTGTTCATAGCGCAGGCTGAGAGTTATCTCTGGACACTGGCAGGTTGGGGCTGAGGCATATCTAAGAGCAGGGAGCGCGTCATCCCCCGGAGCTGCTGCTGCCCGGCCTGCAAGTGTCCGGAGTGCTTGTTCACAGCGTAGGCTGAGAGTCGACTCTCAGCCTGCGCTGTGAACAAGTAAACACCGGGGATCCCTGGCTGCATCCCGCAATTGACCCATACGTCCTTTGCGATCAACCGGTAGATCGCGATCGACGTATTGGGCACCCCTGTTCTACAAAGTTCTTAAAATGGACAGCCCCAATTTTTTTGGCAATTGAACACTTTGTTACAGATTTTGCATAATCTGTATTTTGATATATCCAAAAGCTTATAACGTAGCTCTGTTATGTATGTCACTTTTGTAGATTTGGAGAAAAAACGTTGAAGGCTTAGGCAAATGAGGCAGTTGGTGCACTGGGGGCGGGCCTTCAGCTCCCTGGAGCACTGCCCTTGCCACTCAGACTCCCCCCACCTCCATATTGCCACTGCTATGACATCACCCATCCTAATTGAGTGGTAAGAGGAGTGCTCCTGCGGATAAAGGCCCGCCCCTAGTGCACCGAATGCCTTAAAATCTATAAAATTGGCATATACAAAAAAGATGTGTTGTGGTGTGAGCCGATGAATATGCTTGAGGCAGGAGGTAGACATCCTTTGATAAATTAAGCACAATTCCCAGCACATCTGAGGGTAAGTTCATATGGGGTTTTTTTGGTCCAGATTTTGACGTTGGAAGCCGCATGATAATCTGGTCCAACAAACCCCTCCCACGAATGGATGTGATGCAGTGCACCGGTATCCAGTCGCGGCATTCCGCTCCTGATTAGGCCCAAATGAATGGGAGTGTGAATTAGCTGCGGAATCCGCCTCAAGAAAGGGCATGTCGCTTCTTTTTTTCGCGAACGGGAACAAACCACTCGCGGAAAAAGTAACCCATTGATTTCAATGGGTGGAGGTTTTTTGAGCCGGATCTTGACGCGGATTCCGTCCCAGTGTGAACTTACCCTTAGATTTTATCCCAGTCTCGCTATTAACTGCACAGAGAATTCTCTAGCGGATTGCATTCTGGGATTTGTCATTGTTCAGAAGTTTGATGTAGCATAATGACATGTGTAAAGTTCGTTAACGTTATTGACCATTTACATTTTTTCAATTTTTTTTGACTACTAAAACTATAATTACTGTAATAATAAAAGAATATATAATATAAATTATGAGCAACTGTATGATATAAATTCCCAACAGAAACATGAAAAACAGACGCGTTTTGGCCATGACTGCCTCATAAATACCTACCATTTATTTACTGTAGATCCGAAGCATAGAGCGGGACTAGTGTGAACACAGCTTATTTTTAAGCAATAGTTTTTATTGAATTTCAACACAAGAAAGCACAACATAGTAACAAGAGAAAAAAATCTAATCTGGGGACATTAGTAATACTATACCCAGCTGGCCTATCATGGCTGGGGGCAATTATACTGGTAGGGGTCCAAGAACAAAGACCAGCTGTAGTAATAGCCAGAAATAGGCCTGACCACAGGGGAAGACAAGGGAGACACAGAAGGAGGGGGATGGGGATGGGGGATGCTCAGGCTGTATTTGGTTGGACGCAGCAACAACGGAAAGACATAGGTTGTCCAGATTTTTTTGTCCTGTAGATTGTGAGCGCCACGTAAACACAGGGAGAACATAAAAACTCTTTGCAGATGTTGCTCCTGGTGGGATTTGAACCCAGGACTCCAGCGCAGCAAGGCTGTAGTGCTAACTACTGAGCCACCGTGTTGCCCCGGGTCCCAGATTTTTTTGAAGGATTTGTGGGTGCTATGTGACAAGGCCATTAGCTTCACATTAACTGTATAGTAGTGCGTTCTGCTGTGGATTTCAGGGTTTGCTGCCTATAAGTTCCCGTTATGGTTTGCTTATCAGCCAAGAAGAAGAAGTGCATTAGATTCTGCTTTGTGCTGAGCGGACCTTCAATGGATGGATCTCCAAAGGGGTTCGACTCATTAAATCCAGTGATGGTGGAGACCCTAAAAGCAGTAGAGGGGGTTTGCACGCCCCAACTAATTTCGCCTCATAATGACGACCTATCCACAGGGTGCAGCACCCACACAGATCAGCTGTTCTGGTAACTGCAGTTTGCTCCTGTTACGATAATAGCCCCATCCACTGTATAGTGGCAGCACCAGGATACTGCAGCTCCGCTCCTATTAGCTTTTTGTGTCAAGAGGCTTCCGGAACAACTGATCCATTACTGAATGAAATGTATGGGACAAGCATTTGGGACTGGAAACCCCCAGAAAAAAGCGACCTTATGTGCTGTGCAGACCGGCGATAGATTTGAGGAAACCTTAGGTCTGCAGTTGTTGTTGGCATCATATTGAGCATAGCCAGAGCACAGGAGACACAAGACGGAAATGGGGGAGAACGGACGAAGAGATGAAACAACATAGAGAGAATTTAAGGCACAACTAAATAAGTATAGTAATGCAATAGGCTGCACAACCAGCATGCAGCGGGAGAGAACACCGTGTGAATACAGCTTGAACCGAAAAATGGTGGTCAAATTGAGACCCATGTTTACGGATCATGTCTTGGGCAGAGTTTCGCACTAGGTATAGTTTTCAGTTGCCTCTATTGTTTTGGTATTGTATATTAAGGAGGCACTAACATTGTGGTGTCTTATGCCCCGGGGGTATTAACAGTTGTTGGCGATTTATTTATGACCATACCAGCTGTGCCATAAGCTCCTGTCTCTGACAAAATGTGAAGAAACTCAAAAGTGCATTAGCACCACCAGGGGGAACCGCTAGATCGATCAATTATTCCTATAAAGGAAGTACCGTATACTGAACAATATCTACGTTTAGCTACATTAAAGGGAAAATATATTCCACAGAGGCAGCAAATGCGGGTGCTATTGGGTCCCTGGTAAAAGGGAGTCCTTATGTGAAATGGGTACTGAAAATATCTGCAGAAGTGTCCACCACAGGTCTCATAATGTAAGGAAACCATAGAAATAGGATGGGAGGCAAACAAGCAGTGAGTCCTCCTGTCCCAAATAATAAAGCTGTGGTAATATTGAATAGTCCAAGCAGAGAAGCCCCACATTAACCTTTGCCATAGGGCTCATACCCCCGATGTACTGTCCTGGCCTTGTTCATATTATAGACAGGCTAAGGCTTCATGTGCTTGGTCAGTGTATTAATCATGTTTATCACTAGAGATGAGCCAACACTATTCGGAACAGCCGTTTCGAATAGCACGCTCCCATAGAAATGAATGGACGTAGCCGGCATGCAGGGGATTAAGCGACCGGCCGCCGGCAAAGTCGCCCGCTTCCATTCATTTCTATGGGAGCGTGCTATTCGAAACAGCTGTTCCGAATAGTGTTGGCTCATCTCTATTTATCACAGCTAGCAGACCAACACATTATTTCCTATGGACTCATACACACCTGCATATTAACAGGGGCCCATATTTGGGGCTGTGAGCCCAGGGCAAAACTTTTACAGCACCTGGATCACTGAAGCAGATGAATAGACCTATGGAGGCACGGGCGGCACACAGATGTCATCGATGTACTGTCTGTGCCGCTTTACCAGCATCTAGCCTAAGGTTCTTGAAGATGTTGTAACCTCTTAAGAGAGTGTTACAAAGACCATAGTCATAAGGCTCTTGCCAACCGCCTGTCTGTTACTGAAAGAGCACTTTGTGAAATCATATGAAGGAAAAATAATAAAGAACAGACTGTATTCTTCATATGTACCCATAGTCCAACACAAAATAAATAACTTCCAATTCTCCAACTCTTGTCCTAGGCTTCAGATGCATCGAGCACTTCCAGACTGGATGTAGTGCACTAGAGAAATGCAATAAAAATAAGACATAAGTCATAACCAAGGTAATGTTCACAACTACATCTGTAGTCAGCTTAAATGGAGTCTGTCACCAGGAGGAGCAAGTCCACAGTGGTGCGGACCCAGTCAAGACAAAACGTGCAGCAAACTGGTTTTTTTTTATTAAAAAAAAAAAGGAAAATAAATAAACCTTGACTTCAGGCACAAAATAATGAAACAAAATAAATACCTGCTCGTCCGAGCCACTAGCTAAACAGAACGGATAGTCTAACTATACATGTGGCTTACTTCCAGCCACACAAACAAAACAGGAACAATATTGTCTCACCAGACTCAGGGTTACAGGACAGAACCAGACACCTCCTTCACCCCATAGAACTGCCCTGCACTGCAGGCTCTACTGCCTTTTCTGCCCAGTAATGAGCCCAGGATCTACACCCGAGTTGAGGCCTACTCCAGATCCGTCCTGGACCACACATAGGTCAGAGACCTGGGGCTGATATACCTGACTCCAGCACTCTGCCTGTCACCTTCTCACAATATATACTGGAGGAATAGATAGCTAAGGGAAAACAGAGTGATTCTTTAAAGGGAGTCTGTCCCCAGAACCAGCATATCAACCCAGACCGCAGATACATAGGTTAGGGTCACCTGAATCATACAGTGTTTCCCTTGTGATTTGCTGCCTCCATCATCAGTATAAACCTGTTTTGTCAATATTCAAATGAGCAATTTGGATCATTGCTCAGAAAATGTAAGAGGGAAGTCATCATTTGCATATTGCCAATGATATCTCGGCAACAAAGGCAGTGATTCACAGGGGAAAAACACAGTCTGATTCAGGAGATCCTAACCTATCTAGTATTACATTATTTCCTGATTCCATTGTATGTAAATTCATGCAATCCTTCTCTTCAGTTGGGTCATGAGATCTCATTCTGACTCTGATTGTGCAGGATCTAATGATCAGGGTACAGTGTTTCCTACAGGCTCTTCTTACACAGGATATCCATGACTAGTGATGATGACTAAACAGCTCCTGTCACACACTTATAATGGAGGCGCTCACAACTGACCATATATTTAAGGTATCCTAGGTTATTTAGAGAGAAGGATAATTACACCGTCCCCTAGGCAGAGATGGCGCTGTCTCTAGCTGCCCATGTGAAGCTCTGCTTAGGCAAGAGGAGACTGATAGCAGAGAATAGAGAATTAACAATATAAAAAGCAAGATGGCATCTGATCAGGAGTTAGATTGCAGGGATATTGAGTACAATGCATCCATAATATACATACTGTACGTATGAATGCATTGATAGACAATCAGGCGTAGGTACAGTGATGGAAAAGTGCCTTGCCACGGAGGCTTCTTTAAATAATGCATGAAGGAAACAGTAAGTGGTAATCTGGTAATTCCCAGGAGTCTAAGAGCAAGATTACCAATGAAATCCACTTGTGTTGCTGTCTACTTTGTGATGGAATTACTATATGCATTATATGAGCAATCCCCAAATATAGTTTCATTTCCAGAATTTCTCTCTTTAAATCCCTGAGTTGCATGCCTTCAGTTTTAGCATTTAGCATTTCACTCAATGTTTCATAGTTCTGTATACAGCTATTAGAGAACAGAGGAAGGTAAACTATAAAGTGTGTTCTCAATTACTACCACTAGATGGCGATGTGCTCCAATACACAGGCTGGCCACAAATACTATATACTACAGTATACAGTGATATCTGATATTGCAGAGCCGGCATATTATGTTTCTGTAGATTGTAAAAATATAAATCATGGAAACCATAGAAAATGCAGCAATATGTGGAATTATGAATAAAGGGGGGGTCCAAACAAACTTTTTTTTTTTATTAAACAGGTTCAGAATGTGGGAAACAATACTGCTGGACTCCTTTAGTATTATTGCAGCTTTGGTCAATGGAAACTCTTCACTCTTAAATTATTTAGGGGATGTTCTCAGTACTACTCTTCATTTTCTGCCACCAGCAATTTGGCGCGAGCAAGCTGCGACGGGATTCTGATACACTTCTTTTTTCTGCGTCCTGCTGCCATCTCTGCCTCCCATTGAAAACAATGGGAGGCCGAATCGGGAGGAATCTATCCCCAAATCCGCGACAAATTCCTCTGTGTGAACTGACCCTAATAATTTTATTCTACATGTCATAAATATGTAGAATATTTTTCTGTAACTCTGCTTTGATGTTATTTCTTGCAGCAATTTATCAATAAATAGACTACTGGATGGGTGTGTGCCCCTATATTATCAGACATTGTCCAATCAGTGTTGTCCATGTAATCACAAACCACCTTGACAAGGGGGATGGTAACACCCAGTTGTCAATTTATTCATAGATTTCTAGGAAGAACAGAACAACACAGAGTTCTGCTGAAGGGAAGCTCTAGTATTGTCAATTCATGGCGAGATTATAAAAATGAATAGGATAGATAGATAGATAGATAGATAGATAGATAGATAGATAGATAGGAGATAGATAATATAATCATGGACATACATATTTGATGACAATTACTATTAGTTTTACCGTCTGTAGTCTTGAGGCATGGAGCGCCGTCCGTACACTACTGTAGAAGTGCTGCTGCTTCGGGCCGCTGTCTGAGCCACAGAACATTATGGCCTTTACTAGAGATGCTACAAGAAATAGACATCTAGGATTAGATAAGTATAAAGAACAGACACATCTTCATATAATGGAGATTACTCACCTCTACAACCTGAGAATAACACATTAGTGTCATATTCTGTTAGATTCTGGAAAATCTGAAAATACACAGAAAAGCTGATGTAGACAGTGAGATAAGATAAGATAAAATATCTTCCACTACAGGTAATGAGCGCTTTGTAGAGGTGGCTTAGGCCTGTTCCCAATATTATTTTGCCTATTGGAGTAGCCCAATGTTATACTGGAGAGAATAGGGTTTTATTCACACATGGTGGTAGAACAACACCTGGTTTACGTATCTATAAGTGAATATACCCTTATATAACTCTTTCAGATGTGGAGACTGATATCAGGATGAAAGCTCTCACAGGGATATTATAGGTGCAACAATTATATTAAAGTGAGGGGACACAATGCAAAGGTGTATTTCTTGGTTTTGTATATGAGAGGTGGTTGGAGAGGGAGTCACATCCACAGTCCAATGATGTATACACAAGCTGAAGAGGTAACTGGCTTGATAGTTACAATCCTTTACAGATACACAAAGATAATGATCCTCATCCAAAGAATAGACACTTAGGTTGTATAAGGAATAATATCATTGTACTGTGTTATCCAGTGGATATGAAATATTCACATTGCAGCATTGTCTTACACTAAATATACTGTATACACATGATGTATCCGTCAGGCCTCCTGCAGACGACCGTGGCTGAGATCAATGTGCTATCTGTGTTTTACCAGGATAGCACACTGACCCATTCATTTCTATGGACCTGTACACATAACCGTGAATTACGTGTGCAGGCCGACAGTCCAGGCTGCAAAATATAGAACAGGTCCTATTCCTGCACTATTTTGCAGCCCTGATCCCGTGGTTCCTATTCATTTTATGAAAGGGGCCGTATAAGCACAGACTGCACGGGCAGCACACGGGTGACATCCGCAGGTCTCCTGTGCACCGCCCATGCCTTTAATTCCCGTCCGGCCAGTAGTACATGGTCATGTATAAGCGGCTTTAGACAGATGCCTCCTACAGATCCCATACAGTGGCATCCATATCGATGGGGTCCCAATATATACTGTAATCCTGGACTGCATGTGAACATATTGATTTTAATGGGGCATGTGACCATTGGGATAAAGAACAGGGCCTTGCTATATTTTGGTCCATTTTGAAGACCATGTATGTGCATTAAAGGCTATGAGTAAGTGAATATCATGGACAGCACAGGCTGCCATCTGTACACTGTCCATATCTCACAGACCCAGAGACATGGAAGAGTCTAGAATAGATTGGAAAAAATCTATAGACTGTCTCATAGACCAGAAAAAGACATCCTATGGTAGATAATACCATCTGTATACTGACAGTATATTTTCCTATACTCTACTTTCTATACTCTTATATATCCTTTACAACAATAAAAACCATTGAAACAGAAAAGTATAGACTTTAACAATGAATAGGATTTTGACCTGTTTGGGACTAACATGGACATCACGTGTCTGCTAAAAGCGGACCTGTGAATAAACCCAAACATATGAGCCCCACTTGCAGGAAAAACCTGTGCAAGGCTGGAAACTCAGCCCCCATACACGGTAGTGCCAGCATAGCGCCCCCTGGCTGAAGTCACCATCCAAGATTTCTATAGCCTTTGCACCTACACAGAGTCACATGGCATACAAGGATAGTAATTCCCAGTGGCGTAACCAAAGTCTTGTAGGCCCGCTGCAATCTTTTGTCCGGGGCCCCCTAGCTCATCTCTACAGTGAATTCTTGATAGTGATGGTTACGGGTGCTAAGGAGTTTAATCCACCTTCGTGTGGTTAGGGGTAATCTGTGGGTCTCCTTGGCTTATGGGCCAGATGGAAGCTGCAATCTCAATACTGATGTCAGTGCTTATGGGCCCCCTAAGGCTCCTGGGCCCTGGTGCGACTACACCCTCAAGTTACACCCCTGGTAATTCTCCACTATCATGTTACTGAACTATATGTAAACCACTAACCTTTCCACTAAAAAATAAACCATTATCGATTATACAAAAGGTGTGTCTCCTCTGCTCTGGAAGGAGAGCAGTGCAAGATAGCCCAAGCAACATGGCAATGAAGTATGACAGATAGGGCTAAAGCCTGGCCTCTTGTCACCTGCAGAGAATCTAGGTCGGGTTCGCCCAGTGACCCAATTCTTCCACCGAAAAGGAATTTTTATTCAATGCAAATTCTTGTGCCGGCTCTTATTATAAGAGCTCTCAAGCAGTTAATGATTTCTTTGAATACCTGAGCGAGGGTAAGAACTCCTGTGTAGTCCAGAAATGGAATCGCACTGCAGTCCAAGATCAAGGTCATGTTACGACTTGTGTCAGGCTGGAGTGTTCCTGAAACACAAATGATGATTGGTATCTATGGCCTCCATACAGCTGATATCGTTCAGTACATTTCAGCTCGGTCCTCATGCCGCATAGTTTGTGGTATGCAGTTCCCACGAACACAACCTTATTTAACCTCTTCTCGTTGTAGCCAGTTTTGGACGTTCAGAAAGATCTCAATCATCTCCGTATCACTCTATATGGTAATAAGTCTGGAATGTTTTAACTTACCCAAGTGATGTTGAGATTGCATTTCTAATGCCACATTGTACTTAGTGGCAAATGTAGGCCAATATAATTTGTCAAAATGAAAATTTGTCAAAATTGGAAAAATTCTCAATTTTCAAAATTTGGAATGCTCTGCCTTTTAGACCCAGTCCTTTCACCCAAAATTAGTTAATTCTTATCATTTGCCATATCTCTGCTTTGTATTGCCATAATTTTTAACGTCCTGTAATTTTTTTAGAAGTCTTATAAGTCTAACAATTTTCCACGTTTTCAAGAAAATTGACAAATCCAATTATTTTAGGAAACAGTTCAGTCCTGATAGAAATTTAAAAGGTCTATGTATTAAGAAAAAAAAAACATAAATCACCCAATTTGAAGACCTGTACCCCTCAAGTCATTCAAAGAAAGTTTGTTAACCCTTCAAGTAATTAAAGCAAAATGGAGGTGAAGTTTAAACATGTAAATTTTTTTTTTTCAGTAATATGTTCATACCTAAAATTTACAGTCCTATGAAAAAGTTTGGGCACCCCTATTAATTTTAATCATTTTTAGTTCTAAATATTTTGGTGTTTGCAGCAGCCATGTCAATTTGATATATCTAATAACTGATGGACACAGTAATATTTCAGGATTGAAATGAGGTTTATTGTACTAACAGAAAATGTGCAATATGCATTAAACCAAAATTTGACCGGTGCAAAAGTATGGGCACCTCAACAGAAAAGTGACATTAATATTTAGTAGATCCTCCTTTTGCCTCTAGTCGCTTCCTGTAGCTTTTAATCAGTTCCTGGATCCTGGATGAAGGGATTTTGGACCATTCCTCTTTACAAAACAATTCAAGTTCAGTTAAGTTTGATGGTCACCGAGCATGGACAGCCCGCTCTCAAATGATCTGAAAACAAAGATTGTTCAACATAGTTGTTCATGGGCAGAATACAAAAAGTTGTCTCAGAGATTTAACCTGTCAGTTTCCACTGTGAGGAACATAGTAAGGAAATGGAAGACCACAGGGACAGTTCTTGTTAAGCCCAGAAGTGGCAGGCCAAGAAAAATATCAGAAAGGCAGAGAAGAAGAATGGTGAGAACAGTCAAGGACAATCCACAGACCACCTCCAAAGAGCTGCAGCATCATCTTGCTGCAAATGGTGTCACTGTGCATCAGTCAGCAATACAGCGCACTTTGCACAAGGAGAAGCTGTATGGGAGATTGATGAGAAAGAAGCTGTTTCTGCAACCACGCCACAAACAGAGCCCCCTTAGGTATGTAAAAGCACATTTGGACAAGCCTGTGGACTGCTGAAACAAAGACTGAGTTGTTTGGTCATACAAAAAGGCGTTATGCATGGCGTCCAAAAAAAAACAGCATTCCAAGAAAAACACTTGCTACCCACTGTAAAATTTGGCACCGGGAATCTTGTTAAAGTTGAGGGTCGCATGGATTCCACTCAGTATCAGCAGATTCTTGAGAATAATGTTCAAGAATCAGTGACGAAGTTGAAGTTACGCCGGGGATGGATATTTCAGCAAGACAATGATCCAAAACACCGCTCCAAATCAACTCAGGCATTCATGCAGAGGAACAATTACAATGTTCTGGAATGGCCATCCCAGTCCCCAGACCTGAATATCATTGAACATCTGTGGGATGATTTGAAGCGGGCTGTCCATGCTCAGCGACCATCAAACTTAACTGAACTTGAATTGTTTTGTAAAGAGGAATGGTCCAAAATCCCTTCATCCAGGATCCAGGAACTGATTAAAAGCTACAGGAAGCGACTAGAGGCAAAAGGAGGATCTACTAAATATTAATGTCACTTTTCTGTTGAGGTGCCCATACTTTTGCACTGGTCAAATTTTGGTTTAATGCATATTGCACATTTTCTGTTAGTACAATAAACCTCATTTCAATCCTGAAATATTACTGTGTCCATCAGTTATTAGATATATCAGACTGACATGGCTGCTGCAAACGCCAAAATATTTAGAACTAAAAATGATTAAGATTAATAGGGGTGCCCAAACTTTTTCATAGGACTGTATACAATCATAGGGATAAAATGAGAAAATCCAGAACACAATTTCTCCCAAGTACAAAAGTACCCCACATGTGGATGTAGATTTGGGCACACGACAGGGTGATTCACTAATGGAAAGTTACGGAATGGGCACAGCTACATATATCCAGACAACAATATTAGGCCCCAGATTGGATAATTAAATTAAACAATTGCACTTTTCAGAAACCCAACCATGATGTCCTTATTGTAGCCGAGTCATCAGTCCCCTCCTGATAACCCTGTAGCAATAGAGACATCATGGCTGGGTTTCTGACAACTCCCAGACTATAGAAAGTTCCAGCATTCATGGTCATATCCACCGACAACTGATCAAGGCTCAAGACTAGAGATGAGCGAGTACTATTCAGAACTCCTGTTTCGAATAGCACACACCCATAGGAATGAATGGACGCAGGGGGTTAAGCGGCCGGCCACCGGAAAAGTCTGCGTGCCGACCGCTTCCATTCATTCCTATGGGTGCATGCTATTTGAAACGGCCGTTCCGAATAGTACTCGCTCATCTCTGCTCAAGACATCAACACTAAGATGGTTAGAGAAGATATTTAAAATTCTGCAATTTTTTTAATTTATATATTTGCAAAACTATATAAATGTTCATTTTCTACTCATCTAAATATGTTTATGTTCATGGAAGAAAAAAATCTTTAATAAGATGAATACATTTACTTACCATTACAGGCTGCTTTGGGGATTGACATCAATAGAGCTCCAGTTTTCTGCTAAAATACAGATCAAGTTATTAGGCCTTATGATACACAGAAAGATAATAGATAGATAGATAGATAGATAGATAGATAGATAGATAGATAGATAGATAGAAAACCCTGCACAGCAGAACATGGCAGCCATGTATTTACTGAATATATGATCATACGGCCTCCATGTGCATCTTGAGTCATCTGATGCCATATATACAGATGTGTCCTTTATTGCCTTTACTCTTGGCTGAACATGTCCAGATATGTCACCAGATGATTAGCTTATCAAGACAACACTGTTTCACAAACTAATATACAATATGTGTCTATGTGGGCCACAGAGTATTGTGTTGTGCAGCCTTCAAAAGGAGTCTGTCATCAGGATGAACCATATTAAACCAGCAACATATTGAGGTCAGGCTCACTGAATGTAACTCTATATTCCCTATGACAATGTGTTCCTCTGTTGAGATAGTTATATAGTTCACAATATGCTAATTAGCAGTCTGGAGCTCCTCTGTTGCTCCGAACTGTTACATACCACATCTGCTCTAATACAGTTACATTCGGGTGAGCCTCACCTATCTAACTGTGTTACTGGTTTAATATGCTTCACCATGCTGACAGACTCCCTTTAAAGGTTTTGTTAGCAACTCAAAATATTGTATTGAGTTGGTTTCCTAAATGGGAATCATTAAAGGGGTTGTCCCATCACAAGGATCCTATCTATACTGCTAGTTTATGTGGATTTAAGACTTTTCCTAAATACATTGCTTTATCAAAACGGCTTTGCTTGGCTGCTATCTTAATTTATTCACTTCATTGTTTACACTCCGTTTCTATGGCCCTTGGGATTATCTGCTCATTTGTCAAGTAATGTAGCTGCCTGCTCTCAGGGGGGGGGGAGGGGCTGGGAGCAGCTCTGAGCTGTTTGTGTCTGATAAGTAGCGGAGCTTCTCAGATAGGGGAGGTGAGAGCTCCGGGATTTCTGAGCTCTTATTAGTCGGTTTAATTGAATTTGGCTGATAAGGGCTGAGATAGGGAATCCGTTACCTCTGTATGTAATACAAACTGACTCAAATCCAGCTCTGCTACATCAGCTTCACACTGTGGTAATTCATTTACAACCAATGCCGTGCAAGTGAAACCCCGCCCACCAATGTGCTGAGAAAAGCAGGAAGTGAAGCGAGCACAACAGCCTGAAGATTAATGAACAAGCATCATGGGAATACCCCTTTAAATGGAACCTGTCATGTGAGAGATGCAGTCCAGTCTATCGGTGGCATGTTATAGAGCAGGAGGAGTTGATCAGATTGATATAGTCTTGTGGGAAAGATTCAGTATAACCTGTCATTTATTTAGTGAAATCTCTGCTCTTTCTCTGCTGAGAAGTCAAGGAGGCGGAGCTATCAGTGACTGATAGCCTCTCCTACATGACTGTACATTCATTTGAATTCTCGACATAGAAAGAGAAGAGATTTCAATAGATAAATAACAGGTTAGGGTGCATTCACATGGAGTAACGTGCCGCGTGACCTGGCACGTATGGCACGCAAAATCAAGGTTGCAAAATAATGAGGCGTATACGATCCTACCTCCCAATGAAATCAATGGGAGCGTTTACGGCGCTCAAAGTCTCACACACCGTATACGTGCCACATCACGCGGCACGTTACTCCGTGGGAACTCCCCCTAATACTGTATTTTTTCCCCACAAACCTATACTATACAAACCTGCTCTATAACATGCTACCTGCAGATTAAATGACATTTTCCATGTGACAGATGCCCTTTAACCAAATTCCAGCTACGGTTAGGGTGGACACATATGTTTCTATAGGTCTGTACAAACACCATCCAATGGAATATGTCCCTGCATGGGTAGGTATGGACTCTATATTATGGCTCTGTAAAAGTATGAAGTTATAGGAAGCTGTAATACCTCTGTGTGCGTGAGTCCTAAGGCACTTTGGTCTGTCCTTGGAGTAAACTAAGTGCAATAAATCCACTTGAAGACAACTTCATTAACCTATATTTGTCTAAATTCAACAAGGATAGTCACTGGTCTGGAGCCCAGCATCTATAGGGGTCCATCCACTCCATAATGTAATGCACTTAGTGGTCATGAGTGGAGAATTGAATGGAGATTGCTGGGAGATCCAAGGAAAATAAGTAAGGCACAGAATAGAGCTCCAATAATCTTGTAGGGTCTATGTTATGACACTTTGGTTTGGTTAAGTAGAGGGTCCCTCGGCCAAGGATTTGCAACCTTAATAATGCCTTAAATATAGGCCTATGACTCAATAGAAATGGACATCTAAGGCATGGTCTTCCCAAATAGGTTGGCCAACATGCATCATATATGGTGGAGTTGGTCTTCACAAAGAGGTAGCTTTGAGAAGAGGTTTCATTGTATTGATATATTCTTACCATACTCGAACCTCTTCTTGTTACAAATTTACGGTTCATCTCCAAGATGTCCATATTGAATTTTTTAGAATTGAGAAAGAGGAGTGGTGATCCAATAGAGACTATTCTTAGTTCCTGGACAAATGAGAAATGTGAAGTGTATTAGATAGATGAAATCACAGCCATTACAGAATTTGTGGGGCAGATATACTGATGTGTACCACCAATAGTGCCACCAACGTGTATTGGATAAAAAGTAAGCTGTATATCAAATAAACACCACAAAATCAGCTTATATAACCAATAACTGCAACCACAGATAGGACACAGCGTCACTTGTTCCATTCATTCCCAGAATATAAGGTGCAGATGTCTACTCAGTTTTATGGATATGTTATTGTTGGATTCAGAGCTCCATCACTGGGCCCAATAATCAGGCCGAAAATAGAATTTCACGAGAGGAATTTATTAAGACTGTAATATTGATAAGGTATGACCCAAACACCAAGACCCCCATTTGTCATGTCAATGTAGTGGTCATAGTGATTGCTTAAACATCACTCGGATCCATGTGCCATGTCCAATACTGCAGCTCAATTCCATTGGGCCAAGTCACAATACACAGACACGGTAGTTGGGCTAAATCGGCCCGGCATTCTCATGATCAGTAGGAGGTTTCAGCACTTAGGCCCTAGAGATTGAGTGACTAATATTTAGGCCTCTACAAACCCCCAGATTATGGATTTGAGTATGATTTATAACATCCTTACTGGATACTTGTCTTCTGTCACGATGTTATACTCTTCGTTCATATAGACTACATGCAGTATCTTTGCTCTGTTGAGTTAAGAACATTTTTATTAATTCATAGGTCAGTTATAATGTGACCTAACAGCAAATCAAAGTAGACCAGGGTGCGTTCTATACATTTATTACATCACTGAGATATGATGGCTTGACATTAAACTGAAGCTGCACTACTTCTGACAGGTGTATGCTGCAGACCTTGTGGATCAAACCACCAAATACAAATTTCTATCATATTTTGAATAGTGACATTTAAAGGGGTTTCTGGGCAAAATATTGATATATCCCAAACATAGGTCATTAATATCAGTTATGTGGGGGTCTGACACCTGGCACCACCACCCATCGCCTGCTCTCAGCAGCTGATACACAGAGAATAGAGCAGGAAGCAGACAGGTCTGTTTCTCTTTCAGCACTGAGACAGTGCACCTTATGAATGGGAATTCATCTGCAGTACCTGGTCTGACCACTACGAAGAGAACAGAGCTGTCTACTTCCTGCTCCGTTCTCTCAAATTGGGCACATTACGAATTGATACAGAGAATGGAGTTCCCAGGTGTCTTTACAGGTGGAGCTGCAGGTTGCACATGTGTGGTGCTACTCCATTCAGTTCTAGCATTCATATGGATAGAAAGGTAGAGTGCAGGTGTGAGCTTTCTCTCTATTCATATGGCACACAACAGAACACCATTCTCTTCTTCAAAGAGGGCTCCATAGGTTGGACACCCAACAAATCAGACAGTTATTCCCTATCCTGTTAATAACTTGTAGGACATAGCATGTTAATGAAATCTATACAAATGGCACTTACCTGGTTAATCTAAGCACGCCAACTGCTATGCTGAACAAAACACCAAACAAGAGACCAATATTCGCAGCAAAGCAGATTGTAAATATATAGGTACAAATCCAGATGACCTACAAGTAAATGAAGGCAGTAAAGTAACCAAAATTAGGTTAAAGTTAATCTGTCGTGTAGTTTTTCCATCCTAAAGTGACCCGGCACGTTCTGCATCAAGTAATGACCTTCCCTACTTCTTACTAAGCTTTCCCGGTACTATTCCGTTATCGGGCCAGCAGCAGCGCAGTTCAGCAGCAGCTTTCGGGACAGCAGTTCAGCAGCGGGAATTACAATGACATCCGAGGACTGCTGGCCCGATGCTTGTGCCCAGTAACCAGTACATCGATGACCCCCCTCCCCCATCCTTCTCCTCCTGCCAGTGCTGCCCCCCAGCTCTCCTTACATCTTCCCCGTACCCTCTCCCCGCCACACGACTAGGCCTCACCTCAGCGCTAGTACCGAGACCGAAAGGAAAGACACCGGGGCTCAATCCAGGCCCTGACAAGAAACACGCCGACTATAGGAACGGTGAGCTACAGCGAGCCGGAGGGACAAACTTTCTGCAGCGTCCGGCGGCTATCTAGTAGCATTCATTGCTCAAGATTTACGGTGAGGCCTATTACAGGGAGAGGGTACGGGGCAGATGTAAGAAGAGCTGGGGGGCAGCACTGGAAGGAAGAGGAGGATGAGGGCATCGATCGATGTACTGCCTACTACACACAAGCACGGCCTCTATCATCGGGCCAGCATCGGCTTAGTCATGTGGCGGGGAGAGGGTACGGGGTAGATGTAAGGAGAGCTGGGGGGCAGCACTGGAAGGAGGAGGAGATGGAGGGGGGGTCATTGATGTACTGGCTACTGGGCACAAGCATCGGGCCAGCAGTCCTCGGATGTCATTGTAATTCCCGCTGCTGAACTGAACTGCTGTCCCGAAAGCTGGTGCTGAAATGCGCTGCTGCTGGCCCGATAACGGAATAGTACCGCTTTCCCTTGCTAAAAAGTCAGACTAGAAAATTTTAACCCCTTCCAGCCACACTCATTTTTCAATCGTGTTATTTTTTTACTCCCCGACTTTTTGCTCCACAAATTGTAGTTCGTAATGGTACCGTTTAATATTCCATACAATGTACTGGAAAGATGGAGGGAAAAAAATGAGAATGGAGGGGAATTAGAGAAAAACGGTTTGTGCCACTTTCTTATGGGTTTTGTTTAGAGATGAGCGAACACTGTTCGGATCAGCCGATCCGAACAGCACGCTCCCATAGAAATGAATGGAAGCACCTGTGACGCAGACTTTGCCAGCAGCCGGCCACTTAACCCCCCGCGTGCCGGCCGCTTCCATTCATTTCTATGGGAGCGTGCTGTGAGCGTGCTGTTCGGAACGGCTGCTCCGAACAGTGTTCGCTCATCTCTAGTTTTGTTCAGCGTTCACTTTGTGGCCAAAATGACAAGTTATTTGTATTCTGCCAGTCGTTACGATTGAGGTAAAACTAAATTTATATAGTTGCTATGTTTTAACACCTTTAAAAAAAATCCAAAACTATTTTGGGGAATGTTTGAAATTTTTATCACTTTTTGTTTAAGTTTGGAAGGTGAAATTTCAAAAATACAGCCAAAGGAAGAGAGAAATTATTGGCCCCTTCATATCCCAATTTCTAGAGTATACTATAGATAAATATGGACTCTATCTACTAGTTCTGATGCATGGACCTCTATCCTTTGTTAGAAGGCGACAGGCAGAGTGCTGGAGCCCCGATATATCTCCCCCAGATTTCTGACATATGTGTGGCCCAGTGCGGGTCTTGAGTAGGCCTCAGTGTGGGTCTTGAGCTCATTACTGGGCCATAAAAGGCTACAGAGCCTATACTTCAGGGCAGATCCTGGGAGCAAGAGGAGCAAGCCACACGTATAGTTAGCTTTTTACTGTTTAGTTAGTGCTCGGACAAGCAGGGTTTTGCCTGAGGTTAAGGCTGTATTTTATTTCCTTATTCTGTACCTGAAGTGAAGGTTTATTTATTTTGATGTTTTTCCAAATAAACATGTTTGTACCAGACAATATGCCCCCGTCTCTGACTGGTTGGGTCCACACCAGTGCTACTACTGAGCTACCATCCCCACATATTTCATTAGGAAACAAGAAAGAGAGGGCCCAACCACTTGTTTGACCACTTCCATACTATAGAGAGAATGACTTTTCAGGACTAAACTAAGGACTCATTGATAGACCTTGAAACTCAAAGATGTATTTATTAAAGTTCAATAGAGAAAATCTGTTCTTCTTACCCAATCGTATTTATCAACATTCCAATATTTCTTCAAATCCCTGAACTGTATGAGCATACCCTTCAGTCCTACAACAATAATAGTTGCCAAGACACACTGCAATGGAAATGTAGGTTAGTAGTTTTATATTCCAATAATCTCAGATGTATTCCCCTTACCATAAATTTCCTTACCATAGGTAGCCAGTATAAAAGTGGTGCTACAAAATAAATAACAAGCAGGACCAATACACATGATATCAGACCAGTCACCTAAAAAACAAGGAAATATCTGTTACAATAAAGATATGTCCCTGTGTACCTTTACTTTTAGATATACATGAGCAGATACTGTATGTATCACAATATGTTTTTAAAGGGGCTCTATCACTGGATTCTCGCTATTTTAGATAAACATATGCCTGAATAGCCTTTAAGAAGGATATTCAAGTCCTACCAATCGTTTGTTAAAAGACACCCCCCCCCCATTTTAATGAATTACCTTTTAAACGGATATGTAAATTATCCCTCCGTGCATTGTGGGTGTTCCCGTGCACCCCTCACGTCCATACTCTGTTCACACCCTCCTCTTTTGGTTCTTCTATGTAACTCCCTCTTCCTGCTTTCGATTCCCAGCCTCACAACTGTCTCTTCCCTGCTAGTGGTACAGGACTTGTGATGATGTCACTACTGCTCTGTGATTGGCTTGTCCCCGTAATGATGTCACTGCAAGGTCCTTCTAAGTAGTGATTATGCAGAGCAGTGGCTGCAGCTCCATGTGTCTATCATAGACCTCCATGTGTACAGTAGATCTATGCTAGCTGAAGCCCCTGCTGTGCATAATCACTACTTAGAAGGACCTTGTAGTGACATCATCACAGGTCCTGTACCACTAGCAAGGAAGAGACAGTTGTGAGGCTGTGAATCGAAAGCAGGAGGAGGGACTTGCGTAGAAGAACCAAGAGAGGAGGGCGTGAACAGAGTATGACGTGAGGGGTGCACGGGAATGCCCACAGTGCACGGAGGGCTCATTTACATATATTTTTAAAACGTAATTCATTAAAACGAGGGGGTCTTTTAACAAACAATTAGCAGGACCTGAATAGCCTTTTTAAAGGCTATTCAGGCATATGTTTATCTAAAATAGCGAAAATCCAGTGATAGAGCCCCTTTAACAAAACATGATACTCTGTCACAAGATGTCTGTCCTTTAATTTTCTATTTGTTTCACCCTTATCCAGCCCCCTAAGAATACAGAATTTCGCAGCTGATTGGTCACTTATATAACCTTACATATAAAGCTTAGCTCAGAATCGGGTTGGTCAGGGCATTCACCATAACAGGGGCAGGTAGACTCATTCACACACAAGCCAACCCTTTAGACTCATTCACCTCAAAGTAAAAAGTCTAAAAAGGCACAAAGACACACAGAAAAGATCAAATCTACTGGATGTCCGCTATTTAATATCATTCTGATGTCTTCTGTCAAAGATATGCCAGAAGAATATTCCTTTTAGCTATGAGCTAAACAGTCTATGAGCACAATGGCCAACATGTTGGAGGATCTTTCATGTAAACTGCCAGGACACCCCAGACATGTGAGCGTATTGCTTCTACTATACATTTCCTTCCACATTACAGTAATAATGGAGTATGCTGACCTGGGTCTTCGATCCAACGTTGTATGATAGAAAAGTACGGGCTGGGGCTCCTGAATTTGGGATGCAAAAGAAAAATGATGGAAGGATATTGCTGAGCCCATGGGCAAAAAGCTCCTGAAAGAAACATAAATGAGAAGAAATCTCATTACAAAGACTGTCCATCCTGCCAACATAACATAGAATATTGTGTGCTGGTGTAATGTATATCTCGGACATATTCCCATTGCTCAGACAAGGCTCTTGAAGGATATTGCTATTGCTACTTCTAATGTTCCAGCTATTTATAGCAAAACTTCTTTTATGTGATATTTTTGACCCAGAAATTGTGGTAAACCAATATATTAATCCTTTATATACCTGTAAAATAATCTGTAATCTCCCAAAGCCATAAGCAACAGTGCAGGCAGAAGTAACATAAAATGTGACTACAAAAAGTCAACACTGTTTTTCTATCCTTACAAGTACGTAATATAATTTTCTATGACTTACTGGAAAGAAGAGGTGTTATTGTCTGATACTTGGTATGAGGATTGTTTTAGCCTATGCTTTTATAATGGAGTTAAAGGGCTTGTCATCTATAGACAACACAGTTCTATATACAGTATTACAATGTATACTGTAGATAATACCAGCGAGTGCCCCATAGGCTGCAAACCGCAGCTCTTCATCTGGACAAACCAGTCCTCTGGGCTCCTGAGATTCAAGATTATATTGCAGTTCTGAGCTGGAATTACACAGTCCAGTGACAGAGCGGACCGCTGAGAGACGTGCAGGAGGAGAGGGGATGTTGTGAAGATGATCACTGGGATGTTGAGCCATGCCGACTCCAGTGCCGTGGCCAGCTGCGCTAGGTTACACGGATGAGCATCCATGGCGCGAACAACCCGATCGAGGTGGTCCCACAGATTCTCAATTGGGTTCAAGTCCGGGGAATTTGCTGGCCAAGGGAGTACGGTAAACTCATCCTGGTGCTCCTCGAACCACGCACGTACACTGCGAGCTTTATGACACGTCGTATTGTCCTGCTGCCATCATCCTGAGGAAAAACATTTCACATGTAGGGGTGAACATGGTCCGCAAGGATAGATGCATACTTGTGCTGATCCATCGTGCCTTCCACAATGATGAGTGTACCCAGATGGCTGATGACACGTGCCTTCTGCCATTGGTTATTTAACGTTGATGTCATAAGTAGGCTTCGGTCACATTAATATGACTGGACTGTGTATGTGCCAAGACATCGGAATTGTCATTTCTGAATTACTGGATGAAATTAGATTTACTATACAAATACAATAATTTCATAAAACATAAGTGTGAACTACCTGATTCTCACAAACAGGATACTTAAACCTCTTGCTTGAATTGTAAGCAAGAAATATAGACACTGCATATCCAACTAAGGCGACCCCAAATGCTTCCACAACGACATTCTGGAGGGTATCCATCGGTGGTGGTTTTGGAAGGGGTATTCTGAAAAGGCAAGACAAAATCAGCCATGGCTATAAGATATTATCTTCAACTCAGTCTTCAGGAAGGCTATTCTACCACATATGGATATGCTACATGTGTCTATGTGCCCACTTAATAGTTGTTTAAAGAAGTGCAATCTTTCAAGGGTTAACACTTTGGAGTCCTTATCCAAAACTAAGATAAAATTCAACACATCTGTAACTTCCAGCTATGGGTTTCCCAGTGAGAGATTTCCACACAGCTCATATTTAGTATTATACCTTCAATGTTCTATTCATAAGGCTCTTACGATAGCAAATCTAACATATCTAACATACAATAACTTACGCCATAAATGGTTAGCGTAAATGGTTTGACCTATCCTTCAAGTCACACGTTCAAACCCTCAACACCTCCTGCCGCCTCCAGCTCAAGAACATCCATCAAACCTGCTCCTTCCTCACCCCTGAAACTACCAAGATGCTCGTCCAGGCCCTCATACTCTCCCACTTAGACTACTGCAACACCCTTCTCCATGGACTCCCAGCAAACACCCTCACCCCCCTCCAGTCCACCTTAAACTGTGCAGCTCGCTTAATTCACCTCAAGCCCGATCTTCATCGGCTGCTCCCCTCGTCCAGTCCCTCCACTGGCTACCTATAGCCCAGTGAATTGAGTTCAAGCTATTAACGTTAACATTCAAAGCCATCCACAACCTGTCCCCTCCATATATCTCTGAACTCATCTCCCGCTACCTACCCACACGTAACCTCAGATCCTCCAATGACCTCCTACTCCGCTCTGCTCTCATCCGGTCCTCACACAACCGCCTCCAAGATTTCTCCCGTGCATCCCCCATACTCTGGAACTCCTTACCAAGACACATAAGACTGACCCCCACAATCACAGGCTTCAAGAAGGCTCTGAAGACTCAGCTATTCAGGAAGGCCTACAGCCTCCAATAACACTATCACCGCACCGCCATCTGTACAGTCTCCCCCTCTCCTTCTGTCTCTACCCCCTTCCCTCATAGATTGTAAGCCCTCGCGGGCAGGGCCCTCTACCCCTCTGTGCCAGTCGGTCACTGTCAGTATTATATCTACCTGTATATTTTGTGTACTGTATGTAACCCCCAAATGTGAAGCACCATGGAAGTAATGGTACTATATAAATAAACAATAATAATAATGGCTCTATGGTCATTTCTCTGCCTACAATGATCATGCGATGGCTAATAGTGGCCCACTATGACAAATGTTAAAGGGGTGGCCTAGGGTGAGGAGACCGTCAGTATGATTGTTATATGTCGGGGCAGACAGATGAACAATTTAGGGTATAGTCTTAGAAGTGTATTTACATTGTGCCAGTATAAAGAAATGTTGGGAAACCATCAATTTGGTCAATTACTCAAATAAACCGACATAAATTAAAAGAAAAGGAATTACCCTGTTGGAATTGGTCCAATAACGTCAATTTCATAAGTTTCAGGTATATCGGCAGAGTAAAAAGCAAGAGAAGCTACGATAATCTGTAGGAGAAACAGAACTTGTACAAGTTATTAGTAACCAAATACTACAACCCTAGTCCTAGGTCGTGTCTGACACCAGTGACCCCACCAGTACCAAACCCTTGTTAGGGCAGGTCTTTGGGGTTGGTCATGCAGCTATCAGACATTTATAGCATACAGATGTGTCCAGCCTTACTCTAGGTTGAATTTGGTTAAAGGGGTTTTCAGTTTCTAAGTAGATCTGTGGGAGTCTGACACACGGGACTACCAAAGATCTTCGGTACCAAGGCAGCGTGGGAGAGCCACAATGCTCACTCGCTGTACAAATTGTAGAGGTGAGTGTAGAAACAGCAGCACTGCACCATAGACTTCAATCTGTCTGGTAAGTGAACAGGGCAAGTCTCCCATGCTGGCTCGGTAATGGTGACCTGTGGGGGTCCCAGATGTCAGACCTCTGTAGATCTAATATTCATGGCCTATCCTAAGGATAAGCCAACAATGTTAAAAAAATGGATCCGATCTTGAAATTTCAGGATCGTTTTTAAAATCCGATTTTCGATCATTTTCTAGCCGATCGTGATCGTGAAATTTGCTCAATCGCCGATCGGGATCCGATCATTTTCTGATCCTGATTGCTCACTCCTATTCATGATATATACATGAATGGTGTTGAGCCGATCTTGAGATAACCTCCGACCCCGATCCCGCCGGAAAAATTGGTATCGGAATTACGATTCCGATCGTGAAATTTACTCGATCACCGATCGGAATCCGATCTTTTACAATCCCGATCGCTCAACCCTAATCCTTTAAGGATTACATTTGTCATGGAATCAAGTCAGACCCTTGAGAGCCTGCAATGCAGAACACAATCACTAGGAGGTCATACATAGACACATATAGGATAGACATGTAAAATTGTGTTGTTTTAAAAAGCTGGTCATCTTGTTATGCACATATCTGGACATGACCATCGAGGAAGAATGGAAAGAAAGAACATATCTGTATCCTGTGGATATACAATATATTCTATTCCAGATATGCTGGGTCCTCTATGACAGTGGTCCCCAACCTTTTTTCCACCAGGGACCAGTTTCAGCAAGACAATTTTTCTATGGGGGGGCGGGAAGGGGTGTGGTTGGGGGCGGGGTTAAGCATGGGGGTGTAGACTCACCAATGCCAGGTCAATGGGGATAACAAATCCGATTTTACTTTTGTACTTTTCATTGAGCTCCTTTGTCAGGATCAGCACCACAAGCAAAACAATGGATATAAGTACAGCTCCTACATGAGCCTGACTGATGTTTTTAAATACATAAATATAAATCTGCAAAAATAGAAATAATCTTAAATATTATTAGGAAATGGAAAAAATGCAACACAAATGCAGAACATTACTTGGTGGAAATTATATTTTCATTTTTAAAAAAAATTAGATTTTTAGGAAAGAATCCTGGATCACGCATGTCCTATAAAATGTGAGTTTGGGCTTACGCCTGGTATTGGACATATTGAATTTTTATACTTTATGCATCCTGTTATGTTTGCAGTTGCTCTTTATGTCTTAAATATCTAGTAAATGTAATTTATTTGACCCAGGAACAGGTTTTTCAACTTCCTGTCTGGCGCTTGGTTCACATCTGCACTTGACACTCCGTACAGTTATTCCGTTCCCCTCATGAGAAATGCGAAGAATGCAAAACTTTTCTCTCCACATTTTTCGTCCTTTTTGAGCAGAAACAGAACGGAAACCACATGGACCCCATTATAGTCTATGGAATCCGTGGGTTTCCTAAAATAATCGCTTTTTTATGCGGATTAAGTTTCCGCTCAAAAGGTCTCCAAGCAGGCCCCCCGAATGGAAACCTGTGCGCAGATGTGAACCAAGCCTTACTATGATTATGTGTTGACTTGGTCCTTGGTCTTGTATTTTTTCAATTATTTCTTGCATTTATAAAATTTTGATTTTTTTTTTTTTTTTACAGAGGATCTTTCAATAGGCCCTGCGCCACTGACTTCTGCACAGTTGCAAGTTTTTCTCTAGCCCCCATGGTTCTTAAAGAATCAGTGCTGTTAGTTTCAGCACCCAATATGCTAACTAGGCTAACTACTGTCAGGTGGGCGGTCCTGGACTGCAGCAGACTAACAGAGACCACCCATCTGACAGTAGAGAGCCTAATTAGTACATTGGTGCTAAACATACAGCACTGATTACTCAGGAATGGTGGGGACTAGAGAAAAAATTCCAACTTTGCTGGAATGAGTGGAGTGACATTTATTGAAAGATCTGGAAGAGTTGAAGCTGATGGAAGTCGGTTCAAGGACCTCTTTAATGGTAAAAGTATCTATGAGTGATTCTATAGGTGCTCCCCTTTAACCAGCAGGGATATGACACCTATAAAACCTGTATTGTGAGCCTCTACAGTACTGCATGATACTTACATGAAACATTCCTAAGGGTCCTGATATATACGGCATCTTCATTCCTAGCAGGAACTTTACTTGTGACGTCACCACATGAGTGGCCGCGCCCGTTGTCATTGCACTGACTACTGGTTCTGATAATAAGACGGTTGTACAGCCCAAATTCAACAAAAACATGGACATCTGTGATAGGAACAACAATGTTAGCATTTCATTGTCTCTTAGGTTATCTCTGATAAATTCAAGGTCTTTGGATCAGATCTTATTGTGGTCCTATGTTACATTCACATCCGTGCCAAGAATTCCATTTTTCGTGTCTGTTAGAGAACCAGACGAACCGAAAAACGGTTCACCAGATGATGAAAACAATAATGAGGGGCAGCACGGTGGCTCATTGGTTAGCACTGCAGCTAAGTCCTGGGTTCGAATCCTGACAAGGACAACATATGCAAAGAGTTTGTATGTTCTCCCTGTGTTTTATGAATTTCCTCCCATACTCCAAAGGCATACTGATAGGGAAAATGTAGATTGTGTAAAAAAAGAAAATAATAATGGACACAATAATAATGGACTGAAATTGCTGTATGAAAAAGCAGATGTGAACATAGCCTTACTAGAAAGCAATTTCTTTAAGGAAATTATACAATATAGTCCATAGCAAGAAAGTAACTAAAATATAAAATATGTGTTCCCAACAACCTTACGAAGATCCAACTAGTGTATAAAGTCTTATAGGCAATACTCCATGGAAAAAATATGGACGTTAGCTCTTCTGTCTCTCAAGTGCCATCTATAGGTATCTGCCCTGTAAGCCAATGTTCGAGCTACTGGAGAGTCTTAAAGGGATTATCCGGTTTCCAACATTGATGGCCTATCCTTAGCCTATCGTAAGGATAGGCCATCAACCCCTGCAGGTCACCGGTACCGAGACAGCACAGTTTGTGATATTTTTTACATAGATTTGCCACATAGATTTTAATGGGACAGGCAATCAATGTTAAAAAAAAACAAAACGGAAAACCCCATGAAACATGACTGTAGTGTGCAGCACAAGGATCTTTAAGAGGACCATTCATGTGCATTGTTGGCTTTCTAGCAGTATATAATGTCGCTGATCTGCGAAGACATGAAAGTCTCTTTAAAGTCTCATTTAGGCCGGAAACACCGCGCTACAGCGCTAAGGGAACAACCCCAGCGGGAACGCATCCCGGTTCTTCCCGCAGCGCTTTGAACAGAAAGTTCATGGAGTTTTCCTCCACGGACTTACTGTTACAATTATATCTACGGGAAAGCCGCCAGCGTTTCTGTAGATATAATTGACATGCTGCGATTTTCAAAAACACGCTGCGATTTTTTCTGCAAGGTGGGCATGGGATTCCATCCACTTTGCTGTTACTGTATAACACAGTGTTTTTTCCCGTGGCGTTTCCATGCTGGTGAATTGCGGTGTTTCCGCCCCGTGGGGCCCCAGCCTAAGGGTCTCTCTTGAAATTGCACCTACAGGGGGCAGTAGGGAGACAATGTTTTCCTGCTACAACAAAATCTACTTTAGAATCTACATACGTCTTTTGTTGTATCAACTCTCTAAGTATATTTGCTTTAGTAGTCACACGTCTAACCCTGACTGACCTTCATTGTGTGTCTGTTCTTTCTGTTATCTAATCACTCGCTAGTCTCTGACTATATCAACTTCTGCTTTATTAACTCTATTAATTGAAGTGTGTAATACACCTAGATATACTCAACAACATATTCCGCAGCCCGATCCCATATAGGGCTCACAATCTAAACTATGCCTTTGTAGTATGGGAGGAAACTGGAGTAACCAGAGGAAACTCATCCAAACATGAGGAGAACATACAAACTCCTTGCAGATGTTGCCCTTGGTTAGAATCAAACCCAGGACTCCAGGCCTAAACACTGAGCCACTATACTGACCATGTAGAGAAATAATATAAAAATGTTAAAGAATTTCTAGATATGGATATCATTTTTAATTTTCTTGTCCATATAGTTGAGCAGTTGCTTTTGTTTTTTTATTGTGGCATCAGCTGCATTTTTCAATGGCACCATTTTATCATTTTTGGGGGGAGTGGAGCTGTACACAGAGGGGCAGATTTATGAAGATTAGAGGTTTCAATAACATTCTTTATAATACAGAGCGAATGGAGGTAGCGCATCATTTATGACAAGGCTCACCCTTTGTTGAGCCATGCTGGCATATACTTTCACATTAATGATGATCAATTTGGTGGAGTGAGGAGTGTTGGCCCCACCCTCTGCAGTCCATTGCCACGCCCCTTTTCAAAAACGTGGCAAGGATAGCACAGAAGTGAAAATGTCAAAAACTGGTGTACAAGGCCTAATAGATCTGAGTTGTTAACTGTCTACAGGATTTTATGATCACGACAACACCATTAATATTTATAGCTTTCTGTGTATTTTAGTGTTTAGCACAATTGAACCAGATTTTATGAGAAAAAGTAATTTGTTTCACTACTTTTTAAGAGTCAATAACTTTTTACATCGGTGTAGGTTTATGATGACTTGTTTTTTTCCCAGGAAAAAACAAGCCATTTACAGTATGTGTTATGATAAAGTCTCTGGAGCAAATATCAGAAATTGCAGGATCTGGCTAACAACGAGAGCAATAAAACTAGTTGTTTAAATCTTATACAGTTCTCTGAGCTAGATTTCAGACACTCATATGCCTTCACCAGCGCCAGCTGCGAAGCCAGATGGACTTGTGCTGCATTTAAGACCCAAGTTATCACGGCAAAAACTGGTACAAGAAATAGATGATCCACAAACCAAAGTCAAACTAAAACCCATGATGAAGACACAGAAAAACTAGGAGTATGTATCAGGAGCGTGAACGTTCAAACCAAAATCAGGAGACAAATGTATTACCAGTGACAAACCAATGGTCAGTTCCGAGAGGTAATGTCAAAGCCAAAATCATAAGACAAGTGGATTTCCAGTAACAAGCCAATGGTCAGTATAGAGCAGTCCAGCACAAATGATCATATTCTAGAAGCCCCAATAGGTAAAAACAAATGGCAGACACCTGGCTGAAAAGAATGAGGATATAAATATCCCTCCTCGGCACCCTGAACACTGCAGGAAGGTTGGCACTACTTCATAGGTTGGCACAGTAACCTAAAAGTAACTACAGCTAAATAAAAAATCCTGACATTAAGTGTTTATTAATTGTTATATATAATTGACCAAATACGTCATAATTTTTTGGGATTTTGTATGTCAAGCACTATAAACAATGTTGTAACTTTACCATCGGTTGTTAGTAATGCAGCAATACCATAAGTATTTTTATGGTGGTTTTAATAGGTTTATTTTTTTAAATGAAACTTCATTATAAAGTAACACGCCATGTGACATAGTCAATGATGGTCTGAAGATGAAATAGGACTATTGAACTGGAATTTAAGGGGTCAAAGTGCAGAGAGCTGAATTGCCTGCCATCCCAGCAGCCGTTTTAGGAGTATGGATGGGTGTTACTGCCTCGCTTCTTTCTAAATCTTGTGCCGACAAACACCCGAACCTACAAATGCACAGTGATGGATACAGTATACTGATCACACTCCTGCCTGTGA
Source organism: Leptodactylus fuscus (assembly GCF_031893055.1). Lineage (NCBI taxonomy): Eukaryota > Metazoa > Chordata > Amphibia > Anura > Leptodactylidae > Leptodactylus > Leptodactylus fuscus. The sequence goes on from NC_134268.1 coordinate 38,458,652, forward strand.
TGGATAAATCCAAGGTCATTCCATGATAGTTAACATCACTAATGGCTATGCTGCTTTTAGGACACACAGCTCCTCTAGTGGTCACTCCCTGAACTAACATCTCTAGGCTTCTTTCTCCTTAATCACTACATTACAATATCAGAGTAGTACAAATGTGTGGCTAATACAAATAATAATATATACAAATACTATATGAAGAAATAGAAGACTGTTACTTGGATAACGCCGCCAAGAAATGTCACAGCTGCAGCGACTCCTATTCTTTCCATTTCAAAGTCAGATAAACCAAGATCACCCGGCAGCGAGGTATTGGTGACATTCCTGTTGTTTAGTGGAACAAGCCGCTCAACGGCTGCACAAGATATCAGCGATGTGATAGCAAAAGTCCCTGCAATGCAAACAAAGAGGACGGCAGAGTGCTTTATGATACTGAAAATGGCTGGGAAGGGACATTAAAAGAGAATTATTCATGGCAGTCACAAGAGGATTTCTACTTTCTACCCATCAACTGATCAGTATGTGATAAATGTTCCCCATAGTGTATGGACAGTATGTACGGACAGACTCTCCCTGGCAATGTTTCGTTAGGGTGTTGCTAGGGAGAACTATAGAGCTTGTTTTCTACTAAAAGATAGTAAAATAAGTTAATAACATATATTACAAAAATGTTCACCAAACAGTCCCCTACACAATTGCAAAAAAAAAAAGTGAAATGATGCTTTATACTTTAGGTAATATTAGGTTTAATGAAATCTGTATACGTCTGAATGCTGGGAGCGCCCTCTAGTGGTGGCTAAATGCAGGAAGCATTGTATATTTAGTAACTAGCACTTATTTCACTATGCCTATGCACCTTTATAGAGTTAATAGAGTTAATAAGTGAAAGTGTAGCAGAGCTGAGTTTGACATTTATCCATCTCATGGTGAGCTAAATTTTCTATTGAAATGCTTAGTTATGTGTGCACAAATGAAATGTGTCATTTAATCCTGGGGCAGACATTGTAGATGGTGGTGAAAGCTATATCTGTCTCTATGACAAGAAAAGTGGAGAAGGCAGGAAAGACAGGTATAATATGTATGATATGTGATCGGCTGTTGTTTAACAATATTTGTAATGGACTCTCAGCTATATATTATACATTATCGCACTAGGGTGTCTAGAGCTCAGCGTTAAAACTTATTCTGGGGTCCCCATTGTACAGCTACAACCAAATATTACCTGAGTCTTGTCTGCAAATTCCAAAAATGTCACCAACAAAAATAAATTTTTCACTTATGCCTCTATGGGACATAATACTGTGTGCAGGGGCCGCTATGGGACATTATACTGTGTGGAGGGGCCACTATGAGATATTATACTGTGTGGAGGGGCCACTATGGGACATTATACTGTATGAAGGGGCCACTATGGGACATTATACTGTGTGGAGGGGCCACTATGGGACATTATACTGTGTGCAGGGGTCACTATTGGACATTATACTGTGTGGAGGGGCCACTATGGGACATTATACTGTGTGCTGGGGCCATTATGGGACAGTATACTGTATGAAGGGGCCACTATTGGACATTATACTGTGTGGAGGGGCCACTATGGGACATTATACTGTGTGGAGGGGCCACTATGGGACATTATACTGTGTGCAGGGGTCACTATTGGACATTATACTGTGTGGAGGGGCCACTATGAGACATTATACTGTGTGCAGGGGTCACTATTGGACATTATACTGTGTGGAGGGGCCACTATGGGACATTATACTGTGTGCAGGGGTCACTATTGGACATTATACTGTGTGGAGGGGCCACTATGGGACATTATACTGTGTGCAGGGGTCACTATGGGACATTATACTGTGTGCAGGGGTCACTATTGGACATTATACTGTGTGGAGGGGCCACTATGGGACATTATACTGTGTGCAGGGGTCACTATGGGATATTATACTGTGTGGAGGGGCCACTATGGGACAGTATACTGTATGAAGGGGCCACTATTGGACATTATACTGTGTGGAGGGGCCACTATGGGACATTATACTGTATGAAGGGGCCACTATGGGACATTATGCTGTGTGGAAGGGCCACTATGTGACATTATACTGTGTGGTGGGGCCATTATGGGATATTATGCGGTGTGAAGGGGCCACTATAGGACATTATACTGTGTGGAGGGGCCACTATGGGACATTATACTGTGTGCAGGGGTCACTATTGGACATTATACTGTGTGGAGGGGCCACTATGGGACATTATACTGTGTGCAGGGGTCACTATGGGACATTATACTGTGTGCAGGGGTCACTATTGGACATTATACTGTGTGGAGGGGCCACTATGGGACATTATACTGTGTGCAGGGGTCACTATGGGACATTATACTGTGTGGAGGGGCCACTATGGGACATTATACTGTGTGCTGGGGCCATTATGGGATATTATACTGTGTGGAGGGGCCACTATGGGACAGTGTACTGTATGAAGGGGCCACTATTGGACATTATACTGTGTGGAGGGGCCACTATGGGACATTATACTGTATGAAGGGGCCACTATGGGACATTATGCTGTGTGGAAGGGCCACTATGTGACATTATACTGTGTGGTGGGGCCATTATGGGATATTATGCGGTGTGAAGGGGCCACTATAGGACATTATACTGTGTGGAGGGGCCACTATGGGATATTATGCGGTGTGAAGTGGCCACTATGGGACATTATACTGTGTGGAGGGGCCACTATGGGACATTATACTGTGTGCAGGGGCCACTATGGGACATTATACTGTGTGCAGGGGCCACTATGGGACATTATACTGTGTGGAAGGGCCACTTTGGGACATTATACTGTGTGGAAGGGCCTCTATGGGACATTATACTGTGTGGAGGGGCCTCTATGGGACATTATACTGTGTGGAGGGGCCACTATAGCATAGTATACTGTCTGGAGGACAGTTTGGGACATTATAGTGTGTGTAAATGGGGCATTATACCATGTGGGGACCAAAAAAGGGGGCGCTAAGCCGTAAGGTGGGGGGGCCCAAGTCAAAAGTTTGCAATGGGGCCCAGTCTTTGCTAGTTATGCCCCTGAAGATATCTTTAGCTGTAAGTGAGTCAATGGTGGCTAACCCAGGGTGTGTATGTACCTGGGCTACTCTGTACACATACCCTTGTCAATTGCTGACTTTAATAGAGGCTGAATAAATATGAATGAAGTGAGCGCCTTCTAGTGGTGGTTACAGGCAGAAAAAATATTGACATTGATTTTAAAGTCTGTGTGAAGGGAGGCAAAGACTTCTCTCCTTTTCTCACCTGTCATAACATGGCGACTCATTCCAAAAATAGCATATATCAATGGGGGGAAGAAAGAGCCATATAAGCCAAATACAGGATGGACTGATGACATCACTGCGAAGGCAAGACCTGCAAGAAATAGGAACATGCATGAGGACTATAGGACTAGAAGCAAAGAGAATGGTGGTGATGACATAACATGCTGAATCACTGGACCCTGAAGGGGTAAGGGCCCGGGCAGCAGGCGCAGCCTTCCATCATTTACTAATAAGTATGTGTTTCGCTGTGTATATGCATCTGTTCAGTGTCCGCAGATGAGATGTACAGATGTAGCAGAGCTGAGTTTGACATTTGTAAAAAATTAAGTTATTCATTCCTGGAGCAGCTGGTGTTCAGTAGTATATCTGTCTCCATGACACTTCCTAGAAAGGCGGGGGAATTCATGTATATTATACATATATACATACATCTATATACACACACAGACTTATGTAAATTTATGTGAGCATACAGGGATGTAACTAGCAGGGTAGCAGCGGTAGTGGCTACCACAGGGCCCGGGATATTAGGGGGCCCACAGGCAGCCATTACCACTGTGGATTTCTTTTTTTGTTTTTTTTAATAGGCCATTACATGCTGTAATGTCAAAATTTCGCCAATTTTTTCCAGCTAATCAATCATACAGCATAGTAAATGGTGCCATTACAAAGTACAATTTGTCCTGCAAATATTAAGCCCTCATATGGCTCTGTGAACGGAAAAATAAAAAAAACTATGGGCCTTGGAAAGCAGGGGAAGAAAAACAAATCAAAAAGTGCCTGTGGTGAGAAGGGGTTAAAGATTTCAATGCTAACCCCTGAAGAGGAGCCCCGGCTGCCAGGTGATCTTCCTCACTTCGGTGGGATCCTTCGCACTCACACTTTATACCTGGGCAACTCCATGTACTTTCTCTAGTCGTGAATATAATATGGTTATATGAGATTTCCATACTATTTCCATACTATTGCATTCTTGTTTTCTTTACAATTTTCACAGAATCCCAACCTTTATGGGATTAGGGTTGTGATTGTGTTAATATTTAGTGTTAAAGTTGTTTTTGCACTGTATACATGTATTTCCTATCCATAGGATAAGCTGGGGTACTCAACTACTTTTAGTAAAAGTCCACTGACCAGTGAAGGTGCAAGATAAACAGTAGATGTAAAAACCTAAACCTGCCCTGTCGTGACCACAACCCCTCTGATCCCATCCAATCCCTTTGTGCCCCCATATAGTAATAGTGCCCACCTTTGTGTAACAAATAGTGAAGAAGCTGCCTTAGTGCACTCACACAGTATAATGCCACATTAGCACTTCCAAACTACACAGTCCACTCATATTAATGTGACCACTGCCTACTTATGACGTCAACATTAAATAACCAATGGCAGAAGGCACGTGTCATCAGCCATCTGGGTGCACTCATCATTGTGGAAGGCACAATGGATCAGCACAAGTATGCATCTATCCTTGCGGACCATGTTCACCCCTACATGCGAAATGTTTTTCCTCAGGATGATGGCCTCTACCAGCAGGACAATGCGACGTGTCATAAAGCTCACAGTGTACGTGCGTGGTTCGAGGAGCACCAGGATGAGTTTACCGTACTCCCTTGGCCAGCAAATTCCCTGGACTTGAACCCAATAGAGAATCTGTGGGACCACCTCGATCGGGTTGTTCGTGCCATGGATGCTCAACTTCGTAACCTAGCTCAGCTGGCCACGGCACTGGAGTCGGCATGGCTCAACATCCCAGTGACCATCATCACAACATCCCCTCTCTTCCCGCACGTCTCGCAGCGGTCCGCTCTGCCAAAAGTGGTTATTCTGGATAGTGACAGGTGGTCACATTAATGTGACTGGGCCGTGTATGATACCCCCTTAGTGACCCATAATGGTTTATTGCCCTATTAGTGCTTCTACATAATATAATGCCCCTCAGTGCCCCCCCAGTATAATACCTCCATCATGGTGACACACAATATAATGATACATTTGTGCCCCCACACAATATAGAAACCTATTATCGCCCCCCTTATAGTACAATGCTTCCAAAGTGCCCCCACTGGCGTTGTAGGGAATTCACATGTAACTTTCTCCTTGCTCCTGCATGACCATTGTCTCTTTTGTACTGATATATTACAGTAGCTTCAGCAAGGATCAGTACTCGTCCCTGCTCCCTACACAGCACCAGAGCCATGCCAGTTGGAAGGTAAGTGTCTAGTCACCGGGGGACCAACTACTAGAACTCAAAGCAATCACAAAAATGGGAACCCACAACTTCTCCTGAGTGCAACATATGAATGAAGCACATGCATGGCCACTACTCCATTCACTTCTATGGGACTGCCGAGACAACAATCTCTGGCAGTGAATGGATCAGTTGACCATGCATGTGCACTAGAGTTCTATTCACATGGAACACTTAGAGGAAGTTGCTGTCCTGTAGATAAGAGATAACGAGGGATAAAAACCTTCAATACAGTATAATGCAAGCCACTAACACATGTAATGACAAGAGGGATCAAGTAATACAAGGAATAGAAAGAACAATAGGAACAGAGTAACCCGAAAGGTTACCATCTATAGCATATACATCTGCTTGCCTACGTCAGATTGATGTAACAGGTATTAGTGCTCATGGAGTTATACCAGAGCTGAATACGTTGTGTTACCTTGTGCTACCTGCTGGATACTCAGCATCATGCCTGCGATAAGGTCTGGAAGGAAATATTCCCGTAGTTTGTACTTGGGAGCCCACTCCAGTATCGGGATTCTCCTTAGCCACCATCGCTTCACTTCTGACAAGGTTATAGCAGATACTCGCTCCCAGAGAGAACACACACAACCTTTCCTTGCTTTCTTGCTTGTCATCTCTTCCCTCCACTCTTGCATATGACAATGTAGCCGGCTACAGAGAGTAATACCGTTCTCTAGTTCTCCTCCTCTACTCACCTGACGTCCTCTGTGACCATTACTCATTTGCATTGTTTCCCGCCCATGTGTATAAGGCAGACACGTTGTGTAATATGTGTAACAGAGCCCTATGAGAACATTGACCTCATACACTTGGCATTAGTACGGATGATATAACACAATTATATATTGTTACAGTAATGAGGACATTGTAGTATCTGATACATGTAGACAAGTATCAGTTTGTATGTTCTCCCCGTGTTTGTTTGGGATTCCTCCGGGTACTCCGGTTTCCTCCCACACTGCAAAGAACAAATAATAAGGAATGTAGATTGTGAGCCCTATATGGGACAGTGACTGACACGTTCTGTAAAGCGCTGCGGAATATGATGGCGCTATATAAGTAAACATAATAAATAAATAATAATCATCTGTTTTTGACCTTTCAGCAGCCGATTGCACATTGTTGTTTTTTTTTAAAGGTTTTTCCAGGCTTTATAATACATGACCTGTCCTTAGGTAGGTTATCAATTACATATCAAGAGATTTTGATCCCTGAGCCCCTGACCACTCAGCGGTTTGATGAGGCTGCAGAATCTGAGTGAGTGCAGAAACCTTTCAGTACTTGTCAAGCACAGAGCTGTACATTTGAATAGTGCCCTTTAGGGCGGGTACACACCTGTGCCGATGCCCGCTTTAGACAATCCAGCTGGGTTTCCATCTTCTGCCCCGAGAAACTGGACAGGGGATGGAAACCGGCAGTCAGTTTTCAAACCCATTCACTTTGGGGATTGCAAAATGAGCGTTTTGTGCCTGTCCGTGGTACAACTGTTTTTTTTTTTTTACCAGACACATGTCCTGTATGTCCGACTTGGTATTGCAGCTCAGCCCATTCTCTTGAATGAGACTGAGTTGCAATCAGGTCATGTGACCAATGATCGTGACATCACGTGGAGTGTTGGACCTCCACCAAACTTCAATTGATGAAATCCCGGAAGAACCTGTTAGCGCACAGTTTAGTTGATTTCGATAGGGGTATCACCACATCATCAATTGGACAGCATAATGGTGGACCAAAATCTAATGTTTACAGCCATCCTTAGACAGAGGTGGTCACAGACAGGATTAAGCCCCTGTACAGAACAGCCTATGGGTCCCTATTAGAGATGAGCGAGTACTGTTCGGATCAGCCGATCCGAACAGCACGCTCCATAGAAATGAATGGAAGCACCTGGTACTTCCGCTTGGACGTAGCCGGTGCGCTTAACCCCCCGCGTGCCGGCTACGTCCATTCATTTCTATGCGAGCGTGCTGCTCGGATCGGCTGATCCGAACAGTACTCGCTCATCTCTATCATTGCAGCAGCTTAATGTGTGGGCTACTAGTCATACTGTCGAGTGCCTCTCCAGAAAATATCTTCACTGGTAATTGTGAGCTGTGGCTGAAAATCATTAGCCTAGCTTCGTCCATAAAATCTAAAGGCAGCAGGTAGCCCTAATATTATCATTCACAGTAGTACTGAGTCCTATACACTGCTGGGCGCCGCTGCATCTGTTGTATACATGGTTTATTAGGCTACACGTACTGTGTTACAATGACTTATGCTGTATAGTGTACTGAACATGTGCAGACACATAACGATAGGAACGATCTACAATCACTTCTTTCTTTTGTTACTCAATAGAAGAAACAAGTACTGTCTACTCCAGAGCCAAAAACAGTCTGGACTTGGTGATTTACAATAAGCGGCGCCACATAAGGCTCCCTGCAGAAGTCGCCGGTCACACATTGCTCTTGTAGGAAACGCCTGCCCCTCTACTAACCATTGACTGACTAACATGTAGTGCAAAGAGGTTCCTCAGCAGCTGTAGCATCTATTAAACAATACTGTGCCACAGCCACTGGTGCAGAACATAAAATGTAGCTGCTCTACACTGCCTACCAATAAGTATTTGGACACTGGTGGTAGAATAGAAAAACAACATTTCTTCCTATACAATAGTTGGTAGACCCCAGCAGATGCTTCCTTACGGATGGTATTGAGCGACACAATACTCCTGGATGCCTGGTGAGACTCCTGGTGTATGTGAGCCATCGGTTGGGTGCGGTTTCTCTGGCCAGCACTCGTCGGTCTCTATCTCCCAGTTTCGGGGGTCCGCCAACTCAGGGCACATTCCGACCATCACCGCTCACCTTCCACTTCGTAATCACATAGGCCACTGTCGATTTTGGGTAATTCAGTTCGCTTGCTATGTCCTTTAAGGAGCGACCATTTCTGTGATAGCCCACAATTACCCCTTTCTCGAGATCGGACAACTCTGCACTTTGTGGCATCTTGCATACGACTAATGCCAATGCACTAATGCCAATGCTGTTTCCTATTTAATGGCGGAAGGCGTGACGTACTTCACGGCCGCAGGTATCTTCATTTGCATGGGTGTCCAAATACATATTGGTAGAGAGTGTATGACACAGTTCACACCAGCGTTCAGTACTCCGTTCTCAGGTGCATGCAGAAGATGGAAACCTGTCATGCCGAGTCCAGCTGTGATCGCCGGTGAACGTTTTGAGCTCTCCACGGCGAAACCGTTTTTTTTTTAAACTGGACACAGAGTACTGCATGTCCAACTCTGTGTCCGGTTTAAAAAAAAAAAAAAACGGTTTCACCGCGTAGCGCATAAAACGCTCACCAGCGCTCACAGCTGGACACTTTTCAAACCCATTCAAATGAATGGGTTTGAAAGATGCCGGCAGGTTTCCGTCTCCTGCCCTGTTTTGTGCAGGAGACAGAAACCTGCAGAACGGACTCCTGGGTGCAGATGTGAATGACCCCTGAGTGGATTTTATATCAAATGGTTAAATAGTGGTCAAAAAATCTCCCTTTTTCTCTTTAAAAAGAGGTTCAGCAGCAGCTGAGGTGTGCATACTAGGGTATAATATTGCTTATGAACTATAAAAACATACAGTTTTATAGGGTATTCTTATAGCATACATAATACTATACATAGCAATGGTACTGCTATCAGTGACAATTACATAAACCACATATTTATTGGAATACTGTACATTGTATAGATCGTATAAAATGTCATAAAAAGTCCTTAGGCCGCTCACTGCACCGCGACTCCAAAAATATCACTATGCCTCTGGTTAAAGCACTGGTAAGAACATAGCAAGATCTTCACGGGTAAGAGCTGTATATTGTTTGAGGTCTTCATTTTCTGTAGATATGGGAAAAACATTTCATTAATCGTTTATAATACATTTGCTTATCAATAAATCTACAAATAGAGGAGAACATGACAGTAATGTGAACGGAAACATATTTGGTTAGGCTTCTAGCTATGGCCTTTATAACATAGACAATGGAGGAAGTTATTAAGGGGGCATTCAAGCGATGTAACGAGGCATTGAGTCTGACACAATAACTCACGTAAGAATCAGCGCTGCAAAACAGAATCCCATTGACTTCAATGGGTTCCGTTTAACGCGCGCAACACATTGAAGTCAATGGGATTCTGTTTTGCAGCGCTGATTCTGACACGAGTTATCATGTCAGAATCAACGCCGCGTTACATCGTGTGAATGCCCCCTAATACTGGGAACCCCACTGATCCTGAGAATGGGGGATGTTTTATACCTGTTGTGATGTAAAGCTGAATGTTAGTGCACATCTGCTGGTTGAAACGTACACACACTCCTGTTTACTTCAATGGGATTGCTAGAGATACCCAAGTGCTGTATGCAAAAGAAATATTAACACGCAGCCCACTCACGGTATATGTAGTGCTTCTATTGTCATTGATAACACTGTCCACCTGGGGCTGCCGTTGCATGGATGAAATATCCTCATGGATATTTCATCCATGGAAACAACTTGAACAGCAATAAAAATCCAGCAACCGGTGACTCCAAATGATTAAAACGTAGCTTTATTATAAAATTGAAAACACACAAAGAGGGAGGTATAAAACCCAATGTGTACTGGACTGGCTGACGGGTTTCGGAAACAACTTAAATGGCAGGCTATGATTACGGGGACACCTTCTTCCCCGAAACACGTCAGCCAGTCCAGTACACATGGGGTTTTATACGCTCTTCTTTATGTGATTTTTTTTTGTGATATGGCTATTTAAATAAAAGCTATGCTTTATTCATTCAGAGCCACTGGTTGTTGGATTTTTATTGCCATTCAAGATGTTTCCATACCCAAGTGCTGTACTGTTAGGATTGGGGGGGGGGGGGGGTCGCAGTCATACTATTTATCCTATATCCTACAGAGGATAAATATTTCTCATGGCCTAACCCCTTTAACCAATTCCCACAATGGCACAAGATGCCACTGAATAATTAAAGTGATCCTATCATTAAAATTCTATTTTTTCTGGGTACCACATAGGATTAGCCTTAAGAAAGGCCATTCTTCTACTACCTTTAGATGTCTTCTCCGGGCCACTGTTCAGTGGAAATCTTGGTTTTCATTGGTATGCAAATGAGTTCTCTTGCAGCACTGGGAGCGTACCAATGCTGCGAGAGAATTCTCCAGCGCCAGCTTCATCTTCTTCAGGAATGGGTCTTCTTCGTTTCTTCTTCCGGCACTGGCTTCAATCTTCTAGGCCTCGGGCCTAGGGCAAAGCCTACTGTGCATGCCCACAGGCCACAAGAAAATGGCTGCTTACACAGTATTGTAAGAGGCCACTTACTTGTGGCTGTCAGGCATGCGCAGTCAGCTGCCTGAGGCCTAGAAGTTTGAAGTCAGTGTCGGAAGAACAAATGAAGAAGACCCATTCCTGAAGATGGAGACGGCGCTGGAGAATTCTCTCATAGCATTGGGGACGCCCCCAGTGCTGTTTGACTGCTGGGGACCGCCCCCAGTGTGGTGAGAGAACTCATTTGCATACCGACGAAAACTAGATTATATACCGAACAGCGGCGCGGAGAAGGCATCTAAAGGTAGGAGAAGAATAGCCTTTCTTAAGGCTATTCCTGCATGGTACCCAGAAAAATTGCATTTTAATGATAGAATCTCTTTAAGAGACTCTTAATAAATCTGGCACATTCCTGCACCACAATTGAAATCCATGCTAGCCATGTCCATTATCCAAGTTAGAATTGTATTTAGTTAATAAAATGATATTCCCATCTCAGCTTTTCATGTCTCCGTTTCCCTGATGTTGTTGGGAGTTATGGAAACAGCCCAACTCGACTGTTCTACGCGTTTCCATAACCTTCCTAGAAGTAAATAAGAGTTAGGCAGCTCCTATAGTTACAGAAACAGCATAGCATACTGTTACACTGTTTCCGTAACTCCCAACTTAGGGATATTTCGATGGGAATACTCCTTTAAGACAGCGACTGGTCTCCACTCTTAGAATACAGTGCTGGTATTTCCGTTTTTTGGAGGTTGTTATGTTGCCGTTATGTTACATTCCTCATCCACAATGTTACTTTCTAGGTCTCAGTAAGTTCCATTTACTATAAACAGTCATCGCTTTCTCTCCCTTCCCCCATCTCACGGGCTGTTTTGACTACATATCGCTTGCCGAAAATATTGTTAATATTGCTAAATCGAGTTTCCCATGTGTCTAATTACAGAATCCCATGTGTCAGTGTCTGACGTGTTCTTTTCCTTGCTGCCTCTATCTCTGTATATCGTGTTACGGCTGTGGTAGAGCAACAGTGTGAATCAGACATTGACTACATATAATCTCTACCTATAGGGGTATTTACATCTCTTCATTCATGGCAGAACAGGTTAGGCTACTCCAATCCTTGAGATAGATGTGGCACATGCTTCTATCCCGAGAACAGAGTTGCCTGGCCCCCATAAAGTGGCCGTAGGGAAGGGAGAAGTAGCTATGCATGCGAGGATCATTTACTGGTATCGGAGTTCCAAAAAATTGCCAAGGCTGCCTGCCTATAGAGATGTAGCGGTCACTCGTTCAGGTACTAGTTACTGCAGATGGCTAGACAGGCCCCTGTCATACAGTTACAATGAAGATGACAGATCAGATGCCCATGCTGAATGTATATGTATATAAGAAGTGCAAAGAGTGATATACAAACCGTTTGGAGGTACAGAGATGGAACGTTATGGTCTTCTTACACTCATTATTACTTAAAAGATATTATTATTGGATATTACAGGCATGATTTTCTCCATTTATTTGGGGATTCCCGTAATAACTGAGCAGAGACTTGGCTATTTGTGTAACTCCGATAGAAGTAAATGGAGAGAGCTTTTCATGTGCACAGTAGACGTGAGATGGTGGTTAAGGCCTCCTGTCCTGGAGACTGATGTATGTCTCATATTAGACATTTACAACATATTCTATGGATATGCCATAAATATCCGAGAGGCATCTGGGTCTACTGATGTTGTGTTTGTGCGACCGACAAAAAATTTAATTTTAATGGTAGAATCCCTTTAAAGAGGACCTTTCATCAGATCGGGCACAGGCAGTTCTATATACTGCTGGAAAGCTGACAGTGTGCTGAATTCAGCGCACTGTCGGCTTTCCCGATCTGTGCCCCGGGTAAAGCGCTATCGGTCCCGGTACCGTAGCTCTTTACAGTCAGAAGGGCGTTTCTGACACTTAGCCAGGGACGCCCTTCTGCCCAGCAGCGCCTATCGCGCTGTACTGTGGAGCGGGGAGGAACTCCCCCTCCCCTCCTGATAATACTCCTCTATGGACGAGCACTGTGAGCAGAGGAGGGGGTCGTTCCTCCCCGCTCACACTGTACAGCGCGATAGGCGCTGCTGGGCAGAAGGGCGTCCCTGGCTAAGTGTCAGAAACGCCCTTCTGACTGTAAAGCGCTACGGTACCAGGACCGATAGCGCTTTACCCGGGGCACAGATCAGGAAAGCCGACAGTGCGCTGAATTCAGCGCACTGTCAGCTTTTCAGCAGTATACAGAACTGCCTGTGCCCAAATCGGTGAAAGGTCCTCTTTAAAGTGCCAGAATTTCAGCTGGCACAATGGACCAGTGTGAGACCACTAGCATACAGCCAGCACCCACTACTACATCCTTTGTAGAAAGTTCCAATGATCTCACACCTGCATACATAACACATCTGTTTTGTTACCTTCTTCACATCCACAAACTTGACACACTCCAGCCACATATCTAGAAACCACTTTCCACACATGGCACAGGTATTTCTGTTGGAGAGCAGTCTTCTAGCATCCGGATGGCACTTGATTTGTTCTTGCAGTGATAAGGAGCTTCCATCCTGCAGATGACTTAAGATATGTCTTGCTGCTATTTCCTGGAAGGTTATATATACACAGTAAGCCGGCATATCACGGTGCAATAAATCTAAAGTAATAATGGCAAAGGGGACAATGTGAAAGAGCAATCGCAATTATGGAATCAAATCTCTAAGACGTTGTATGCACATGCAACAGTAGAATTGATGTCTTTAGGTTTTAGCACTTTTTACAATACACTTTACAGCTTGGTTTAATGATTGTGCTTACGAGTCCATAGTGATGCCAAGTAAACCTCTGGCCTTTCTCATGCCCTCATAGTGGGGCACGCAGTGATGCTTCAGGGCCCTCCCCATTCCTCAAGTGTAATAGCTCAAAATAAATGGAAATCCTTCACAAATCTCAAGGATAACATCACCTTCAGGGTATTATGCCTAAGGAAGGGGGAGGACCTCTGAAAGCTGGTGATGTGCCCAAGTCCGAGGGCATGAGAGGACGCAGAGGGAAGGCTGCCTTGGCATTACTATCGATGTACAAGCGCAAACTTTAACTAAGCTGAAAGTGAACTGTAAAAAGTGATACTTGGAATTAAGAACATAAAAACCTGAAAAGTGACAGTTTTGTATCGTTCTCGTACTTCTCTTAAAGGGGTTGGTCACTTTCAGACCAATACTATATACACAATGTTATTGTGTATATAATGAAAAGTTGTACAATTTCCCAATACACTTTCTGAACCAATTTGTCACAGTTTTCTAGATCTCTGCTTGCTTTCATTCATGGCTTACTCCCAGTGGATAAAAATCAGTCCATGGTCATGTAATGTACAGTCCATGGTCATATGATATACAGTCCATGGTCATGTGATATACAGTCTATGGTCATGTAATGTACAGTCCATGGTCATGTGATATACAGTCCATGGTAATGTGATGTTCACACTGGTGCACAGCTCATTACCAGCTGAATACTGATTACTGTGCTGTGACTGTAACAATCTTTGCACCTGTGTGTTCATCACATGACCATGGACTGTACATCACATGACCATGGACTGTATATCACATGACAAGGACTGTACATCACATGACCATGGACTCCCATCGATCTAATAGTAATGAAGCCATTAATATTTTCATCCCAGAAAACTCCTTTAGGCTCAGCCCCCATTTAGCGAGTTGCAGCCAAAAAGTGCTGTGGGAAAAACCGTTGCGGAAACCCATTGCGTTTTTTTCCGCAGCGCTTTTCACAGAAAGTACGCACAGATTTCCTCTGCAGACTTTCTGCTTCAAGTATACCTATATGGAAAACGTCGGCATTTCCATAGGTATATTTGACATGCTGCAATTTACAAAGACGCAACACTTTTGGAAATCGTAGTATTTAGGCATAGTGCATATGTTTCTGCATTGTGTGGATTGGATTCACCAGAATCCCATGCACTTTGCAGGGAATGTAAAACACTGCATTTACGCTACGTGAGGCCCTGGCCTTAAAGGGTGGCCCGGTCACAAGGAGGGAAGCATATTAAAGGGGCTCTATCATTGGGAAAACTAATTTTTAACTAAACGTATACGCATAGCCTTTAGAAAGGCTATCCCACACCTACCTTTTGTATGTTAATCCTCGCAGTTGTTTTTAATTGAGCCCGCTTTTATTCACATGCTAATTAGCCTCCAGCATGCACCCGGAGGTCTCAGTGAACACTGTCTGCTGTGTGTGACAGCAGGGAGGTTGCTGCTGCTGATGACTCATCAGCCTTCCCTGCTCTCATACACTGCTCACTGAGACCTCCGGGTGCATGCTGGAGGCTAATTAGCATATGAATAAAAACAGTCCATTGTAAACTAATACTGTGACCTAACATCTCATTTAGTGAAAATTAAACATACACTTCAAAGTACGCAGTTCACATATTCACTGGCTGAATGGACTTGCTTGTGTAAACTCACACAGTAACTAAAGATCTTGGCTCCAGGATCATATGGGGACATAATGTCCAGTATAAAGGAAACCTGTTAGGGCCCCTTCACACAGAGTTTACGCTCCATGTATTCTGTACATTTTACCTGTGTAAAAATACACGTGTAAAATGTAGTTAGCCATTGAGTTAAATGGCATGTTCGTATAACGGACGCGCATTATATGAAAAAGCCATTGAACTCAATGGCTAACTACATTTCACACGTGTATTTTTACACGTGTAAAATGTACAGAATACATGGAGCGTAAACTTCGTGTGAAGGGGCCCTTACAAGTTTTTAGGCTCCTAAACCACCAACATGTTGTTATATTGGAGAAGAGTAGGATTATAAAAATGCCTGTATAAAGTCTTTATTGTTATATTATGTATAATAAAAGTTTACACTGTATGGTAACCACCAGTAAAGAGTCATGGGGGTGTGTCACCATCCTGAAGGGTCATGCAGGTCACACCCACCCCTCCACGTCTGATTGATATATCCCTATCTAGCTGTCGTGTACTCCCTGAGCATACACAGTGCAGTGATGTGTACTGCCTTGACCATGTGTAGTGCAACATTTAAAGGGCTATTCCCATCTTAATAATTTATCCCCAATCCATAGGGCTATCCTAAATAGTCACACGTTCACTACACCTGCTCCTTAAAGGGATTCTGTCATTGGTAAACCCTATTTTCACAAACAGCAGGTCGGAATAGCTTTCAGAAAGGCCATTCTTCTCCTACCTTTATTTTTCTGCTCTACACCAGCATTTTGGAGAATTTTCTTATTTCTTCTTTATTCAAATGAGTCTTCAGAAAGCACAGACATACCTCCCAACTGTTCCAGATTCTGCGGGACATTCCCAGATTCCAGGTTGTGTCCCGCCGTCCTGGTCGGCAGGAGGTATGTCTTGGTTTCAACTCAGTGAATGCACTGGTGAATGTCAGCAGACAGCTCCTGCTTCACCAAAGGGATACAGCCCCTGGAGCTGTATCCCTGTGGATAGGGAATAACTTGTTAAAGGGGTTGTCCCATCTCAAGCATCCTATCTATACTGCCAATTTATGTGTATTTAAGACTTTTCCTAAATAATTGCTTCAGCAAAACTGCTTTGTTTGGCTGCTATCTGAGATTCTTCACTTCTTTGCTTACACAGCGTTTCCATAACCATGGACCTGGGGATGATCTTATCTCTCTGACCAGGACAAATGATGTAGGCCCTGCTCTCAGGAAGGAGGGGGAGCTGAGTGCTCGGTGCAGCTTGTATTTCTGAGCTGTTTATCTCTACGCCCAGGACAAGTGATGTAGCTCCCTGGTCTCAGGAGGGGAGGGAGGAGGTGAGTGCTCGGAGCAGCTTGTATTTATGAGCTGTTTATCCCTGGCTCTTCCAGTTATTAGTCGGTTAATTGAATTTTGCTGATAAGGGCTGAGACAGGGAGTCCATTAAACACAGACCTAAAAGTGAGTATATTAGAAGCTGACTCGTGGTCCTGTAGCATGTAAGTTTGGGATTCTCATCACCTAACAAATCTAGCTCTGCTACATCAGCTTCATATTGTGCATCTTTCATTGATACTGTGCTAATTTATTTACAACCATCCCTCATTACTGACTGCAAACATGTACTGCTATGAAGAGAGATAGCAGAGCAAGTGAAACCCCGCCCATCAATGTACTGAGAAAACCAGGAAGTGAACAGATCACACAGCCTGCAAGGTGGTGAACAAGCAAGTTGGGAATACCCCTTTAAGATGGGAATACCCAGAGTACAGAGTGCATCTCACTGCATTGCATATGCCAGGAGAACAAGCCAACAACCTATCAGCTATCTTAGGAGGAACCTGGTAGTGAGCACGGGGGTTGCCAATCCAGCCTGGTAGGGTGGATGCACAGAATGTGTGACTCTTCAGGATAGCAGCACCGCCCCAAGGACTCCATTAATGGGGATAAGTATAGAGCACATGGTATTTTATAAAGTTACTTTCTACATAATGTGGTAAGAGAAAGTTTATACAGGGGCATCTGTATTAACCAATTCCCATCTGGTATAACACCATGGTGGCAACTTACTGTGTGTTCAGATCTGTCATATGTACAGAAAAATGGATTAAAAAAATAAGGACTGATCTAATGATGGACAACAGCGGATTACAAGGGACCCCACTAACTATAATGGGGCATCTAAGGTATCCATTAATTTCTCTCTAACTTCATGGGATGTAAAAGTTGTACTTGCAGGACTTTTCAACTGTCATTTTGTATGGACTCTGTGTCTGGAACTTCCAACGCAGATGTGAATGAGGAGAGAATCCCATACAGCAATCCTATAGTCAGAATCTGTGCCGTTTTTACCTTTAGGGATAACATTTCTCCATCTTGAATGGCAGACACAGGTTCCTTTTGAAGCAATGGATTTTCTTCGCAGTACAGCTCTTGTAAAGGGATTTCATGCATCTGTAGAAACATGTGCACATAGCAAGCTAAACACGTGAAGATACACAAAGAGGGGTAAGAGATGCGTCCAAGGCACACATCCTAAACCATTCACTGTGTGCAGGAATCTCATAGGAAGGTATTGCCCTATAACAAGAAGAGCCGCACTGACGTCACTTGGGCACAATGGATGATTGTGTGGATGTTTAGTAGCGATTTCCTACTGATGTTTTGGATACTTTATCCCATTATTAGTACTGGAAGAACTGGTATCCGGGCTAGGTCAGACTGGAGATTGCCAGCAAGAGTTACAATTCATAGTTCATTAAGTACGCTATGGTTCCCTGGCACATGGATGGCTGCATTCACGTAAACAGCCAGCTACTGCAAGACTGGACTTTAACAAGATATCGAAGGGGTTTTCTTGGAATAGAACAGGGGAGTGCTATTTTTCACCCAAATATAATTTAATGGGGTTGAGCAGGGGGGAAAAAGCAGACCCTGCTTCATAATGCTGGACAACACCTTTAAGTGCCACACAACGTATTTATTCCCTATCCATAGGATAGAGGATATATTGCGGTTCACCGAGGGTCTGGTAACCTCCACAAACCCTAAAAATGGAGTGTTTTTTATCTCCCATTGATAATGGTGTGGACGCTGACCACCCCTGCTCAATTCATGTCAATAGGAGTGCCAGAGATTTCCTGTGTTGCTATTGAAATGATTGGAGCAGAGAGGATTAGAGGGTCTCTTAGGCTAAGTTCACACGTGGAGCATGTGGGTGGATTTTGGCACCGAGAGTGGCGCAAGGAGCCGCGTCATTCTTGGGTCAAAACCCGTCTGCCACGACTGTCACAGTCGCAGCTTCCCCCTCCGGAGCAGGCTCAAAGGAATGGACCGACCCAGGAGGTTGCTGCCGCCAGGCGGATGCTACGGCTCAATGAGCCACGGAAGCCGTCTGAAGAAAGGGCAGCCTGGCGGTCTACATAGACCACTAGAGATGAGCGAACACTGTTCGGATCAGCCGATGCGAACAGCACGCACCCATAGAAATGAATGGAAGCACCTGTGACGCTGACTTTGCCGGCGGCCGGCCGGCGTCACAGGTGTCTCCATTCATTTCTATGGGAGCGTGCTGTTCGGATCGGCTGATCCGAACAGTGTTCTCTCATCTCTATAGACCACCATTGTGAGGGGGCGGATTATGACGCCATAATCTGCCCCCTTAGTGCCCGTGTGAACTAGGCCATAGAGGTTGGACCCCCACCACTCAGTCATTTATTCACTACCCTATGGCAGCATGGTGGTTCAGTGGTTAGCTCTGGAGTCCTAGGTTCAAATCCATGGACAACATGTGTAAGGAGTTTGTATGTTGTCCCTGTGTTTCGTGGATTTTCTCCAGGTACCACGGTTTCCACCCACACTCTAAAGACATACTGATAGGGAATTTCGATTGTCAGTCTTGATATGGGACAGTGTTAATACTATCTGTAAGACGCTGCAGAATAAGATGGCAAAATAAAAAATGGCATGACCCCTTTACTTTCAGGGATTATTACTTACTCTTGAAGGAAAGGCCTGTATTTGATTTCCTGCAACATCCAGAATTTTCAGCTTCCTCAACCTACAAAGCCCCTGGAGATAAAAATAAATCCTATATGTAATATAGACATTACACTCTAAACCATTAATGGAACAACCTTTATGTTAGTCATACATCTTAAATGGCTGAACACTAGGTGGCCAACAGCTATTTGTCCGGACTTCTCCATGCACACGCACACTCGGATTGGCTGAAAATACCCATGTCCATGGGATAAAAAAAAGAACTGGGAGCTTTACATAAATGTGCACAAAAGACGCCATCTAAAAGTAGCCTTATATGTATGGACGCCTATAGGGCATCATCCAGACATGTCTTAGCACTATATCATGAGTTGCACTTACTAAGCAGACCCTACCCCTGCACCAGGCAGACCTCACCCTCCATATATAGGGACAGGCTTCTCGTCCAGAGATGAGGGGCTCATGTTATATTACTACCTATGTAGGAAACATTACTCACACTGTAGGCACTGCTGTTGTTTCCCAGTGGCCATAACTGACTATATCCTATAGGCCTAGTATTTGCTCGCACAGTAGACACCATGACTCCAGCCTCTCCTTACCCAGCACCCCGTATCACATCTCCACTTTATATCCGTGTCGGCTCATGTACTGTCTGGTAATGGGCTAATGCAGCTTTATTTATATTCCTCTTGCCAAAGTAAGCAGTGGGCACTTAGGCAAAATCAGGCAAAACTCACAGTGCAGAAAGATTGCAAGCTCTTATGGGCAAGAACCTGTGTACTATTGTTTATTTGTCACTTGTTTGTCGCTTGTAAGGTGCACTGAATATATTGGCACTAGATATACAGAGATTATTAATAGAAGGGTATCACATGCGCTCATGAACATAATGGTGTAAAAGTACCACGATGGCAGCTGGGCAAGTTGTCTAGTGCAGGCATGTCAAACATGCAGCCCGGGGGCCGCATGCAGCCCTTTACAGGCATATCTGCGGCCCGCACAAAAGTCTCAAACTTTGTCTCTAAACTTTAGAGACAAAGTTTGAGACTTTTGTGCAGGCCGCAGATGTACAAAACTCACGATCAGCAGTTGGAAACTGAGCGGTGGATTGGGGCGGCCCTGCTGGACGCAGCGCTGCTCCAGCGGCCGCCCCTCACCCTTCGCAGAGAGCAGGTCTCCCTGCCTGCTCCACTCCGCCCCCTCCTCCCTCCACTCCGCCCCCTCCTCCCTCCTCTCTGCCCCCTCCACTCCTCCTCCCCACACGCCGGGTGACGTGGCCACGTAATCAGGCCCGCACCCGACGTGTGCCTGCGTCCTATGCGGTCTCACAAGACCGCTGCGCAGGCTGAAGAGCAGAAGCAGGTAAGCTTCTGCAGAAGAAATTGTGATTTTTCAAGTATTTAACCCCTATCCTATGGATAGGGGATAAATACTAGATTTATGATGATGGGGGTTGGAGTGCTGGGGAAGGGTTGGGGTGCTGGGGGAGGGAGTGCTGGGGAAGGGTTGGGGTGCTGGGGAAGGGTTGGGGTGCTGGGGGAGGGGGGCTTTTTGATGTCTGTCTGGCCTTTCCTTGGGCTTGAGGACTGTTTTTTTTTCCCCACCCACCTTGTAATTCTTTCACTTGGGGGTTAATTGGAGCATTACAGTCTGTAGTGCTCCTATTAACCCCCAAGTGCAAGAATTGCAAGTGGGTGGGAAAAAACAGTCCTCAGGCTCATGAAAGGGCCAGACATCCAGAAGCCCCCCTCCCCCAGCACCCCCCTTCCCCAGCACCCCCCTTCCCAGCACCCCCAGCACTCCAACCCTTCCCCAGCACTCCAACACAATAATGGTGTCTGCCAGCTTTAACTGAGGTGCCATTTTACCGGTAATTGCAGGCACCCGGAGCAAGATTCGGGGCCTGCGTGCATTTTTATGGCAGCCGGGAGCCTTGTGAGGCTTCAGCCTGTCATTCTATACTTTCTATTGTAGGCTATTCTATGTAGCCTGCAATAGAAATGCCGGATTTTTGCGATGGATGGTATTAGTGATCAGTCCCCTAGGCCCTAGCCATTAGCTTCTGTGTGCGGCCCTCGCAACAACCTCTTGTTACTCATGTGGCCCTCGGGGTACCCTGAGTTTGACATGCCTGGTCTAGTGGGTACAAGTAGTTCAGAATTAAAGGGACCCGTCATACCTCCTATTATATAACAACAATAAGAACTCTGAGTTCTGCCATTCCTCTCTAATCCCTCTTGGAAATGTATGAATAAACTGACAGCTGCATAATACTAGATGGCAGTGCGTCTCTATACACTCTACTTGTTTTTTCAATGAATGAAGAACGTGCCAGACTTTAGGGACACCCCACACTCACCAGGAAAATGGCAACGCCCAATTGTCAATTTAGTCACACATTTCTAGGAGGAATAACACAATGTAGAGTTATATAAGAAAATATATCCCATAATTGTTTTTATATAGGGAAAACAAGTATATGCTAAGCAGACATGTCAGAAGAGTTGACAAATCCTCTTTAAAGGGCTGTAAGAAGAGGACAGGGTTGTGTCGGACTAGGCCAAAGCATCGACTCCAGTGGCGTAAATATCATGATAGCAGCGGCTGCCACAGGGCCCCAGAGTATAATAATTGTTCATGGGTGTCCACAGTGGGGCATAATACTATGTATAGGGGTCACTATGGGGTATAATACTGTGTGCAGGGGCCACTATGGGACATAATACTGTGTGCAGGAGCCACTATGGGGTATAATACTGTGTGCAGGGGTCACTATGGGGTATAATACTGTGTGCAGGGGTCACTATGGGGCTTAATAGTGTGTGCAGGGGCCACTATGGGGCATAATAGTGTGTGCAGGGGCCACTATGGGGCATAATAGTGTGTGCAGGGGCCACTATGGGGCTTAATAGTGTGTGCAGGGGTCACTATGGGGCATAGTAGTGTGTGCAGGGGTCACTATGGGGCTTAATAGTGTGTGCAGGGGCCACTATGGGGCATAATAGTGTGTGCAGGGGCCACTATGGGGCATAATACTGTGTGCAGGGGCCACTATGGGACATAATACTGTGTGCAGGAGCCACTATGGGGTATAATACTGTGTGCAGGGGTCACTATGGGGCTTAATAGTGTGTGCAGGGGCCACTATGGGGCATAATAGTGTGTGCAGGGGCCACTATGGGGCATAATAGTGTGTGCAGGGGCCACTATGGGGCATAATAGTGTGTGCAGGGGCCACTATGGGGCATAATAGTGTGTGCAGGGGCCACTATGGGGCATAATAGTGTGTGCAGGGGCCACTATGGGGCATAATAGTGTGTGCAGGGGTCACTATGGGGCATAATAGTGTGTGCAGGGGTCACTATGGGGCATAATAGTGTGTGCAGGGGCCACTATGGGGCATAATAGTGTGTGCAGGGGCCACTATGGGGGATAATACTGTGTGCAGGGGCCACTATGGGGGATAATACTGTGTGCAGGGGCCACTATGGGGCATAATACTGTGTGCAGGGGCCACTATGGGGCATAATAGAGAGTGCAGGAATGCGGGGGGGGGGGGGGATTTGGTTGGGGTCTTTGGTGGCCATTGGTCTGGGAGG
Source organism: Leptodactylus fuscus (assembly GCF_031893055.1). Taxonomy (NCBI): domain Eukaryota; kingdom Metazoa; phylum Chordata; class Amphibia; order Anura; family Leptodactylidae; genus Leptodactylus; species Leptodactylus fuscus. The sequence continues at coordinate 38,481,679 of NC_134268.1, forward strand.
GGGGGCCCCATGTCAAAAGTACGCCATGGGGCCCCACCATTCCTAGTTACGTCATAGACAGACGCAGTAAAGATCTTCTCATTCATTAAAACTCTACTGAAAGTAAATAGGTAACAAACATACATCTAATTAATTATATAATATTAATAATCGAATCATATCATTAAAAATAATTAATCATTTTGTTTTGAAGTTGGAGTTGGTGTCTAATGTTTCTGACTCCACCCAAAACTGGTCCCAACTCTGACTCCACAGCCCTGGTAGGTGTCCTAATCTGCAGACACCTGCCCCTATTACTTTATTTTATCTGTCCTGTGTTCCCACAGTTCCCATGACCTGACAAGTCAAAAACCATATTGCACATAAGCCCTCTTCACCTCCGGAAGGCCGATGAGATGGTTGCGATAAATATGCAGCTCCTTCAGATTGCTCAGAAGGCCGATCTGCTCTGGTAGCGTCACCAGTCGGTTATTCCCAAAACGCAGCTCAGAAAGATTTTGCAGGACGCAGAGCTCCTTGGGAATGTCTTGTAGGCAGTTATGGTTTATACTGAGGTTTTCAAGACCCTGTAGCCTGCACCAAACACATGGAGAAGTATAAGGACAAGACACATGCCACACACCAGGAATGGTCTACATACACTATACATGCATTACTATACCTCTGCTCTGCAGGTTATACGGATTAACCTTGGTCACAAAAACCCTGCTCACGTGTCTGTATAAGATGTTATGTCAATAGTACAGAGCATTCCCTTCTAGATCACCTCCAAATAGCTCTACTACAAAGCATGTGAAGAAGTACACAGAAGTTATTTTAGGAATGAGGAGATAAAACCCCATGGCTGTTAAATAGCAGGGTGTGCATGGTGTACAGTAAGGTTAGGGCTACACCCAGAGGATTATACTGCTGCAGCTGTGACTCACTGTCTACTAAGACATCTCAATGGAAGGGTAAGTTCACACAGGGTTTTTCGGTCAGGATTTTGAGGCCATATCCGCCTCAAAATCCTGACCAAAAAGACGGCTCCCATTGAAATCAATGGGAGCCGGTCAGTTCTTTTTTCCAGGACCCGTTTGTTCCGGCGCCCGGAAAAAAGAAGCGACATGCTCATTCTTCAGGCGGATTCGGCTTGCGACATTCCCCTGAAGACACGCCCTCCCGACTAGGCCCATTTATTTGGGCCTAATCCAGAGTGGAGTGCGTAACAATCGCAGCTACCCATAATTTGGACCGGAACCTGAGGTGGCCTCGCTTCAGGTTCCGGTCCAAAAAAACCCTGTGTGAACTTACCCTTAGGTTATACAGTTTCTGGCCAGGTGTGATCAGATGTGAAATTGGTTTGGAAGAAAGCAGCCATGTTTTCCTCATCCTGGATACCCCTTTAACACTAACTCACTAAATAAACCTGGGTTGAGGGGATATCGTCACTCCATAGGGAGAGACCACCATTTAGGTGTGTGGAGTCTTATTAAGCCATGAGCGCTCCACTGTGCAAAGGAACATGGGAAGAATATGCAAATCTGACTTCCATGATGTAATTAGGATGCCAATGCCTCAAGCATGCACACCAATAGAGGGCGCTGACTGAGAATGTGCAAGTCTGTCTTCCATGATGTTCCATGTTCCTTTGCACAGTGGAGTAGTGATGAGCGAACACTGTTCGGATCAGCCGATCCGAACAGCATGAACCCATAGAAATGAATGGAAGCACCTGTGACGCTGACTTTGCCGGCGGCCGGCGTCACAGGTGTTTCCATTCATTTCTATGGGTACGTGCTGTTCAGATCGGCTGATCCGAACAATGTTCGCTCATCTCTACAGTGAAGCACTCATGGCTTAATAAGACTCCACACACCTAAATGGTGGTTCTCTCCCTATGGAGTGACGATATCCCCTCAACCCTGTCTAAGCCTCTCACCTCTGTCAGATCAGTCCTCTCTGCGCCAAGCTGATGAGATGCAACACATTGAAACAGCTGTCCTTGGCTGAGAGACTGTACCTGGTAAAATCCCAACATCATTGCAAACAAAGGCCTCTGAGAAGGTCGGCATGATGTTAAAGGGAGCGCCCTCTATTGGTTTGCTTGACTGAGACTCTGTCTTCCTAATTACATCATGGAAGACAGACTTGCACATTCTCAGTCAGCGCCCTCTATTGGTGTGCATACTTGAGGCACTGGCATCCTAATTACATCATGGAAGATAGACTTGCACACTCTCAGTGAGCGCCCTCTATTGGTGTGCATGACTGAGGCACTGGCATCCTAATTACATCATGGAAGTCAGATTTGCACATTCTTCCCACGTAGATAAACCTGAGCTATCAGGGCACAATGATGGAAAGGTCTCTATACAGTTTGATACCGTGTCCTTGTTTACGTACTACACCTCATTCCCTCTAGCGCTATTTTCAGCTCCAGCTATTTTAAGGCTAATAAATGGTTAATACGTTTTATGGACCATTTATCCAACATACCCAGAACTCTTGATTTAACCTCCATGACCTTACTCCTTGCAAAAACATCCCGAGACCAATATGGCTGATCCCTGTACTTCAGAAAAACACGTAGGGGTAGCAATATAGGTCACACTGCCCTGTTCACACTACTTATTTACTCTAAACGCTTCCAGCTGTAACTACAGTGCTCAGATTTCTGTGATCAAAGATACCGGCATTGTTGTATAGATGGAGAAGTGCCTCAAACTCACATGATGGCAATTTAACATACAGGTGGGGGATGGAGTACTCATTAAAATCAGGTCTGGATGTCTCCTGTGGCAGCAGAGGGCGCTCTAAATAAGACCATTTCTCTTGCATCCTTGCAAGTTAGACCCTTCCTCCCCGCACTCTCGCGCAAATCTATGGCTATTCTATGGATAAAGAATACGGCACAGGTGGGAGCCCCACCCAATTCCCGTCCACTTTCAGAAAGTGGCAAGGCCACGTGCAAATCAAAAAGTGGTCTAAAGGCGTTGAAGCCACGTTCCAAATTATTATGCAAATCCCATCCACACATTGCGAAAAAAAATACGCGCAGCGGACATACTGTGATTTCCAAAACCGCTGCGCTTTTAGAAATTGCAGTAGGTCAATTATACCTACGGAAACACTGGCGCTGCTGCCACATTTTTTTTTGCAGTGGCCTTTGTTTAAGAAGGATGTTCCACATTATTTCGCAGGTCACAGGTTTCAAGCAATATAGGAAATAAAAATGATCTCTCAAATAGCGCAACGCCTTCAACCAGGTATGAAAATATTACATATTTCATAAAAACTTGTGAAAGCATGATCATCATACAGTTTTGTGGCAGAGATTTGTGGCTGATTCAGAGCACAGAAGGGTTCCTGCAGATAAAAGTATAATGAGGAAGGTTTCTGTCAGACAAATTCATCAGATTAAAGATCATCTTTCACTACCCGCAACATGTCCAGCCCTTTGTATCATTTAATAGCCACTGTTCCACTGATTCCAGCACAATTGGAATTTTTTTCTCTAGCCCCCACCATTCTTGAGCAACAAGTGCAGTTAGTTTTGGTGCCTGATATATTTTTTAGTCTCTGTACTGTCAGGAGGGCGGTGTCAGGCAGGAGCCGATAAGGGGTGTGATTCTGAGCTCTGACACTGACTGCCTCTGCTCAAGCAGAAACTATCCAAAAATTCACAAGTTCAGTGGCTACAAGGATGGTGAAGGTGATATCAAAGAAGAAGTCCTATGTTAACATGTAACTTGGACTCTTAAAATGTTTTTGATTGAAAAAGCCAATTCAACAAATGACCATTTTCAGTTCTTTACAACCTATAAAATGTTTAGAAAAATTGCTTTGCATAATAATTTGGAACAGTAGATTTAGGCTTTAATTTGTGAAGAAAAAAATGTTATCATTGGAATAACTAGATTTATAGTCTAACGGATCAAGATTTGAACATTATACTGACTGTTATTTGCATCGATCATTAAGAAAATCAGAGAAAAATAGCATTTGCATAATAATTTGGAACGCGGTGTCTATATGTTGTACTAAAGATAATGACCGCCATAGAGAACATATAATATCGTGCACAGTATGGGACACTTTTTGGACAAATTCTGGCACATCTTTATTATGATAAGACACATTTACCATTCCCATTTTGATCTACTTACTTCTGAATTTCTGCAGGAAGATTCTCAATGAGATTGTTGTTCAGATTTAGAGATTTCAGATTTTGCAATCCATCTTGAAAATTAAAAAAGAAATTTTGGAAATAAAAAAAGTTTTTTTTCTTCTTTTTTTACACATATTTTTAGGCATTTGCCATCTCAACCAACAGAATAATATATAGTTCCAGAAAGATATAATAACATTTATGTAAATGACCTTATTCTCTCATGAGCCGTATAATAAGACAATAATTATACAAATTGTCATCAGCCATCTGGGTACACTCATCATTGTGGAAGGCACGATGGATCAGCACAAGTATGCATCTATCCTTGCAGACCATGTTCACCCCTACATGTGAAATGTTTTTCCTCAGGATGATGGCATCTACCAGCAGGACAATGCGACGTGTCGTAAAGCTCACAGTGTACGTGCGTGGTTCGAGGACCACCAGAATGAGTTTACCGTACTCCCTTGGCCAGCAAATTCCCCGGACTTGAACCCAATCGAGAATCTGTGGGACCACCTCGATCGGGTTGTTCGCGCCATGGATGCTCAACCGCATAACCTAGTGCAGTTGGACACGGCACTGGAGTCGGCATGGCTCAACATCCCAGTGACATCATCACAACACCCCCTCTCTTCCTGCACGTCTCGCAGCGGTCCGCTCTGCCAAAGGTGGTTATTCTGGATAGTGACAGGTGGTCCCATTAATGTGACTGGACTGTGTAGATCATTAATATGTAATCTCTGATGATCTGTTACCTGGGACCGCCGTCAATCAACTGCTTGAAGAGGCAGTGACATCACAGTCATCAGTCACATGGTACAGCAGCAGTTCAGTCCAATTCAAGTGAATGGGGCTGAGCTGCAATACCAAGCAATCCCCCTATGATATGTATAGTGCTGTGGTATTCAGTGGAGAGGCCACTCTGTTGACCAGAAAGCTGTACCTCTTCAGCCAGCTGATCTCATCTTATCAAGCACATATTGATGACTTCTCCTAAGGATAGATCATCAATATAGTCCTGGGAAACCTCTTTAGGCTAAGGCCCCGCATAGCAAGCTGCGGAATAAAACGTGGTGGAAATGTATTACGGTTTTTCCTGCAGCACTTTCCACAGAAAGTCCGTAGACTTTTCCTCTTTGGACTTTCTTCATCCATTATTCCTATACAGAAAGCGCCAATTTCTATAAGTATAATTGATATGCTACGATTTGCAAAAACACAAACGTTTTTCAAATTGCAATATTTCCATTGCGGATTATTGTTTGCAATATGTGAATGGGATTAACCAGAATCCATTCTACTTTGCTAGGATTGTAAAACATTGTGGTCTTTGCTGTGGCGTTACCAGTATGTGGGGCCCTGGCCTTAAAGGAATATTTCTATATGCCATAAATATCTGAAGCAGTGGCGTAACTACCGCCGTAGCAGCAGAGGCAGCTGACACAGGGCCCAGGACATTAGGGGCCCGGTGACAGTCGCTACCGCTGCTATCATTATACTCGGGGGTCTTTTCAGACCCCCGAGTATTATGATCGGCGGCCCGGGAGAGGTAAGAAACATAAAAAACACTGTTACTTACCTCTCCACGATCTGGGCAGGCTTCAGCCTAGTTGTCTGACGTCTCATGACCCCGGCCTGCGTCCTGGGTCATGTGACGTCTGACGTCATTGAATATGGACTATTTTGGAGGCTGACATCGTAGGAGCCAGGAGATAGGTGAGTAACAGAGTTTTTTTTTTATGTTTTTCTCCCTCTGGGTCTCCGATATACTCTGGGGTCTGAAAAGACCCCAGAGTATAATAATTGTTTATGGGTGTCCACAGTGGGACATAATACTGTGTGCAGGGCCACTATTGGGGATAATACTGTGTGCAGGGGACACTATTGGGGATAATACTGTGTGGAGGGGCCACTATGGGGTACAATACTGTGTGCAGGGGCCACTATTGGGGATAATACTGTGTGCAGGGGCCACTATTGGGGATAATACTGTGTGGAGGTGCCACTGAGGGACATAATACTGTGTGCATGGGGTCACTGTGGGGGATAATAGTGTGTGCAGGGGCCACTATGGGGCATAATAGTGTGTGCAGGGGACACTATGGGGTATAATACTGGGTGCAGGGGCCACCATGAGGAATAATACTGTGTGCAGGGGCCACTATGGGGCATAATAGAGCGCACAGGAATGCGTAGGAGGGGGTCGGTCGAGGTCTTCGGCGTCAGTCGATCACAGGGCCCTGGCATTCCTAGTTATGCCACTGGTCTGAAAGATGCAAGTCCCGCTTCTGGGAACAGCACCTATTACAAAAATGTTCTCCTGCCGCCCCTTATTCACGGCTACTGTGAGTGGAGAGGTGGCCGAGAATAGCCATTTACATTTAAATGAGTAAAAAGAACAGCACAATTGCGACCACGTCTACAGCATTGGGAAATCCCATTACATTTTTAATACTCTTTTAACAAATCAAGACAGAAACTATAATGGATGCTACTGACGTAAGTGACACAAACCCTACAGGCTTCTGTCACTGGATTCTCTCATAGGTCTATATACATTCTGTACTTAGCTGAACTGGTTTGTCTAGTTTACACTTTGGCTGTCTCACAATCACTTATGCCAGCCACTTATATAACGTTCTTGTGACAAAGCCTTGTCTCTCCTCTCCTGGCAGGAGGTTACTGTAGAGATAGAATCTCATTGCCTCATTTAACCTACAAGATCTCCTAGTCTGCCTGTTACGCTCCGCACTTCATGTCTTACAGGATCAGTACCGGTAACGTATCACCGGTGAAGGGGAACGCTGCTCCCAAGGCTGAGCACCTCTGTTATTATACATAAGGGCTCTCTGCACTGGCTCCTCATCTAATACAACATCACAGAAAGCTCAAATGGATTTCATTCTCAGATATAAAGTTTCTAAGGGTTTATAATCCTACAAAAATAACTGCAGTAGCAAAAAGAAATCAAATGACTGAAAAACAAAAAGTAAAAAAAAGGGAACACTCAATATATTGAAGACCCAAGGGGGGGGGGGGGATACAAACATAAAACCACTGTTACTTACCTATCCCCGGCTCCATTGCAGTCCTCGGTGGTGTCGGCCATTTTCAATGACGTTCGAACGTCTCATGACCTGGGACGCAGGCCCTGGTCATGTGATATCAGGGACATCACACAACTAGGCCCGAAGCCTGTCTGGAGCGCGGAGAGGTAAATAACAATGTTTTTTATGTTCCCTTACCGCTGATCATTATACTCGGGGGTCTGAAAAGACCCCCGAGTATAATAATAGTGTTTGTGGGGCCCTTGCTGTCACTTACCGATCCCGGTCCCTGCCAGGATCGGTAAGTAAATAGGGCCCGTTACCATCTGGAGTAACTCCAGCCGGTAGCGGCCTATTAAGAAAAAAAAAATCAAAAGTATTTGATCGAATACTTCGATATTCGAAACACTCGTACTCAGTCAAATACCACGCGATAAACGCAGTAAAAATTCACACTATAAATATACACTGTATACATTTTTTTTCAATGCCTACGGTGTCCTACTTCCTGTCCCACTTCCCCTGCATAGTTATTGGTGTAAAAAAAAACGCCAGGGAAGGTGGGAGGGGAATCGATTTTTTACGCATGGTATTCGACCGAGTACGAATATTTCGAATACCATAGTATTCGATCGAATATCTACTCGCTCATCTCTAGCCACGACCTCTACTGTACTTTCAGTGTTTTTTGGGAGGGTTTAATTGGAACATTTTGTGCATGTAATAAAATGTATTGTGGTTTACATTCGTTGTATTGTTTCTTTATTTTTTGCGTTATGATTCCAGATAGGTATCTATTATGACATGACACCTGCACAATGGACTGTATTGTCCAAGAGATAGATTAGCTTTACAGGTATACAAATTCATTTTCCTTGCTGGTAAAGGAATCTAGCGCCACCTATTGGAAGGGAGCGGCCCTAAATCAATGTTCAGCCTTTAGGCTAAGGCCTCATGTAGGAAATAGGAGCAAAAAAAAACTATTTTGCAGAGTTTTCCTCTGCGGACTTTCTGCCCCTATTATACCTATACAGAAAACGTCAACGTTTCCATAGCTATATTTGACAGGGTGCGATTTACAAAAACACGCAGTAATGGTAACTGACATGTTTTAGAAAACGCAGCTTTTCCGCTGCAGATTTTCTTTTGTGCAGTATAACACTCCTTAGTGGCCCCACGCACAATGTAATGCCACGTTTTTCCCAACCCCCGCACACAGTATAATGAAACATTAGGAAATATTTTTTTCCTAATTTTTCTTGTGCGTATTAAAGTCAGATGCGTCTTTTTGTCTGAAAAATACCCAATATACTGGATATGTTCGGTTGCTTTTCAGCTTGGACCTTTACTTGGTAGCAGAATGCGGTCAATGGACCATTACTAAACAGTAGTTGAGTACCCCTGGTGTACCCAACATGGCCACTTTTCACAACAGTGACTTGTGGGATACGAAAGTTTAAAATTTTGTGCCAAAAATTATCATGTGCCAAGATTTGTGACTGTTAACACACATTCTACGACAGAAACTTGCATATAATGTATGATAACTTCCACCCCATTTTGTTATAGAGCAGGAGGAGCTGAGCTCTATAATATACTCATTGAAATACCGTATATACTCGACTATAAGCCGACCCGAATATAAGCCGAGGCCCCTAATTTTACCACAAAAAAACTAGGAAAACTTATTGACTCGAGTATAAGCCGAGGGGGGAAATGCAGCAGCTACTGGGAAATTTCAAAAATTAAAATGGTCGGAGTTTTTGGGTGCAGTAGTTGCTGGGTGCTGGGGGAGGGGAGGGGGTGTTTTGGTTGTCTGTCTGCCCCTTCCCTGAGCTTGAGGACTGGGTTTTTTTCCCCCCACTTGGAATTCAGCCTGGCTGAATATAGGGTATCTGCAGTGCTCCTATTAACCCCTTCCTGACGGAACAGGAGCACTGCAGATACCCTATATTCAGTAGACCGGGCACTGTCAGACACAGGGATACCTAATGTGTATGTGCTTCATAGTAATTTTCTACTTTTATACGTATTCTAGGGAAAGGAGTGATTTACAACTTTTATTTACTTTATTTTTTTATTATATATTTTTTTTAAAGCTTCTTTTTTTTTCACTATTTTATGGGAGATTCTATACATTACTATTGCGGCTGTTAATAGACCCCCCCCCCCCCTCCCAAAAAAAAATTATTTTTTTTTCTTTTTTGCTTGACTCGAGTCAAAAACTGCTGAAAATTCAGCTTATACTGCTCATTCTGGGCTTAGGAGTCCAGTGGGCTGTCCTACTCAATGGTTGATCTTTGCATGCACATTCATACGGGGAAGGCTCTCAATCACTGAGTAGGACCGACCACTGGACTCCTATTGTTCAGACTCCCAGTAATAAGACAGTCTTGTTAGTGGGAAACCCCCTGATTTCTGATATTGCTCACCACTGATACAAGGTCCCCTACAAATAAGTCCATAATAGTCAGTCAAGCTATGACACTTCTGTTACTATACTTACCAAACACACATGGTGGGATCTCTGTAATCCTATTACCAAACAGATGTAATATCTGCAAAGAGGTTAAATACTTCAGTTCTTCAGGAACTTTAGCAAACTGGTTGTTCCCCAAGTTTAACATTGTGAGCTGTGGAAATAGAGCAGATTATTAATAATGAATAAGGTCAAAAATGTTTATGAAATTTTCAGAAAAAAAGTTGATTTATAGGAGAACTTAGGGTAGGCTATCACTATCAGATTCGTAAGGGTCTGACTCTCGGCATTCCCACTGAGGAGCTGTTTGAAGGGGTCATGAGCTTGCTTTGCTACCCCCCTCTATATACCAGGTGCAGCTCCACAGTTTTAGGCTCCATTGCAGATTCCGTCATGTTTTATGAGGAAAACAGCTCTGCAGCAGCTCTATTTTTTCTATTTCTTGTTAAAATGATGAACACCTCAACAGAAATATAAGTCAATGATGTTGTTTGATAGATCCAACAAAGCGTTGTGACTTCGACCTTCTTGGGTCCACCAGGTAAAATGATTCTGAGGGCCCACCCTCCAACGACCCCTATAAAATAGATCATCATACCCTTCAAATTTGGTTGTCTTTGTCTGGACCATTGCTATGTTAGAGCCTGGGCCCAATGAAGGAATCTCTGGTACTCTGGTGGGCCATTCCAACCATGGTGGCTTCCATAATTAGCAGAGTCACAAAGAAGGCATACTAAGTGTGGGCAGTAGATGGGGTGCCAGGTATGAATCCAGCCAGGGTACAACATGTGCATGGAGTTTGTATGTTCTCCCAATATTTGTTTGGGTTTCCTCCTACACATTCTGATTTTCGATTTTCTGTAAAACGCTATATAATATGTTGGTGCTACATATGTATATAACACAGGTTTAATCCTGCCTTAGGCTAGGTTCATATCTGCGTCAGAGACTCTGCCGCAGAATCTTGGTGAGAGAAAAATCCAGCATGGAGGATCATAGTCTATGGCATCTGAAGGTCTACACTGGTAATCGCTGTTTTAGCAGTCTGGCTCTCCATTGTTCTGTTCCCACGATGGAGCAGTAGGACGGAGAGCTCAGTGCTGGTGTGAACCTAACGTAACAAAGGTATATTTTGAAGATCTAAGGCCAGTGGCGTAACTACCGAGTAAACAGGGGTAGCAGTGGCCACAGGGCCCGAGACATTGGGGGCCCGGCCACAGCTGCGTCTTTTTTTTCTTAATAGGATAATACTGTGTGCAGGGGCCACTATGGGGGATAATACTGTGTGCAGGGGCCACTATGAGGCATAATACTGTGTGCAGGGGCCACTATGGGGGATAATACTGTGTGCAGGGGCCACTATGGGGGATAATACTGTGTGCAGGGGCCACTATGGGACATAATACTGTGTGCAGGGGCCACTATGGGGGATAATACTGTGTGCAGGGGCCACTATGGGGGATAATACTGTGTGCAGGGGCCACTATGGGGGATAATACTGTGTGCAGGGGCCACTATGGGGCATAATACTGTGTGCAGGGGCCACTATGGGACATAATACTGTGTGCAGGGGCCACTATGTTACATAATACTGTGTGCAGGGGCCTCTATGGGGGATAATACTGTGTGCAGGGGCCACTATGGGACATAATACTGTGTGCAGGGGCCACTATGGGGGATAATACTGTGTGCAGGGGCCACTATGGGGGATAATACTGTGTGCAGGGGCCACTATGGGGGATAATACTGTGTGCAGGGGCCACTATGGGGGATAATACTGTGTGCAGGGGCCACTATGGGGCATAATACTGTGTGCAGGGGCCACTATGGGGCATAATACTGTGTGCAGGGGCCACTATGGGGCATAATACTGTGTGCAGGGGCCACTATGGGGGATAATACTGTGTGCAGGGGCCACTATGGGACATAATACTGTGTGCAGGGGCCACTATGGGACATAATACTGTGTGCAGGGGCCACTATGGGGAATAATACTGTGTGCAGGGGCCACTATGGGACATAATACTGTGTGCAGGGGCCACTATGGGACATAATACTGTGTGCAGGGGCCACTATGGGGTATAATACTGTGTGCAGGCGCCACTATGGGGGATAATACTGTGTGCAGGGGCCACTATGGGACATAATACTGTGTGCAGGGGCCACTATGGGACATAATACTGTGTGCAGGGGCCACTATGGGGGATAATACTGTGTGCAGAGGCCACTATGGGGGATAATACTGTGTGCAGGGGCCACTATGGTTCATAATACTGTGTGCAGGAGCCACTATGGGGCATAATACTGTGTGCAGGGGCCACTATGGGACATAATAGTGTGTGTAGGGGCCACTATGGGGGATAATACTGTGTGCAGGGGCCACTATGGTTCATAATACTGTGTGCAGGAGCCACTATGGGGCATAATACTGTGTGCAGGGGCCACTATGGGACATAATACTGTGTGCAGGGGCCACTAAGGGGCATAATACTGTGTGCAGGGGCCACTATGGGGGATAATACTGTGTGCAGGGGCCACTATGGGACATAATACTGTGTGCAGGGGCCACTATGGGGGATAATACTGTGTGCAGGGGCCACTATGGGACATAATACTGTGTGCAGGGGCCACTATGGGGGATAATACTGTGTGCAGGGGTCACTATGGGACATAATACTGTGTGCAGGGGCCACTATGGGACATAATAGGATTCCTATATGTATAATGTCGCCCTATATAACAGTATCCCCCTGGTATAGCCCTATATATACATGTGACACATCCTATATGCTACAGGGCGGGTTTCTCACATTGCTCAGCGCTCTGACTTCTCCGGGCAGCTGGCACAGCGAGTTATTCTTCAGGTGCAGGCACGTCAGCTGACTCAGGTTGCCCACCGCCCCGGGCACACGCTGCAGTCTCTTTCCATTGAGGTTCAGGGTCCTGGCTCTGCCCCGAATAGCCCGCAGCACCAGTATGTCAGCCATACACCCGGCGCTCTCACCATAATCCTCCGGCTAGTACTGGGTTAAAAAAAAAAAAAAAAAGACGCGAGATAATTACCAAGGCAACGACGTTGCCGTATCCCCCTCAGAGGCCATGATAAGTCAGGGCACGCTGGTAGTTCTCTGTACGTGACATTTGATTAGACAAGGCAGGCCCCGCCCCTTCTCTTACGCCAAACGTTCCCCTCTCGTAACTTCAGCACGCTAGTTGAGGGACCTGTATACTGATTGGTCAGAACAAAGTCACGTGTCGCTAAATGCTTGATTCTTATTGGTTGTTTTACCGGATTGCCCTGCGCTGATTTGTAGCTTATTTTATCAATGGCTCCTCCCTTCTGTCTCCCCTGACAGAAACATGGCGGCGCCCTTGGCCAGAATGTCTGTGTGGCCGGTGACTGGGAGGACTATTAGTACAGCGGGTAAGGATGCGGGGAATATAGCGAGGGATGACGATAGTGGAGGCCGCGGCCATACTTGTAGTGAGTGCTGTCGTCTCATTACAGGAGCCTCCTCTCATGTCAGACCCTCCACACATGGAGGCCACAAAAGTGTCTGTCTTATGTGACATACAATGGCCGCTAGGACTGTGGTCAGGGACAGTGGGGTAGATGGAGTAAGTCTGGAGGTGGAATCTCCACAGAATGGACATTTCACATGGATTTGTCTGAAAGTCGCATTATCATTCACATCATTGGGGCTTGTTCCTGTTATATTTGGTATCTGCAGCGTACACATCCATAGGGCCGCATTGTCCTAGAATAAGTCAAAATAATTTTTTTTTTTTAAAACTAATTTTTATTAAGATTTTTTAAATAAACCGTAAGTAAACAATCAAGGGCAAAGACTACGGCCAAAACCAGAAAAGGCGAGCAAGACATCCAGCAAAGCAACCAAACCACAGTCATGGTACACAAGGAGATCAGCAACGATGTAAGTAAGGGAGAGAAAAGACAAAGACAGGAGAAGACAAGGAGGAAGGGAGTCAGACATTTACATTGGAAAAAAAGGAGATCTCACTCTAGCACCGCCTTGTGGGACGTAGCTCCTTATAGAGCAATGCTGGGATTTCTAAGGAACCTAGAAACGCAGGGGTAATTAAGACTGACATTTCCTACCCCAGTCTTAAAGGGAATCTGTCCGGGTGATTTGGGACACTAATGGACAAGGGGTTTAGTGTCTCAGATCGCCCACAATAGAAATAAAGCTTTGTACTCTCCCTGCTGATCTACACGTTGTGCCAGCGCAGTTCTCAGCTTCAGTATCATGCCTTCTACCTCTGGCATTTGTGCAGTGAAGCCGGGGTGTAAGTCCTAGGCCTCACTGAAGAACTGCGCAGGTGCCAGGATCACTAGACATGAGACCGATGAGATTCACCTCTAAGTAAGTATAAAGGATTTGTTTTTCTATGTGAGTGCAGATGGCTTTATAACAGGGAAATCTGGAACACTGCACAAGAGAGGGCTGTGTACTAAAGATGCACAACATTAATATCCATCTAAGGCCCCACGGGCCTAAAGCGCTGCAGGAGTGCATTGCAGTTCTTCCCTCAGTCTTTGAACAGAAGGTTCATGGAGGTTTAATAATAATAATAATTTAATACATTTTATTTATATAGCGCCAACATATTCGGCAGCGCTGTACAATTTATAGGGTTCAGATACAGACATACATAACAAAGAACGTCATTTCACACAATGGGACTGAGGGCCCTGCTCAAAAGAGCTTACAATCTATGAGGTAGAGGGGGTGACACAAGAGGTAGCAGGGGTGGCATTGCTTATGCAGTGTTCAGACAATTTTGTGCATTAGGAATTGTGATAGGCTTGTCTGAAAAGATGCGTCTTTAGTTTGCGTTTGAAACTGTAGAAGTTGGGAGTTAATCTTATTGTCCAGGGTAGAGCATTCCAGAGAAGTGGTGCAGCTCGGGAGAAGTCTTGTATACGAGCGTGGGAGGTTCTGATAATAGAGGATGTAAGTATTAGGTCATTGAGTGAGCGGAGAACACGGGTTGGGCGGTAGACAGAGATGAGGGAAGAAATGTAGGGAGGTGCGGCATTATGGAGAGCCTTGTGGATGAGAGTAATAACTTTATATTTTATTCTATAATGAATAGGCAGCCAATGTAGTGACTGGCACAGACCGGAGGCATCGCTGTAGCGTCTAGCCTGATAGATGAGCCTGGCTGCTGCATTCAGAATAGATTGTAGAGGAGAGAGTTTAGTGAGGGGAAGACCGATTAGTAAGGAATTACAGTAGTCAAGGCGAGAATGAATCAGAGAGACAATAAGTGTCTTTAGTGTATCTCTGGTAAGGAAAGGGCGTATTCTGGAGATGTTTTTGAGGTGGAGGTGACATGAACGTGCGAGTGATTCAATATGAGGGGTGAAGGAAAGGTCTGCGTCAAATATGACCCCAAGGCAGCGGGCCTGCTGCCTAGGAGTTATAGTAAGGCCTGAGACTGCAATGGATATATCAGGGACAGATCTGTTAGATGGTGGAAACAGTAGTAGTTCAGTCTTAGGGTGCATGCACACTACGTAACGCCGGGCGTGTATGAGAGCCGTACACGCCGGCGTTACAGCAGGGCTGCCGAACACTTCCCATTCACTTCAATGGGAGCGCTCGTAAACGCCGCTGTTACGAGCGCTCCCATTGAAGTGAATGGGAAGTGTTCGGCAGTCTGCTGTAATGCCGGCGTGTACGGCTCTCATACACGCCCGGCGTTACTCAGTGTGCATGCACCCTTAGAGAGATTTAGTTTCAGATAGAGCGAGGACATGATATTAGAGACAGCAGAGAGACAGTTGCTGGTGTTCTGTATGAGTGCAGGGGTGATGTCACGGGAAGATGTGTATAATTGGGTGTCATCAGCATAAAGATGGTACCTGAAGCCAAATTTGGCGATGGTTTGTCCAATGGGGGCTGTGTAGAGAGAAAAGAGCAGAGGGCCGAGGACCGAGCCCTGAGGAACCCCAACAGCAAGGGAAAGAGGGGAGGAAACAGAGCCCGCAAATGATACACTGAAAGTGCGGTCTGAGAGATAAGAGGAGAACCAGGAGAGCACAGTGTCATTGAGGCCGACTGAGCGGAGCATAGTGAGGAGAAGTTGATGGTCAACAGTGTCAAAAGCTGCAGAGAGGTCCAGAAGAATAAGAAGAGAGAAGTCACCATTGGATTTAGCCTTTAGTAGATCATTAGAGACTTTTGTGAGAGCTGTTTCAGTAGAGTGCAGAGCGCGGAAACCAGATTGTAAGGGGTCAAGCAGAGAGATAACGGATTAACCGAGAATAAACCAGGCGTTCCAAAAGTTTAGAGATGAAGGGGAGGTTAGAGACGGGTCGATAGTTAGCAGCACAGGATGGGTCCAGGGAGGGTTTTTTCAGTAGCGGGATTATAACAGCATGCTTGAAGGAGGATGGGAAGATTCCAGAAGAGAGAGAGGTTAAATATTTTAGTAAGGTAAGTAGTGACTGCAGGGGACAGAGATTGGAGAAGGTGTGAGGGGAAGGGGTCACTACTGCAGGTTGTGGGGCGAGATGAAGAAAGTAGCTGGGAGACTTCCTCTTCTGTGACAGGTTCAAAAGATGAGAATGGACAGTCTAAAGTGCGGCTGGTGAGGGGATCAGTACTATCGTAGGTGTGGGAGTCAATGCCACCTGGGGCTTGGGCAGTAATTTCCTGACGGATCTTATCAATTTCAAAGATATCAAATATCAAATTTCAAAATATCAAAGAGGTTTCCTCTGTGGACTTTCTTTAACCATTACTTCTACAGTAAAGCTGCCTGCGTTTCCATAGATATAATTAACATGCTGCGATTTCTAAAATCGCACCATTTTTGGAAATCGCAGCGTGTTCGTGCTGCGGATTTTAACGCAAAGTAGGCATGGGATTCATATGAATCCCATCCACTTTGCTGTTACTGTATAACGCTGCGATTTTTCCCGCGGCGTTTCCGGCCCAAACCATAAAAAGAAATCTAGCATAGTGGAGAGTCTCTGACCAGGTCCCAGGTCTTTGTTTATCTTCTGCCTATATGTGAGTGCATTAGCCAACCGGCAGTGGAGCGGCGATGCTTGATGTGAACAGAACCTCACTGCTCAGCCACTTATTGGCTGACATGCTCACTTGTGGGCCAATGGTCTGAAAGACCAGGAATCCGAAAGAAGACTCTCCACTGGATCCTGTGCTGAACAGAGAGGTTTTATTATTTTAAGCCTTGCTCGGGGGTTAAAAACAAAAGGACTTGGTACTCCTCTTTAAAGGGATTCTACCATTAAACTACCTTTTTTTCTAATGAACACGTCAGAATAGCCTTAAGAAAGGCTATTCGTCTTCTACCTTTAGACGTGGTCTCCGCCGCGCCGTTCCGTAGAAATACCGGTTTTAACCGGTATGCAAATGAGCTCTCCGCAGCAATGAGGGCGGGCCCCAGCGCTGAAAGGCCGATGAGCGCATCCCCATTGCTGCCCAGAGCTCTTTCCTGCGCCGCCTCCTTCTTCTGCAGCAACTCCGCCTCTTCTGGCTTCTCTTGCTCTTGTAGTTCGATACAGGAGCATAGAGAGGCCACCCCAAAATGGCCGCCGGCCGGCTCCTGTATCCTAAAGGTAGGAGACGAATAGCCTTTCTTAAGGCTATTCCGACGTGTTCATTAGAAAAAAAAAAGGTAGTTTAATTGTAGAATCCCTTTAAACCAGGTTCACACAGTTCAGTTTTAGTTCAATAATTGATAATTTTTTATCCTTAGCCAGGAAAGAAGAGATCTATAAAACTGTTCACACTTGCATCCTTATTTGAAGGGGTTAGCCAGTTTCTACAATTGATGGTGTATCCATAGGATGGGCCATCAAGATTAGATCTGCAGAGATTCCGACACCCAGGACCTCCGCAGATCAGTTTTACTGAGACAGCACGGCTGCTGGTATTGTTTACATGCTCATACTATCACTCCCATTAGCTCAATAGGGAGCTGAAAGTAATTTGCTGCTAGACCCATCATACAGTGGCATTTGATAACAACGCCCCCTGCAGACGGATATTTTTATAAAATGCATGTCAATGTGGTATGTAATACTGTTTGCTATTTCCTCAGCTGCTTTGTGCCGGCGAGTCGCTCCTTTGGGCCCCCTTCCCAATGAACAGTTCAGGGATAAGGACTTGGACTCCTTGAAGACGTATCGCAGCTTCACAAAGTATTACCGACAGGCTGACAAAGAAAGCAAGAAGTCAAACTGGTGGAGGTCATACCGGCAATTCTTGTACCCAAAGAAAGGTAAAGTGTTAGTACTGGCCCATACACCTTGTGCGGCTGCTGTGTGGGCTAGAGACAAAGAAGCTTGTCTATAAGGCTTTTGTTCACACTTGTGTATTTTGTAACACAGGGAAACATTTTACTAGGACATAAACATTGGTCTTACTGTACAGGGATCAGCAACCTTTGGCTCTATGGTTATTGTGAAACAACTCCCAGTGCAACGCACTCTGTCTCTGCTGTACTTGGAAGTGAACAGAGCATGCTGGGAGTTGTAGTTTCACATTGGTTGGAATGATAAAAGTTGCTCACCCCTGTTGTAGCAAATATTTACTCCGGAGATTAGCAATGCCTGGGAACATTTCCTATGTGGTACGGTTCCTTTCTTAGGAACATCTGCAAGCATTTCACAGAAGCGACAAATGGATGAGATTTAAAGCACAACTAAAGCTTTTGATTTTCTGGCAGTATATGTCTCATTAATACACTTGGTAATATTCTTTATTCGTTTATTTTCTTTCTGTGCCTTCCTGCATTTTTCACTCTTTTCCTTGTTTCTGTATTGAGCTGTTTCTGCCTCTCGCTCAGTGTTACTGTGTATGGAGTAAGGGGCTGTGTAATATGTAGAGAAAATGGGGAGGGGGGGGTCACTTCAAACAGTTATATCTCAGACATTATAAAACGTAAAAACTCACTTTTGGTGTCATATGAAAATGAGTTTCACAAAATTATTTCCAGAGATATCACTGGTTGAAAACAGAGTCTTTGGGGGCATTCACACTTGTGCCCTGTATTGTTCCGCCAGGTTTCCGTCCTAAGCCCCAGTGAAACTGGACAGGGGACGGCTTCCTGGCGGTCAGTTTTAAAACACATTCATTTGAATGGGTTTTAAAAGCAAACTGCTGGTGTCCGCCTGCAGTCTCTTCGCAGGGAAACCAATTTTTTTTTTTTTTTTGGCCAATTTCATGTCCAGCCAAAAAAATAACGGCGGAATGACACAGGGGCACTCCCTTAACAGTATTAACTCTAGTTCATCAGACCAGCAGAGGCATGGATTAAGACTGGCACAATGCAGGGTACTGTAGCTTCATTCTTTTCAAGTGAATGGTACAAAGTAGTCGTACCCTGCATCACCGTTACTAAGGCAGACGGACCATTGTATACAATACTAGTGTGTACTTGGCCGAGCACCATAACATCTTCAAACAGTTCTACTTGTGTTTTCTATGATTACAATGCAATGATCCATCTCTCCTTTGTCATCTAGATGAAGACTCACAGAAAGTTGACATTGGCTTTCCCTACATATCCTCTTCCGCTAAAGAAAGACTAAAGGCTCAGAAGGAAGTGGTGAAAGCGAATCACAAGAACTTGGAGCTAGAAAAGGCCTCACGACACCGCACATGTATGACATCTGGTTTGATGATGCTTTCTTGTCTTAGTATGTCACATGGCTGTATAGGGTTCTGTCTGGTGTAAGACCAGCGATTATTTATTTATTTTTAGCTGTTTGTCCGTCGTTCACACAGGCATTTTATCCAGGAATTTTCTTCGTTGTTTCCGTATTTTATTTTCGGAGCTGTAAGATAATCATATTTGTGTTTACATAGTGGAAGAGATTTCTCAAAGCAATTTTTTTTTTTTTTTTTTTTTTTTTTTTTATTCTTTTTTTTTTTAAACTTTGCATCAGCTTTGATAATTCTCCCGCAAGTGTTTCAGCAATATAGTGAAATGTCCAATTATTACATTCCCTTGTTCTAATGGTCACTTCTCAGTTGTTGTGTCTCTTTCCTTGCTGATTCCATGTAGGGGAATATTCCTGCTTTAAAAAGTGATACTAGGGTATGCCATCACTTTGTGATTTGTGGGGGTCTGTCCTCTGAGACCCCCTTGAACCTAAAAATAAAGGTGTTACACTCCTTATCCTCAGAAGGGCAGACACTACTCTGGACAGGCACATATACACTGATACATGTGGTCACATTGTATGATTATAGCTTGAAGAGGGTATGCCTGAAATCCAGGTCTTAAAGGGGTTTCCGGCCAAAAATTGAACAGAGAGTAAGGTGTAAATTAAAAATAGAAGTATAACTTAATTCTTCTTCACCCTAATGTCCTAGCAATGGGTTTCAGCGCCTCCGTGATGACGTCTGGCCTCAGTAGTCATGTGCAGTAGTCTTTTCTCCTATGATAACATATCACAAAGGGCTGCAGTGGCCAAGGAGGGGGAGCGAAAGGGATGTGGTTACACATATACATTTTTTATTTACTCTGCCCGAAAAACCTTTCATGACATATGGCAAGAAGAAACCTATTTCTTGCAAATTCAGAGCATATGCCATAAGTATGTGAGAGATGGGGTCCCACCTCTAGGACCTTCACCTATCTAAAATGAATCCTCTCAGACTTCTCCTTTGCTGAAAGTGAAATCCAGGCTTACTGTTCTACGCTGTTCCTGCAACTCCAATTTACTTCTGTGGAGGTTCCAGAAACAGCGTAGCCCAGAGAACTATACTGCAAGGTCGGGGTGAGGGAGAGCTGGGAGACAGAAGATGGGGTTCATTTTAGAGAGATCGGATCCCTCAGCTAACAGACATTTATATTCTGTGGCTATGTCATAAATGTCCGTCATGGCTAAACCTCTTTAAAGGACTTTCGCGTATTTCAGGTTGTTTTCAAACAACATGACATTTTAGTATAGTTACCATAGGAATTCTTCCTCTATCCCATGATGGCCACATTGATGTTTTTTCGAGAAAAGTTTTGTTTCCTTTGATCACTGTTATCTTAAAGGGGCTTTTCCACTAACACTTATTCCCTACCCACAGGATAGCAATGACGTTGTCTGTCTCTGCTGTCTTGTCCCCCAAGGGATCATAAAAACAACACTTGCACACAAATCCAAGTATTGATCCAAGCTTTAAAGGGAATGTCCAGGTTTTAAAATAGGCCATAAATATCTGGTCATGGGGGGCTGAACAAGTCAGCTGTTTGGGGGCTGTTCCATTCCCCATACTATATAATGCACGGTATCTGTGTACACTGTATAGTGGCTGGACGCCATTACTGCAGCTCAGCTCCCATTGATATCAATTTTCCATAGCAGAGAATATTCATGGCTGTTATGTGATGTTTGCATTCAACCAAATGGGAAAAGGGAAGAATATGAGTGGTAAGTTCATTATAAAAACAGGGTTTAGGTCTCCTGCTGAACTGTCAACCATCCAGAAAATGTAGCTGGCATGTAAAGTGATAGAATACATTTATCTGTAACTGTGGACTAACTTGTAGGCTAATGGATTCTTTGTTTCCGCCTAGTGCTAATTCCCTTGGACGAAGTTCGGGCTGAGTGGGAGAGGACGTGTGGCCCCAGTCACATACAGAGAGTGGCAGAGCACTACGGGGTGTACAAGGATCTTTTTGGAGAAGCCACATTTGTCCCCAGGGTCTCATTAAGAGTTCAGTACAATTCCGGAGAGGATACAGTGATGCCTGTTTACTATGGGAATGTGGTTACTCCCACAGAGGTTAGCGTCTACATCATGCCCTAATACTAGACTCCTATCATAGAGAACCGCCTGATATACACTTTACCTTCTTGCAGGCTGCAGCTGCCCCTGGGGTTTCATTCGAAGCAGAGGAAGGTTCCCTGTGGACCCTGCTACTGACAAATCCAGGTTTGTAGGGATGGCATTGCTCAAAGGCTGGGTTCTGCTTAAGCTGAATGTGGATCATTATGTAATTTGTACACTATTAGAATGGAATACTTGCTGTTACCTCAGACAATCATTATCCTGGTGTTCTCTGATCAGTTTTTGTTTTTCATACATGCACTTCTGTACACAAAAACTATTGTCATATTTTCCATTGCCAAAAAGGAGGTGGAAACTTTTATACAAAACCAAGAGATAAGCTGTCTCTCAGGCGGATAAAGCAGATAGAAGTTTATTTAGAAATGAGGTTACAGAGTAATAGAGATCATAAAAAGGACAAAGAGAATGAGTAGCTACAAAGACTTGTGATAGGGCAGAGAAGCCTGGCATGTGTCCCCAAACAGGGGTTCTTAAGCCAAATTCCTGGCCATGAGAACATATGAGAACTAACATAATCCTATATGTGACTTCTGGTTAACTCTAAAGAATATTATGTGGGTTAAACAATCAGGGAGATATCTCGTTCAAGGCAGCTTTTATCAACTGTTCACTCTTTTACCTAAAAACATGTTTCTGGACTCACTTGGATCCAAGTAGCTATATTACAGGTGAGCATTCTTGTTCACATCACAAGGTCACATGTGAAAATGCCAGCAATAAAGGAATTAGCAGTATACATATATACCATGGGATTACAATATAATAGCAATTAAATATTAGTAAAGACTATAACAATGAAATTTAGAAGTTAAAGAGTTTGTGCTGTTAAGGACACAGGTCAGGGGTTAAGTGTCTGGATCGCTGGGAGTGGAATTGCCGCCTTCCCCAGTGATTAGGAGAATGGGGGAGCAAAAGTCCCCCTAAAGCCTATTTGTGAATGGGCCACCAGTGTACTTGCATGATTGATGCTCCTTTCACAAGGAAGCCTTATGCCTGGTTCACATCTGCATTCGGATCCTGTCCGGGGGAATCCGCATGGGGATCCCCCTCCCACAATGGAATACCGAACGCAACTGGAACCCCATAGACTACAATGAGGTCCGTGTGCTGGCCACGCGCTGCCCACACAAATCATGCGGACAGGGAAGCAGATTTGGAGCCTTTTTTCCCTCCCCTTCCCAAACTGATACATAAATAACACTTTAAGGTTGTGTGAATTCTTGCTAGTTTTTACATATCTGCATGTTGTGGGAGGTAATAGATGCCATTTTGTGCTAATATTTGTATCTTCTGAAAGTTTAGAAAGTGAGAATTCTCCAATTCATTCCAAATGTGCTTTCATTCCGTGCTATACTTGCAGATGGCCACTTGAGGGAGACAGACTCAGAATATGTGCACTGGCTGATGTGAGTATCTCCGTCTTCTGTGTTCCTTGCGCTGTACTCTGCCGGTTATATTCTGACCTGGTGCTTGGTCTTCTTTAGCGGTAACATTCCCGGTAACCAGGTCTTTTCTGGAGATGAGGTGTGTCATTACTTGCCCGCATTCCCTGCTAAAGGCACAGGATACCATAGATACATATTCATCCTATTCAAGCAAGAAGAACGCATTGATTTCAAGGAGGAACTGCGCCCAAACCCATGGTACAAAACCTTTTACATTTTTACTTTAACATGATGTTCCTGATTTATTTAGATGAAGATATTTAGTTCTACATTTCTTATAGTCACAGCCTGAAGTTGAGAACATTTAAGACGTTGGATTTCTATAGAAAGTATGAGGACAAAATCACTCCAGCGGGTCTGGCGTTCTTCCAGTGTGCATGGGATGACAGTGTGACCAACGTGTTCCACAATATACTTAGTAAGTACAATGTACACATTATAGATCTTATTGTATCTGCGGTCTGCAGAGAATGTAGTCATTTGTGGTCCACTAACACTGACCCCCGTCCATGTGTGCTGTTATTTCTCCAGTGCTGCATTTTTACAACATAATACAATAAGTCCTGCACATTCACCCTATTCTATTGGCTGGGATCAGAGTCATCTCTGACCGCTACAGTCAAGTGTGACCAGAGCCATGATCAGAAGTGGACTTTCCTCTTCAATTGGGTCATCAGGTTTCCTAGTGACATGGGCTGGATATGGGACACCTAGAAAAGGATTCTGAGCCTATAGGACTGCTGAATGTAGTACACACAGTCCTGTAGAGTTTAAATGGAGCAGTAGTGCACATGCTTGACAGTGGATCTATTTGAGTGGGGGACCCCTGATATCTCTTCCCCCTCCTCAATCCACAGTCAGATCCCCAGTGATCACACTTTGTCACCTGTTCACAGAATACGTCCTGGGAATACCCCTTTAAGCTTTGCCGTTGAATTCTCAGTTCTTCTTATCTCCTCCTAGATATGAAGGAACCCATCTTTGAACACCAGTTCCCGCCAGTTTATCATCCACCACAAGTGAAATTTCCTCATCTGCAGCCTCTAAGATATTTGGACCGATACCGGGACTCTGATGAGCCGACATACGGCATTTACTAATATGCGAGAGCAGACCAGAGGAGGTTTTTCTGCTTTGCTACTGGAGATAACACGACTATCTGCAGGTTTCTATCTGAGCTCTGATCACACGTCTGGTAACTGCAAAGTCTCTTCCTAAGAATGAAGATCTGTATACTAGTGACACACCATAGAAGGGGGAAGCCATTTTTTACTTGATGTCACCCTGGAAGTAAATGGTTAAAGAAGTTGTTTTTCTATTAAAAAAAACAAAATTCTCAAAATTTGTATTCCTTCTTCATAAACATGTTGTGTGTGTATAGATCACTGTATAGTACCTCTATTGTATAATGAAACATATACGTCGCCTGAGGAGAGTAGAGCATGGACACTAAAGGCAGCCTATAGATAATTACATTCACTGAGGTGTGCGCTGTATTGCAGATCTGATCTTCTGCTTGTCATATTAACACACAGCTAATAGAGAAGGTTGTCCCCTGATGCTGAGACCACCGCCTGTCACTATAATGAGGGGCACAAGTGCATATTTAATCTGAAGAGAATGTGCTGTTTGGTGCACCCCGTCTGCTGAGACATCCATTTTTGCCTGTGATCACTACACATGAGTAGTAAAGGTGTGATGTGGCAGGCCTACCCATACCTCAAGTAAACTGCACAACCTTCCTACCTACAGATCAAGACTTCTGTCACACATTCAAGAAAGCGGTGGTGTTCCTGCTTTTTTTTTTTTTTTTTTTGTAAGTCACATCCAAGAGTAAATTCAATAGGAAATCTAAAGGAAATACTTTACTTATTCTGCCCCGTGCTTTATTTCTGAATCTTAAAAGGTTAGGTACATTGTAGAGATTATGTAACCTGGAATAATATAGTGGAAAACAGCTTAACATGTTGGGGAATTGGTTAGGTGGGCACTGAATATCATCTTTTATTATTATATAACATGCTAGCATAGGAAATGGTATTGAGGTGCAAGTCAGTGAGGTGTCCATCACATCATAGCCACAGACTAAGAACCCAGCCTTCAGTTGTGTCAGGGAACATAAAACTGTGTTTGTTAGGGTAAGTTCACATGGGGTTTTTGGATTGGAACCTGAGGCGGAAGCCGCCTCAGCTTCCGCACCGAAATACAGGTAGTTGCGACTGGATGCCAGTACAGTGCATCAGCATCCAGTCGTGCACTCCGCTCCGGATTAGGCCCAAATGAATGAGCCTAGTCGGGAGGAGGGGGTGTCTTCAGGTGGATGTCGCGAGGCGAATCCACCTGAAAGAATGAGCATCTCCCTTCTTTTTTGCAGGAGCTGAAACAAACAGCTCCTGGAAAAAAAGAACTGAGCAGCTTCCATTGATTTCAATGGGAGCCGTCTTTTTGGTCATGATTTTGAGGCGGATACAGCCTCAAAATCCTTACCAAAAAACCCTATGTGAACTTACTCTTAGGGTGCATGCACACTACGTAACGCCGGGCGTGTATGAGAGCCGTACACGCCGGCATTACGGCAGACTGCCGAACACTTCCCATTCACTTCAATGGGAGCGCTCGTAACAGCGGCGTTTACGAGCGCTCCCATTGAAGTGAATGGGAAGTGTTCGGCAGCCCTGCTGTAACGCCGGCGTGTACGGCTCTCATACACGTCCGGCGTTACGTAGTGTGCATGCACCCTTACTCAGGAATGGTGGGGGCTATAGAGAAAGTTCCACGTACGCTGGAATCAGTTGGGTGGCGTCTGTTAACAGATGATAAGAAATGGAATTGGTGGAGGTGATGAAAGGTCGTCCTTAAAGCACATGTAACAAGTACTGTTATTCTGTCTCCTATCTACCCCATTGCCAATATGTCCTTTGTAGAGTTGTCTTTTCTTACCACCATAATATAGAACTGTCCTGTGTAGGTCACCGCCAGAAAGCGGTATACTTTATACGTACAAACTTTAATTCACTCTACAACAGAAGGACGACAGAAACATTTAGAAGAAAAAAATAATTTATTCTTTGATGTCAACTATATCAAATGCATCCTTCATACACACATTACTATTAAAACCGGTGGACGAGGAGTTTGCTTGTGTTCATTGTGAAGGAGCGCTGCTGTGTACATCTGTGCCGCCTTTATGCCAGTCTGACAACTGGATGGATTATTGAGCCATAATCTTTGGTCAGGAGCCAAGCTCCCAGATCTTGCACCCTCGGACCCTACATTGCATGATTAATATTCATATACCATAGCTGCCTCCTCATACCGCATAGAGGACCCCTATTCCGTATACAGGAGACAGAGCTTCTTGAAGATGTGACGTTTTCTTATTATGGCCTTGCACAAACAGACTTGGCACAGAGAATTACTCTGCAGATGTTACCGTTAGCGGCTCCACAGAGTTATAATGCTCGCCCAGGCCATAAGCGTGGCGCATGTATCTGAAAGGAAAAGAAAGAGAGTAAGGTTTCCATTACGTTGCCTATACACAATGTTATACTAATAAACCCAGCAACTCATTAAAACCATTACAAGATAAATTCCAGTTAAAGGGGAACTCTAGTGTAAACTGAATACGGCAAAATTGGGGGGTTACATAATATAACTGAGGTTAGGTGAGCAAATAAGAGTTTAGTTCTGTACTGGATGGCAATAATGGAGGCAAATGTATCACTTTATCAATAGCGCCCCCTGCCTGTCCTGACATCTACAAGCACTTTTTGTGCAACAGCTTCTATTAGGGTAAGTTCACACTGGGTTTATTGGACCTCAGGTCCGGTCCAAAATACGGGTAGCTGCGACTGGATGCTGGCACACTGCACCGGCATCCAGTCGCGCACTCCGCTCTGGATTAGGCCTAGTCGGGAGGGAGTGGCTTCAGGCGGATGTCGTGAGGCGAATCCACCTGAAAGAATGAGCATCTCTCTTCTTTTTACAGGAGCCGGAACAAATGGCTCCCGGAAAAAAGAACTGACCGGCTCCCATTGATTTCAATGGGAGACGTCTTTTTGGTCAGGATTTTGAGGCTGTGTGAACTTTCCCTTACTATTACTAGAGATCAATTGTAGAAATGCAGGACACCCAACTCTGAGGAATAAAGTGCAAAAGCTTTAATTAGGACACATAGAAAAGTCTAAGTCCCCTATCACTAGGATGGACGGAGTCCCAGTCTCCCGACCACAGTCAGTCTAAGAACTGTGACCAATAGACAATCCAGATCATACTTGACTGTGGGCCCAAGACAGGATTAATAAATCTGCCTCATCTGCTATAGGATACTCACACTACAGTGATTGGTTTGTTGGAATATTCTTCACCAATGATAATCGGTGAGACGTCAGCCTGGATGACCTCTATAGGAGTCTTCAATATGTGCGACAGCGCCCGAAGCTTCAATAGAGGGGGGAGAAAATCAATCAATCAATAAGTCTGATGATCACAAGATGTCATTGATTTATTATAGAGTAGACAGAAGTGCTTAATGTGAATACTAATAGCACTAAATCCTCCAAAGAACTTCAGGACACCCAAGACACTGTGCCAGGATTACTAAGAGCAGGAGTGTCGCTGCTATCAATGCGTGAAATGATCAGTGGGATATTGGAGTAGGCCGGGAGTAATCTCCGCTATGTAAGGAGCGCCATGAGGGCTTTACGGGATCCATCTATACTTTTACTTCACATGATTACATCCACCGTCAGCCCGAGACCTGCGGCCATATTACTGATGAGGAATTGCATACTGTCTCTCTGAATGAGGCCTGAGGACTCATAGTTACACTTCAGATTTGTATCGAAAACCGGAGGAATCCAACTCTTTCCACTCTATTTTACTTTGGAATAAAAAGTAAAAAAAAAAAACTATTTGAATTGAATCCTTTAACCCCTTGTTGCCAAGTATTTCTTTAGGATTAAATTTGTATTTTTAGTAAATAATACAGTCAGAGTGCCCCCCTACAGCAGGGGTCGGGAACCTTTAGCTCTCCAGCTGCTGTGAAACTACAACTCCCATCATGCTCCATTCACTTCCATGGGAGTTCCAAGAATAGCAGAGCAAATATGCATGCTTGGAGTTGTAGTTTTGGAACTTTTGGAGTGCTGAAGGTTCCCTACCCCTGGCCTACAGGATACTTGAGGACTATGCTCACTGCCACACCACGGCAAGCATACTTTGCATCCTATACAAACCTAAAGTCCCGCACGAATGGCAAGGACCACAGGAACATCTCATCTCCGTCATTCTACTATGAATGCCACTATGTGTGGCACTGACTGAAACACTCTGATTACAGGAATGCCCAGTGATGGCACTGAAGTCCATGCCATGATAAATTCTGCGTGTGGTCACTATGACTTACCTCTAACTGACCTCCCCAAGCTGGTGTGCTCGCCACCTCAGTGCAGTACTTCTCAAATTCATCTGTGTAACATGAAGACATTTTGGTCATAAACCAATCTATCAAAATCATTACATCCAACAGAGGGGTTTATGTCTTCTCCTTCCCAGGACAGATTTTAGATAAGCTGAATTACCTGTGCACCTTTATTAAAGAGGACCTCTGATAATTGGCAATATAATATACCACTGGAAAGCCGACCGTGCTCTGAATCCAGTGCAGTGTAAGCTTTGCTGGCGTGCACCTCGGTGCTAGGGATATCAGTTCCATTAAGTTTCAGCACCCATATCCCTCCACTGTCAGAAGGAGAGATGCATGCTGCCACTAACAGCACCCATATGACTAGCACCAAAGCGCATACCAGCTGTGTGCAGGTTTCAGAGCGCTGTCATCTTTCTAGCAATAAATAATACCGCCAATTATCAGAGAACATGAAAGATACTCTAAGTGTGCAAGTCCCACACAAACACAGATCTATGATGCTCTCTGTCCAGGGCATTAAAAACTGCGGTCTAGCGCAAACTTGCACGGTAATACGTCTCCGAGAACGTGTTTATATCACGCTTGTCTATATTGGCCTCAGAATAATACATTTTACATGTTTCCCTTCATTGACTGAGCTCAAAAGCAACTAGAACAGCACAACTAACAGAAGAATTATACCAAAGCTGATGTAGAACGCTTACAACATTACTATTCCTTTAAAAAAAATTCCCAACCTGTTATAGGTCAGCCTCCTCTAGTAACAGCAACCATGGGGCAGTTGTGGGATGAGCAATAAAGCCAGTGTCTATAAGTCCCCCTGTATATCTCACCTTGAGTGTACATATCCCCTGTGGCAGAATTTGTTAAAAAAGGGAGGAAGTCATCGACGTGACTCAGCATGTAGTCTGCAGTTTGGCGTCGGAGATTTGTCAGCGTGTCGTCCCTGTCGCGTTCCTTCAGCTGGTGTTCGATAGCTCTGTACATGCAGTGTCCGTCTGATGGGATCTGTTTAATCTGCAGCTGTCTCAGAGACAATATCTGGGTGACTTTCTGACTTTCCAGGTGCCGTGCTCCGCTCAGGTTCTCGACTTCAGCCTCCGCGATGCGCTCGTCTCTCTCCTTTTCTAGGGCGGCCTTTTTCTCCTATAAAAGATGAAGATTGCAACAACAAAAAAAGCCACCAACATAAAGCTATGACAAAGCACGCTATAGACATGTGGAGGTTATGAGGTCGTGATCACAGTGCGTTTACAAAGTATACTGTGTAGATGATAAGTGGATCCATGCTGCATGCTGGAACCCCCACTAAAATGAGGGTCCCCTGAGCCTGCTTTGCAAATGTTATTGTACAAAGTTGAGAGTACTGAGAGCATTGGTAATACCCCCAGCGATCAGATATTTATCACCAATCCCCTCAAGTGCTTTTTGTGGTATTTTATTCCATTAATGGTAAAGCAGGACATCAACACATGACCCAGAAGTAAAAGATTTTGGGGTAAATCTATAAGGAAATATGTCAGCCAAGGAGAGACAGAATCCCATCCCCTCTGACATACATCGCATATTCAGTAATAATATTTTTCCTGGCATCACAAAGGGCAAAGAGAAATAATCCAGACTAAAACAAGTATAACATCTCACCCGTCTCTTCTGTGCTTTAGAGACACGCGGCTGCTGAGCAGGGACGTCGCTTCCAATGTCTAAACTGGTAACGCCATTAGAAATGCTGTTCACCTGAGAGGACAGGAACAGAGAGCAGGTCACATGTCTGTTTATTCATCCAGAATATACATCTTATTGTCATACATACAATATTCTATAATACTATCACTCATCACTAGCTGCATATTCTAGTCCAGTGAATACAGATATGTACTGTTATAACAGAAGGCCATCATAAAAGGGGAGCCTACTAGGACTATCCCATCCACTAGCGAGAGTGAAAAGCCCCTGGACTGCTAGTGGCGCCCTCTCTGGAGGATGCAGTAATACGTTATATGATGTTAGTGGACACCGACCAGCAGCACTGTAGATGCTCAGCTTTATTCACCTGAATGGGCAGAGCGGCTGTACCAGGCTCAGCCATACCCGTATGGACACCAGCCAACCACTGCCCCTTCATTCTACTGACTCTTTCAACTTTTGGGGTGGGAGCCCCACAATAATACATTGATGGTCCTAAGGAGAAGCCATCAGTGCAATATCCTGGAAAACTCCCAGAAAGGGATTTGACCGCAAATGACCTGTTCACAAGATAAGGCAAAATTTGCAGGTGTGTGTGTGTGTGTGTGTGTGTAGGGATCAACTGGTGGACCCCCCATAAATCACACCAGCATGCAAGTCTGTCTTTGTAGACCAACTATTGCATAGGCGTTCTCATGACTGGTGGGAATCAAACCCTCAAAGATCTACAACTATCCTCCATCTTGTATTTATTTGTGAGCAAATCCCTCTAAAGAGGATATTTCATGTCCTTGGGCACATGCGGTTCCCGTTAAGTGCCCCGGGGATGGACATATTGGTGCCATTATAATGGCACTGATCTCTCCCCCACTGTCAGAAGAGCCTTCCTGACAGTCTAGCTGGGCTATGAGGAACACCCCTCCTGACAGTACTCATCCATAGCTCTGTTCCTTACTGCCCAGCCATGACTGTAGTCATCTATAGACTAGTACTGGGGGGCGTTCTTCACCGCTCAACATCATGGCTGAGCAGTAAGGAACAGGGCTCTGAATGAGAACAGTCAGGAGGGGCGCTTTTCACAGCCCAGCTAGACTGTCAGGAACGCCCATCTGACAGTGAAGAGATATCGGTAACGGCATCGATATCCCTTTTCCCAGGGCACATAACAGGAAAGCTGACACTGCACTGAATTCAGCACACGGTCAGCTTTCTAGCCATACATAAAACCGCCTGTGCCAGAGGAGATGAAAGGTCCCTTTAAGCTGACAATGTCACGTGAAGACTACTTCAGTCTTCCAGGCAAGCACTACCAGTCATGCAGCAGTACGTGTGCTCTCACAGGAGTTTTCTTTTGGAAAGTTACAAACTGATAAAAAGAGATTCCAAGTGTTTCTAGGTTTTTCATTCATTGAATCGCACAGGGGCTGCTCACCTCGGTTTCCGCTTGCTGATTTTGAGACAGATCTGCGAGTTCTTGTTTGTGTTTTTCCTCCAGTTCAGACTCCATCTTGGCGATCTCTTCCGTCATCTGTTTTCTTCTCTTTTTGTCATTCTTAGGCACAGAGTTTTTCATGCTCTGAATCTTGGCTATAAGGATAGACAGACAGTGAGCGATGTGGCTGTACAGACAAGTGATTGCTGCCCTACTACCAGAGCATGGATTCTTAACCAGGGTAATACTATCCATACAATAGGGGATAAATAGATGATCAGAGGAGGTCTGACTGCCGAAACCCCCACCAGCAGACAGTGGAGAGATATCGGTGCCAACACCGGGACGCATACCAGGAAAGCCGACTGACTTCAGCACACTGTCAGCTTTGACAATAGGTGTCAGAGGTATCAGTGACATTCGTTTCGGCACCAATATCCCTTCACCATCAGAAGGGCGGGCCTAAATGCTCAGTGTCATCACTGGGCAGTAAGGAACACCCTCTCTTACAATACTACACTATTGAAGAGTACTGTCGGGAGAGGGGTGTTCCAGCGATGATGCTAAGCAGTAAAGCCAGCCCTTCTGACAGTGGAGAGATATCAGTGCCGAAACTGACAGCACTCTATCTCTGGAACCCAGACAAATTCTTAGGAAAGCTGAATGAGGCACTACCTGCTGTACCCACGCCCTACCAAGCAGGTTAGTGTTGCATATAGGAGAGGTGTAGTCAGCCTCTTCTTCAACAATGCAACGCTTGAAGATGCCAAGGCTCCAGGTGTGTTCGCTGTGTCAGGTAGGGCACTCCTGCAGCCGAGGCAGCGCCACCTAGTGGATCCATGGCACACCTGATTTCAACCAATCCATTCTAGACTCATCCCTGCATGCTTGGCCCCATTTCTGGGGGTTCTCATCGATTGGACTCTCAAAGATCAGACCTTTATGGCATACTCTGTGGATATATTAAGTGTATCATTGCATATTATGCTCCAATTCCATAAATGCACATAACATCCCGCTGCAGTGCCTGACCACCATAGATACAGGATGCCATAATAGGATTATGGACAATTAAGGGGCAAATCAGAGGTCGGCGTAAATCAGGAGTGTTGTAGATCCAGTAGGCGGCATTGCATTGGCTCCTCCTGGCTGCCTGTCACAGCTAACACCCCTAGAGCATTGGCATTTTATTGAAGTAAAGCCTAACTATGTCTCTCCTGTATGCTACACTAACCCAGCTGGTGTGACATGGAGACAGCAGGTGGAGGCAGCGCCACCTACTGGATCCACAGTATACCAGGCAGAACCTGCATTTACCCCTCCATTCTGCCATCTGCCCTGGAGACAAGGGCACCAAAGGGGTTATAACTATGTGGGCTCATTTACAGAACACAATGTGACCCTATGATAAAACTGGACGGCCCCTTTAAGTTGGGATATATTCCATAGAAGCTGAAGTGGCCCCAGCAGGTCCTCCAGCTACTAACATGCCAGTCCAGTACTCACTATAGGGCTAGATAGGCAGACATGGCAGCCACGGTCCTCAGGCTATGACTCTCCACATTACAGTACATTATAGCTATGGGCTCTCACCCTGCAGCTCCTTCTTCTCCTTGCGCTGCCGCCGGGCCAGCACCGCCTCCTCCGAGCCGCCTTCTTCATCTTCCATCCTGGCCAGCACACCGTCACCTGCCACACATCACCACATTGACGATTGTCATAGACATGACGTCACCGCATCCCCGTCAGGTCCTCTTAGAAAACAGCCAATCAGCGTCAGACTCTAGGACTAGTCTAATGGTTAAAGGTCAGTCCTGCGCTCTCGCTATTGGCTCACTCGTCCCTCGTGATATAGGAAACGTCATTAGTTGGCGTCCAGTTCAGGAAAGCGTGGCCGGCCATTTTGGATGAGGGCATATTAGGTGGAAACCGTGGATAATATGCTATGGATACATTACAGAGTAAAAGTAAATAATCATAATGGAGCTGGGAATAAGTTACTTTAACATTGTCTGCACTCAGAGCTCTGGATTAGAAAAATTTAGCAATTTTATTTTTTTCCAGAAACAGCGCCACATCTGTCCATAGGTTGTGTCTGGTATTGCAGCACAGTGCTGTTGCAGTGAATAGGCCTATTTTAATAGATTGTAGGGATCATCTGTAGGTATTGCATAAACTGAGTAATATTAAAAAAATTGTTGCACATAAAATACATTTTCCATATTAATAAGCAAATGGCATAATTTTATGGGATGTTAGACTTTCCCCCTGCCAACTAAAGGCTAGCTGATATCACAAAAATCAGTAGTCAGATAACCTGTGCCATACAGGTGGGCACCTGTACTGTGCCTGAAGTATCTGCCATAGTTGCTTTGAAATATTAGCGAAAGTTGCGTCTTGTTCTTCATAAAGTGGGTTTTCCATGAAAACAAGTTATCTCCTATCAATAATATGATAGAAGATAACTTGCAGAAAAGCATACCTCCCAACTGTTGAAAAGTAGAAAGAGGGACAAAATGTGCGGCGCGCGCAGCGTGCAGTGGCAAATTTGGCTCCGTCCACTTTTATGTTGATTCCGCCCATTCTTATTCATTTTTCACGTGCTCTCACACAGTATAATCCTCCTACAGTCACCCGTAAATTATATGTCCCCCCTCTATCTCTCCCCCAGTTTCATATACACCCTTCATCTGCCCCTAGTTTCATGTCCCCCCCATCTCTGCCCCAGTTTCATGTCCCCCCATCTCTGTCCCCAGATTCATGTCCCCTCCATCTGTGTCCCCAGATTCATGTCTCCAATCTCTGCCCCCAGATTCATGTCCCTCCATCTCTGCCCCCAGATTCATGTCCCCCCATCTCTGCCCCCAGATTAATGTCCCCCCATCTCTGCCCCAGTTTCATGTCCCCTCCATCTCTGCCCCCAGATTCATGTCCCCCCATCTCTTCCCCCAGATTCATGTCCCCTCCATCTCTGCCCCCAGATTCATGTCCCTCCATCTCTGCCCCCAGATTCATGTCCCTCCATCTCTGCCCCCAGATTCATGTCCCTCCATCTCTGCCCCCAGATTCATGTCCCTCCATCTCTGCCCCCAGATTCATGTCTCCACATCTCTGCCCCCAGTTGCATGTCCCTCCATCTCTGCCCCCAGATTCATGTCCCCTCCATCTCTGCCCCTAGATCCATGTCCCCTCCATTTCTGCCCCCAGATTCATGTTCCCACATCTCTGCCCCCAGATTCATGTCCTCACATCTCTGCCCCCAGATTCATGTCCCCTCCATCTCTGCCCCCAGATTCATGTCCCCTCCATCTCTGCCCCAAGATCCATGTCCCCTCCATTTCTGCCCCCAGATTCATGTCCCCACATCTCTGCCCCCAGATTCATGTCCTCCATCTCTGCCCCCAGATTCATGTCCCCTCCATCTCTGCCCTCAGATTCATGTCCCTTCCATCTCTGCCCCAGATTCATGTCCCCTCCATCTCTGCCCCCAGATTCATGTCCCTCCATCTCTGCCCCCAGTGTCATGCCATCCTCTCCTTCGTTCCCCCGCTGCTCTCTGCGCGCCTCTCTCTCTTACTGGCGCACAGTTGTAGATGCGATGTGACGTCATCACATCGCGTCTACACTGCCGGGTAGCCGGCGGCAGCGGCGAAGCGAGCAGCCGCTGCTGCCTCTCTCGCTGACGCTGGCACATATGCGGCTGAAGCGAGGAGCTGACCTTTGTCAGCTCCGGCTCAGCCGCATATGTGTCAGCGAGAGAGGCGGCAGCGGTGAAGCGAGGAGCTGACACAGGTCAGCTCCTCGCTTCAGCCGCATATGTGTTCAACTCAGATCTGCATCCTCTGGACGCAGATCTGAGTTGAAACAGGACATACAATGACTGCTGCCGGCGCCAGGGGGCCGGCACACGGTGGTGGGCCAAAACCGGGCCCCCCCCCATTTTTAAATTTGGCCGGGCCCCTGACGCCAGTAGCAGTAGTACTGGCCTATCGGCGGCTCTGTACCTCCCTCCAACCGGGACCACGGGACACATCACCGAAATCGTGACTGTCGCGCGGAAATCGGGACGGTTGGGAGGTATGGAAAAGTGGGGGTCCGACCACCCAGACTCCTGCTGATCATGAGAACGAGAGGTTCTTGCATTATGAATACCAATGGCGTAACTAGGAATGGTGAGGCCCCAAGGCGAACGTTTGACATGGAGCCCCCCCTGACAAACCGCATTCCTGCACACAATATTATGCCCCATAGTGGCCTCTGCACACAGTATTATGCCCCATTGTGGACCCATTAGCAATTATTATACTCTGGGGTCTTTTGAGACCCCAGAGTATAATGATCAGACACCCAGGAGAGGATACAAACATAAAAAAATGTTACTTACCTCTCTTGAGCTCCGGCGCACTCCCCGCAGATCTCTTCAATGTGGGACTGGACGTCACCTGACTCAGTATAATGTTAGCAATGCATGCTGGGATTCGCGGGCCTGTGGCCTTACTTAATGATCCCTGGTCCTGTTCACAGCCGCATCTGCAGAAGGAGAAGTGCAGGAGCGAGGAACAGTAAGCCTGAATTGTGTTACTATTAAAAAATAATAATAAATAAATAAATAAATAATTCTTTTGGAGGAGAACGGGAACGAAACCTAGGAGGTGAAATGCTTGGAGTGCCAATAACCAAAAGTATAGGCTCTACTTTTGGGTAGAGCTGCAGCACCAGGAAGAGCAATCACACTCAGCAAGCATGGTACTAGAAACATTAATACGGAGTCATCGCCAGTTCAGCCTGGCTTTTTTATGTCTCTGGGTAAGAAGTGGGGTCTTCCTGGGTCTCCTACCATACAGTACCTTCTCATTCAGACGCTGACGGATAGTACAGGGTGACACTGTTGTACCCTCGGACTGCAGGACAGCTTGAACTTGTTTGGATGTTGGTCGAGGTTCTTTATCCACCATCCGCACAATCTTGCGTTGAAATCTCTTATCAATTTTTCTTTTCTGCCCACATCTATGGAGGTTAGCCACAGTGCCATGGGCTTTAAACTTCCTGATGACACTGCGCACGGTAGACACAGGAACATTCAGGTCTTTGGAGATGGACCTGTAGCCTTGAGATTGCTCATGCTTCCTCACAATTTTGCTTCTCAAGTCCTCAGACAGTTCTTTGGTCTTCTTTCTTTTCTCCATGCTCAATGCGGTACACACAAGGACACAGGACAGAGGTTGAGTCAACTTTAATCCATTTCAACTGGCTGCAAGTGTGATTTAGTTATTGCCACCACCTGTTAGGGGCCTCAGGTAAGTAACAGGTGCTGTTAATTACACAAATTAGAGAAGCATCACATGATTTTTCAAACAGTGCCAATACTTTTATCCACCCCCTTTTTTATGTTTGGTGTGGAATTATATCCAATTTGGCTTTTTGACAATTCTTTTTGTGGTTTTCCATTGAAGACAAATTAAATGAAGATAATAATACCAAAGAATTTGTGATTGCAATCATTTTCTGGAAGAAAATGAGTATTATCTGACAGAATTGCAGGGGTGCCAATACTTTTGGCCAACACTGTATATATAAATATATTATATATACACACACATGTAGACAAAATTGTTGGTACCCCTCATTTAATGAAGGATAAACTCACAATGGTCACAGAAATAACTTGAATCTGAGGAAAGTAATAATAACCAAACTACATGTAGACAAGCCACAAAGCTTCTAGTAGAATGTCCTATGGACAGATGAGACAAAAATCGAACTTTTTGGCAAGGCACATCAGCTCTATGTTCACAGACAGAAAAATGAAGCCTATCTTGAAAAGAACATTGTCCCTACAGTGACACATGGAGGAGGCTCTGTTATGTTCTGGGGCTGCTTTGCTGCATCTGGCACAAGGTGTCTTGAATCTGTGCAGGGTACAATGAAATCTCAAGACTATCAAGGGATTCTAGAGAGAAATGTGCTGCCCAGGATAATGACCCAAACACAGCTAAAAACACCCAAGAATGGCTAAGAGGAAAACATTGGACTATTCTGAAGTGGCCTTCTATGAGCCCTGACCTAATGTTGGGAGAAATGTAGCTTTTTTTGTTGCAGATTTTGCTGCAGTTTTCTGAGCCATAGCCAAGAATGGCTACAATAGGAATGGAACATATATAGGAACTTCTTATTCTTCTACCTCCTGTTCCCTCCATTCCGGACTTTGTCTCAAAAAAGCACAACAAAATCTGCAAAAAAAAAAAAAAAAGCTGCATTTCCGCAATGTGGGACCTTAGCCGTAGATGGGATGTGATATTAGTCATGTGCTTTGCATGTTATATACCACGCACAGCTCTGTGCTCATCATAGTGTAAGGAACATGATTGTCTGGGACTGGATTTATCACAGATGTCAAATGTTTCTGGTTTCCATACAGAATTTCCCCAGATGTCTCCATTGCACAACTCTTATATTTCTGTAGCCATGACAAACAGCAATCCTTTATATATGATGATGCAATGTAAAAATTGTACCCTTCAGCATTCAGAATTCAACAAAATGTACCTCTTTGGCACCACCCATCCCCCACCCCATTCAAGACATCTGTGAAATGTTTATGTAGTGTATGTTGGAAGCTTCTACAAATGTTCTGCATTAACCTTCAGGGTGCGTTCACATATAGATCATCTGTTGCAGTGTCCCTCATAATACAGTACATTATAGCCAGAGGTAAACTGATGCCAGAACAGTGGCACCTGGCATCCATCCAGGATGAACAGGCATAGCGGAAAATTTTAGGACCCATTCTGGCATAACTTTACCTCTGTATAGGCGAACTTCACATGTATACCACCATAACAGGGTACCAACCACTGATGTCATCATGACAGTGTTAGTCATATAAGACTTCATAGGACACCTTGAAGATATCTGAGTAACAGTGTACAGTCTATAGATGTCTCCAACATAATGTGCCCCATAACAAGATACCCACCACACATGCACCATGGCAGTGGGAGCAACAGAAGCCTTCATAACAGTATGCCATCCACAGATGCCCCATGACAACATGTCAGTCACCTTCATAACTGTGTGTTAGGGCCGGTTCACATCTGCGTTCAGTACTCCATTTGGTGAGTCTGCTTGAGGACCCCCCGGAACAGAATACTGAACACTTTAAAAAGTGGTGAGCAATGAAACTACACAGACCCCATAGACTATAATGGGGTCTGTGTTTTGTGCCTGGGGTCCGTATGAGTCATGCGGAGAGAAAAGTTCTGTAAGAAATAATGAATTATAGTCTACTAGCAGGAGGACCCGGCTTCGCACGGGTATATTTCATATTTTGTTTGTGTAGTGGCCCCATAACAATTGTCCAGTTTTGAATTGGTGTATATTGTGTGTGTGTGTGTGTGTGTGTGTCCATGACAAACCAGGTTTCGGTTTTTATGGAGATCTGGAGTGAAGCTATATCGCACGTATCTAATTGTTTGGCATGTGGAACTGTGTATAGACGCATATATGTAATCCTCCGGCATGTGGCACTGTGTGAAGACGCGTGTATGTAATCATCTGGCATGTGGAATTGTGTGTAGATCTGTGTATCTAATCCTGCAGCGTGTGTAACTATGTGCATTAGCAGGTATCCAATCCTTCGGCGTGTGATATTGTGTGCAGTGGAGCGTATGTAATCCTGCGGCGTGTGGAACTGTGTGCAGACGTGCGTTTCTAATCCTCTGGCGTGTGGTATTGTGTTAAGACATGTGTATGTAATCCCCTGGCTTGTGGTACTGTGTGCAGACATGCGTATCTAATTCTCCGGCGTGTGGTACTCTGTGATGACGTGCGTATCTAATCCTCTGGTGTGTGATACTGTGTGCTGGCCTGTGTATCTAATCCTCTTGCGTGTGTTACTTTGTGCAGATGCGCGTATCTAATCCTCTGGCATGTGGAACGGTGTGCAGATGCACGTATCTAATCCTTTGGCATGTGGAACTGTGTGTAGATGCATGTATCTAATCCTCTGGCGTGTGATACTGTGTGCTGACCTGTGTATCTAATCCTCTGGCGTGTGGTACTTTGTGCAGATGCACGTATCTAATCCACTGCCATGTGAAACTGTGTGCAGATGCGCGTATCTAATACTTTGGCATGTGGAATTGTGTGTAGATGTGCGTATCTAATCCTGCGGTGTATATAACTGTGTACATTGGCGCGTATCGAATACTACAGCATGTGGTATTGTGTGCAGTGGCGTTTATGTAACCCTGCGGCGTTTGGAACTGTGTGCAGACGTGCGTATCTAATCCTCTGGCGTGTGGAACTGTGTGCAGACGTGCGTATCTAATGCTCTGGCGTGTGATACTGTGTGCTGACCTGCGTATTTAATTCTCTGGTGTGTGGTACTGTGTGCAGATGTGCGTATCTAATCCTTTGGGTTGTGGAACTGTGTGCAGACACGCATATTTAATCCTCTGGCGTGTGGAACTGTGTGCAGACGCGCATATGTAATCTTTCGGCTTGTGGTACTTTGTGCAGATACGTGTATCTAACTCATGGCTCCAGCCCACCCAAACCCCTGTAGAACGGCCCCCTCTTCCCATGCGCACCTCCAAACCCTACCCCCGCGGCTTCCCTGGTAAGGAGGCCCTGGGCACCCCTCTGGCTCCCCAAACCACTGTTGCGTGGCCCCCTCCCCTCCTGCGCGACCCCCTGGGCCCCCAAAGTCCTATACACTACAGTCCCCCATGGTTACTCACACAGCCAATCCACTTGCCCTGCCACAGCGAGTGAGGCCGCTTGTCCGCTTCACTCTGCAGCTGTGGGTATGCACCCATTGTGTCCGGAGCGCAGCCTGCATGTCAGTGTCGCGCCGGAGTGGCGAGCCGCTGCCATGTTTTCTGGCTCGCACTTCGTCCTTCGGGCCACGCACAGGATGCATCAGACCGATCAGAGCCCTGCTGAAGCCAGGGATGACGTCATCTTAGGTCCTGCAGCGTAGCAGGACCATACATTTTCTGGTAGCAGTCGTGATGTCGGGGGATGGAGCGGCCTATGAAGTAGCCTATGTTTCCTTCCCGGTCACCATACAGGTATGTGTGCAATCTCAGCCAAATCCGTTCAGCAGTTTGGCCGTGATTGAGGAACAAACATCCAAACTCGATGGGGTCCATGTGGTTTCATTGCTTATCGCTTTTTAATGCGTTCAGTTTTCCTTTCGGGGGACCCAAAGCGGACTTCCTGAATGAAATACCAAACACAGATGTGAACCAGGCCTTAGTCACAGATGCCCCCATCAATCCCTGTCACAGATGTCTCCCAGAATTCCAGCCACGTATGGTGCCAACATGACCTAATAGTGCCCGCCACAGCTACCCATAACAGTACCAACCACAGATTCTTCCATCAGGGTCTGCCACATGTGCCCCATTTCCAACCAGAGCCTTCCTCTATGAGAAGCCTGCAGAGTCTTATCTTTACTGCTATTCTGGCCTTCTTGTGGGAGTACAGGGATGTGCAGAACTGCCATATGTAGATACAGGGTTACGCAGGGATGGATGATCTAAAATAACGGTTACACACGCATTTTTCAATGAAACTCAAATTTTATTTTTTCAATGTGTAGCTTGGATGTTGCCATTACAAAAATCAAAAAATAAATAAATTAAAACATTGATTACGGCCGAACATCGAGGGCTGGCTTCAACTGCTTGACGCACCCTTTTGATGTTTTCCAGGGTCCGTACCGTTCGGTCACTTTCTCGTGCAGTTCTGGGTCTCAAAGAATCTGTTCATTGAAAGTTATTCACCCACTTCATTATCATGTCAATCTTCGGAACACGACCATGACGGCCAACGATGAAATGATTCCGGAAACGTCTCTGTATTTGAATGACAGAACGGCCCATTTCAATAAAGGTGTTGTACACGAACACACGATGCTCTATCACCACGTCTCCATTGCTACTGAAATGGCGACTCCTGACGAGCAGATACCCCCACTCTTTATCCACCAAGGTTATCCCCACCTTGCGTGGCGCCCCGTTCGAATCATCCATACCTCCCTGCCTAACCCTGTATAACCTTACTACAAAGGCTATTAAATCCAATGTGTATTTTCATGGCAGAAACACATCTGAACATAGTTGTGGAAACCCAAATGACATGCATCGGATGCAGATTACTATAAGATTTGACATGGATTTCGGCATGTAATATTAGATTGGCAGGAGTCCAGCACCCGAGATACCCAGGGACGTCACATTCATCAGTCACATAGCCTGTTTGCAGCTCAGCCTCATTCAAGTGCCAAAAATGCGCCACATTTACGGCGGTGTTTACTTAACCACTCATTTTGATGTGTGTATTCACGTGTCTGGTTTATTGGTGGTCCGCTTTACGCTATGTTCACACGACACTGGCTCTCTATTGTTGGCTCTCTATTGTTGTTGCTAGCCTTAGCAGACCATTAAAAATTGGGACGTCCTATTTTTGGCTGTTTTCCATTGGATTTGTGAAAACAGGAGCTCCATAGATGCAAAATGGCTATTTTCACACACGTATGACTATAAACTTTGGTAACAAACACATACAATAAACAGCTATAAAAAAAATTCTATTTTTTTCATAGCCATTTGGCATTTGTGGGGCAGGCATTTTCACAGGTCCTTTATAGACTTGAGACACTTGAGACTCTTGGCAGAGAACCGAGATGCGAGGGTAACACATCTTCTCCATTGTGCAACATTTGATAACATTGGCACAAATTTCTACAATGCAGATTCCAGCTAAACTAACATGATAGATTCCACTGGGGTGTTTGTGGAATCAGTGGGACTTTTTTAAAGGCAGCATTCTCTGGGTTTAGTGTTTGTGGCCCCAGCCCCAAATGGTGTAAACGTATGAATTTATGACAATTTACTTAATCTCTCTATATTATAAAAATGAATTTCTGTCTGTCTATCTGTCTGTTCTCTAATGCGAACCAAACGACTGGACCGATCTTCACCAAATTTGGTACAGAGATACTTCAGATATCTGGGAAGGTTTAAGATGAGACTCCAACTCACTCGGACGTACCGTTGCTGAGATACAGCATTCCAAACACAGTGCCCCCCCCCTCCTTAGCCAATACAAACCTGCAAGACTTTCACTCATATTCCAACTGCAATACACACGGTCACTCCACATGCACAATACAACACTGATATCCAAACTGAGATACACGCATCAGAGGATTAGATACACAAATCAGCACACAGTATCACACGCCAGAGGATTAGATACACGCATCTACACACTGTTCTGTCCCCACATGAGGCGAATGAAGATGTGGCAGGTGGATAGGGGCTGGGAGAGGTCCTACCTTCGTTTCCTCAATGCAGGGCAGACAGGACCATGTTGCTCAGCGTCCGGAGAGATGATGCACATCAGGAATGGTGAAGTTCAGGCTTGTTTATTTGGAAGACTGGACATACAGCATGTGATGGAAATGCAGCACTTCTCCAGGAATACAGGTGTAACAAGCAGGATGGTACAGCAAGTGTGAGCAACTACTCATAAGTGAAGTTTGTGATAAGTGAGTGTGAGTATGTGTGGTCGAAAACTGATGCCTTCTGCTGCTCAGTCCAAGGGTGTCTCTCCCAGAACATGGAGACTAGTGATAAAGAAAACAGGAAACAGTTACCCTTGAACCAGGAAGTGAAGGCATGTACAGAATTAATAACTACAGGCTGTCATACAGAAAAAGGACAGCAGGTGGCAGCATGGATTACAAAGAATACAATCTAAGTATGGACGGTATGATTATATCTGGATGAAACAGCACACTCCCCGTCTGAAATTCCGTAAGGGATTTCACTATATATATTTTTTAAAGTCCAATAACCTAGAAAACAAACACAAATATGCATACAATGTAAT
The DNA here is from genome assembly GCF_031893055.1 of Leptodactylus fuscus. Lineage (NCBI taxonomy): Eukaryota > Metazoa > Chordata > Amphibia > Anura > Leptodactylidae > Leptodactylus > Leptodactylus fuscus. The sequence goes on from NC_134268.1 coordinate 38,525,105, forward strand.
AATAACTTCAAACGAGGTAAATGACAGGCAGTTCCTGAGATAATCCAAAGATACCCATCTTCGGATCGGAGAAGCCGCACTAGGCCAAACTATCTCCGACCCAGTTGTAATCCAATGAACGAAGTACTAGGGTAGTGTTCTGTTCATGGTTCATCCTACCGGAATGTCCTCAACTGGTAGTATCAGTACGAGCTCGTGGATTGGCCTCTGAAATGTCTTAGGTTCACCTTTCCTAAGGACCTTCAGCTCCACCTTCCGGACCTTACCGTCTTGACTTGGGAAAGTCTTTGTAACGATTCCCATAGGCCAGTCGATTCTTTGAGCTTGTGGTTCCTTCATTAGCACCACGTCTCCTTCTTTCAAGTTTGGTTTATTCTGTCGCCATTTTCTTCTTCCTTGGAGAATCACGAGATATTCCTTTCTCCACCGGTTCCAAAAGTAATCAGCGAGGTATTGCACCCGTTTCCATTGCTTCTGATAGGTGTTTGCGTGAGTAAACTCTTCGCTGATTGTTAGTGGGTTCCCAGTCTTTTGGGTGAGAAGAGTAGTTGGCGTAAGAATGGTCGACATTTCGGGATCCATTGACACTGGGACGAGTGGTCTTGAGTTGATTATGGCCGAAACTTCAGCCAGGAGAGTGACCAGAGTCTCATGGGTGAGCCTTGAAGAGTTCACGTCCATAAGCATAGAGTTTAGGATGTTGCGTGAGATTCCAATCATTCTTTCCCAGGAACCTCCCATGTGAGAACTATGTGGAGGATTGAAGATCCAGGTACAACCTCTTTCTGCCAATTGATCCTGAATTGGCTTGATGTTGATATCCAGATCTCGACAAGCACCAATGAAGTTGCTTCCACGGTCGGACCTTAACTGTTTCACTGGTCCTCTGATCGCTAGAAAATGCCGGAGAGCGTTGATCAGGCTGGAAGTGTCCATAGACTCTATTACCTCTATGTGGACAGCACGTACACTCATACAAGTGAATAATACAGCCCAACGTTTGCTGTTGGCATACCCGCCTCGAGTTTTGCGTGCGGATATCATCCATGGCCCAAAGACGTCTAGGCCAACGTAGGTGAAAGGCGGTTCGGCACTCAGTCTGTCAGAGGGCAGGTCAGCCATTTGTTGATGTACCTGTTTTCCCCTGGTTTTACGACATTGAACACAGCGATGTAGTGCTCCTGCTACACGTCTTTTCATACCTATGATCCAAAGTCCTGCAGACCGTAATTTGCCTTCTGTAATCTGCCTGCCTTGGTGTTCGGTTTTTTCATGAAAGTGCCGGATTAATAGATCAGTGATATGATGTTTACTGGGTATGATGCAAGGATGTTGCTCTGAAGCCACAATCTTGGCTTGATTCAAACGACCACCGACTCTCAGCAAACCAAAACTGTCCATCACTGGATTTAAATGAGCAATGGGGCTTTTGAGAGGGATTTGCTGCTTGTGGTATAGGCATTTCCATTCAGTACTGAATACGCTCTGCTGGACGCAACGTATTATAAGGGACTCACAGTGAGAAATGTCCTCGGCAGAGAGTGGTTTATGGCAAACATGCCAACCGTGACAGTCTTTGTCTTCATGTGAGTTGTTATAAGATCTCGCAATGTGGACTAACCTTGCTATAGACTTGACAAGTTTCATCCAATTGGAGAAGCGTTCAAAGCGTTGGCAACCGAGGCTGGAGGTTGTTTTAGTGTTTGTTGTCAAAGCACTAACCTCGGAGCGGACTTCTGGGTCACCATCCGGATCCTGAATGCTGAAGACTTCCTGGACACATTCACTTCCCTTCTGTTCCAACAGAAACTTAGGACCTGAAAGCCAAGAAGAGTTAGCGAAGGAACTTATAGACATACGTCTAGTGGCATGGTCAGCTGGATTAAGTTCGGATGGGATATAGTACCATTGTTCGGGCTTGGAAGATCTCCTTATTCTCTCAATGCGGTTACTGACGTACACATAGAAGCGTCTTGTTTGGTTGTAGATGTAACCTAAGACGATCTTACTGTCACTGTAGTATTGTACGTTATCTATGTTGACGTCCAGCTCGTGCTGTATAAAGTCTGCGAGTTCTACTGCAAGCACGGTGCCACAGAGCTCAAGCCTGGGAATAGTGTGTTCAGGCTTAGGAGCCAACTTAGCTTTGCCGAAAACAAACCCAACGTGATCTTGATTGTCGGGTCCCGTTACCTTCAGATAGGCAACTGCTGCAATGGCCTCCATGGATGCATCCGAGAACACATGAAGTTCCCTTCTAGTGCTAGCAGCGAGTGAGGTTCTGGCGTAACATCTTGGTATATGGATTTCATCCAAGGCACACAAAGATTGTTTCCAGGTTTCCCATTTTGATTCCTTATCAGGGGGAAGTGGGGCATCCCAGTCTTTGACTGTTTCGGAAAGTTGTCGCAGAAGAGATTTACCTTGTATGGTTATTGGTGCTACGAATCCCAGCGGGTCGTATAAGCTATTCACCACTGACAGGACACCACGTTTAGTGAATGGTTTATCTGCGCAATTGATTTGGAAACTAAAGGTATCGGCTGACAGGTTCCACCTCAAGCCTAGGCTTCTCTGCACAGGTGGACAATCTGATCCCAGGTCTATGTCCTTGAATACTGGAGCGTAGTCACTCGACTCAAAGGCTCTCATGACAGCCGGACTGTTTGAAGCAATTTTGTGCAGTCTAAGATTAGCTCGGTACAGCATACCTTGGGTCCTCTTGAGTAGGTCGATCGCCGCTTCTTCTGTGGGTAGAGATTTTAGTCCATCATCTACATAGAAGTCTTTCTCTACAAAGTCTCTGGCGTCTATTCCATATTCGGACTCTCCTTCTTGTGCGGTTCTCCGCAGACCATAGGTTGCCACTGCGGGGGAAGGGCTGTTCCCGAATACGTGCACCCTCATGCGATACTCCACCATCTCTTTGTTGGGGTCATTGTCCTTGTACCACAGGAACCTGAGGAAATTCCTATGGTCCTCTCTGACTATGAAACAGTGAAACATCTGTTCAATGTCAGCGGTGATGGCAATGGGCTCTTTCCGGAACCTCATCAACACTCCTACTAGGTTATTTGTTAGATTAGGACCTGTGAGGAGGACATCGTTGAGAGATACGCCTTGATGTTTGGCACTTGAATCAAAGACAACTCTAATTTGCTTAGGTTTCCGTGGGTGATACACTCCGAATGAGGGTAGGTACCAGCACTCTTCATTTTCCTTTAAGAGAGGCGCTGGCTCCGCATGGTTATTCCGGAATATTTTGCTCATAAAGGTGATAATGTGTTCTTTCATCTCTGGTTTGTTGCTAAGTGTACGCTGGAGGGAGTTGAATCTGGACAAAGCTTGTTCACGATTGTTCGGGAGTCTTACCCTGGTGGCTCGGAAGGGTAAGGGAAAAACCCAGTGATTAGTCTTGTCTTTAAGGAACTCATTGTCCATTATCCTGACAAATTCCTTGTCTTCCATTGATGGGGCTACCTTGTTGTCATCCTTAGTTGTATGAAACACTGATTTTCCCAAGTCGTCTGCATAGGGAGAAGGAATGGCATCAGGTAGTTGTACGGGATCTGGGGGCTTCTCTTTCACATCATAGTGACGAGGGCATGGTTTGCAGAAAGTAGTTCGACCGTCCCGGCGTACATAGGTCTTAAAGGAATCAACACATGTTCGGTCCAAGCACACATTTCCTATGATTACCCACCCTAAGTCAAGTCTCTGTGCGTAGGGGGCGTAGTCAGGACCATTGCACTGTTGGCGGACCTTATGTATCCTTAAGTTGTCTCTGCCAAGCAGAAGTAGTATTTCAGCGTCTGTATCCATAGGTGGGATAACGTTGACTAGGTGCCTTAGGTGTGGTTGATGGAACGCAGCTTCTGGGGTAGGAATCTCATCCCTTTGGTTTGGTATTTGATCGCATTCAATTAGAGTAGGTAGGGGTATTTCTACGCCTCCATTGATGGGAGAAGCGATGAAACCTTGTGCCCTCCTGCCACTAGTTTCTATGCGGCCTGAGCAAGTGTTCAGAGTGTAGGGCATCGCTGGTCCTTTGATTCCAAAGACTTCAAAGAACTTAGGTCCAGCTAGGGATCGATTGCTCTGATCATCAATGATGGCATACATTTTTACTGCATTCTCTGGTTGCCCTTCTGGATAAACTCTGATTAGGCATATCCTAGCACAACATTTATCACTTTGGCTCTCCCCACATACTTCTGAGCATGAGCAGGAGACCGCTGTGGTAGACTTGGTGTTAGCCTGTGGCTCCCCGCCATGGCTTGTAGCCGGACTAGAGGTAACTGCGACTGCTGGATCGCTGGTGGCTGAGGTTGGATGCAAAGCTGATGGGTGTTTGTCACTATGACACTCTTCACACTTAATGGCAGATTTGCAGTCCTTGGCCATGTGTTCTAAAGAGGCGCAGCACTTGAAACACACCCCAAGTTCACTGAGTATTTTCTTGCGCTCCAGCATAGTTTTGGACCTGAAGCCTCTACATTTGTTCAACGAGTGTGGTTTTTTGTGAATGGGACACTCACGATTGAAAGATTTATCTCTTGAGGAAACAGTGTGCTGTTTATCAGTGGGTACCGCAGGTAGTGGCAGGTTAGTCTTTCTGACACTTACACTGCTCTTCAAATCCTTGCGTTTATGTGTGACGCTTTCATACCTTGGTGAGGATGTTGCTGTGGCTGCGGTGTTAGACTCCAGGAAGTCTAGGCTAGGGTCATTCCTCATTTGGGCCTGTTCGTCGATGAACTTGCAGAATTGAATGAATGGAGGAAAGGTGACATCATGTGACCGTTTGTACCTGGAGACACATACCGCCCACTTCTCTTGCAGACTATGTGGCAGCTTTGAGACGATTGGGTTCACCCCATGGGCGGTGTCTAGGTAGCACAATCCAGACAGACGAGGATCTTTTTTTGCAAGTTCCAGCTCCATAAGCAGATCACTCAAGTCCAGAAGCTTGTGGGCTTCCTTAAGGTTGATCCTTGGAACATTTTGCAGTCTCTTGAATAGGGACCTTTCTATGGCTTCAGCGCTACCGTAGGTTCTTTCGAGTCTTAGCCAAGCAGCAGCGAGACCTGATTCCGCTTGCCCCACATAGACGGTCCGAAGACTTTTGATACGGTTTGAGGAGTCAGGACCCAACCATTTAACCATAAGGTCGAGTTCCTGTTCCGCAGATAGGTTGAGGTCGGCAATGGCGGCCTTGAAGGTAGCCTTCCAGGCTCTGTAGTTCTCTGCACAATCATCAAACTTTGAGAGGCTGGTACTGATCAGCTCTCTGCTCACCATAAACCTGGCAAATTCAGACATGTCTGATCCTTCACTCCTTGTTGCCGTGTTAGCTTGTGGTGCTCCTTGGGCGTATAAGCTGTGTGGCGTGAAAGGGTGAATTGCTCCTGGGTAGAATGATGTCGCTGCAGGGTTGAGCTGTGGTTTAACCTCTGGAGATTTCGATGACTGCGGCTTGAACTGTGGAGATGGGCTGGAATGCGTCTTGTGGTCGTCTTGTGATGATTGCTGCTCCTGAGGGGACACATTATGGCATTGGTCTTGGGTCTCTGCAGATGCTGTGGGTAACACTGGCACCGTAGGTTGGGCTGACTTGGATGTTTCCACATTGTCGGGTAGAATGTCACTGGAGAAGGCATGTGCTGCAGATATCTGTCTCTGTACGTAGACTCTGGTACGAACGGCTGGATCATCTTCTTCCAGTGGTGGTAGGCAAATTGGGTCGAGGTTTTGCTTCAAAGCTTGCTCGAGTATTGTTACTTCAGCTAATGCAATTTTTTCCTCCATTTCTGTTTGAAGGATCTTTGCTTTGGCTTCTGCCTCTGCCTCTGCCATTGCTTTCTTGGCTTCTGCCTCCGCCTCTGCTCTCTTGGCTTTTGCCTCTGCCTCTGCTTTCTTTTCTGCGTAGGAACGTCTTAGTTTGGATCGCTCTGCGTTTAAACGAGCCTCTAGAATTCTGTCGCTGAGGGCAGAAGTTCTTGAGCAGGATGATCTGTATGATCGAGAAGAGTGCTTGGATGAGCCTGACCTGTTAGATCTAGCTTCTTGCAGATAAGTGATACGGAGCTCTGCTTTATCTCTGGCGTCTTGCACAGCAGCATCCCTTTCTCTGTTTGTGGAATCTGCTTTGCTTAGCTCTGATAAGGCTTCATCAATATTAGAGTCTTTTAGGAAGGCAGCATACCTTGTGGATAACCTCTTGTACCTTCCATGGGTCGCATCTAGCCGTTTTATAGTGTCCTGTAGGCTAGCTGCATCATTTTTGTGGCGTTGGATGCTTGACATGAGGGAGGTGACTCGTTCCCATAGGTCATGCAGGTTGTCATTGAACTCATCCTTCATGTAATGGTAGTTCTCAAGGACCTTTATGGTTGGCTTAAGAGAGCGTACAGGTCGTGAGTCTTGGCCTGCTTCTGGTGCTGACTCTACTTCCCGTTCTTCATGGTAAGCAGTATCGGGTTGTATTTGATCTGTTTCAACACTGGGAGACAATGCAGAGTCCTTTTCGGCCATTTTGGTTTAAGGTGCGCTGTCTCTTTAAGAAACTGGACTTTTGAATTGGGGCCTGGAAACCGCAGTGCAGCTTAATTAAGGTGTTCTGACAAGATTCCCAAGCTGTTTTGGAGAATCATGGGGTATTGCAGTCCGACAATCTGCATCAATGTTGTATAACATACAGAGAGTCTCTATACACAATGCAGACTAGGGTGACACTGCAGACAGTTTCTTAGCAGAGCAGAGTTGTGATATATGGGCAGGCAGAGGGGTTACTACAGGTTGGGGCCGGGCTTTAAGGCAGTTTTCGACTGTTCTGTCCCCACATGAGGCGAATGAAGATGTGGCAGGTGGATAGGGGCTGGGAGAGGTCCTACCTTCGTTTCCTCAATGCAGGGCAGACAGGACCATGTTGCTCAGCGTCCGGAGAGATGATGCACATCAGGAATGGTGAAGTTCAGGCTTGTTTATTTGGAAGACTGGACATACAGCATGTGATGGAAATGCAGCACTTCTCCAGGAATACAGGTGTAACAAGCAGGATGGTACAGCAAGTGTGAGCAACTACTCATAAGTGAAGTTTGTGATAAGTGAGTGTGAGTATGTGTGGTCGAAAACTGATGCCTTCTGCTGCTCAGTCCAAGGGTGTCTCTCCCAGAACATGGAGACTAGTGATAAAGAAAACAGGAAACAGTTACCCTTGAACCAGGAAGTGAAGGCATGTACAGAATTAATAACTACAGGCTGTCATACAGAAAAAGGACAGCAGGTGGCAGCATGGATTACAAAGAATACAATCTAAGTATGGACGGTATGATTATATCTGGATGAAACAGCACACACACAGTACCACATGCCGTAGGATTAGATACACGTGTCTGCACACAGTACCACATGCCGTAGTATTAGATACGCGCGTCTACACACAGTTCCACACTCCAGAGGATTAGATACGCGCGTCTGCACACATTTGTACACGCCACAGGAGTAGATACACACGTCTGCACACAGTACCACGTGTAGTAGGATTAGATACGCGCGTCTACACATAGTTCAACACGCCGAAGGATTAGATACGCGCCTCTTCACACAATACCTCACAGGGGAGGATTAGATACGTGTGTGTGCACACAGTATCACACTTTGGAGGATTAGATACACGTGTCTTCACACAGTTGTACACGCCATAGGATTAGATACACGCGTCTGCACACTGTACCACATGTCGTAGGATTAGATACGTGCGTCTACACACAGTTCCACACGCCGTAGGATTAGATATGCGCCTTTTCACACAATACCACACAGGGGAGGATTAAATACGCGCGTCTGCACACAGTACCACACGCCAGAGGATCAGATTAGCGCGTCTGCACACAGTACCAAATTCCGTAGGATTTGATACGCGCGTCTGCACACAGTACCACATGCCGTAGGATTAGATACCCACGTCTACACACAGTTCCACATGCCGTAGGATTAGATACGCGCCTCTTCACACAATACCACACAGGGGAGGATTAGATACGTGCATCTGCACACAGTACCACACGACCGAGGGTTAGATGTGCGCGTCTGCACACAGTTACACACGCTGAAGGATTAGATACGTGTATCTGCTCTAAGTACCACACGGGGGAGGATTAGATATGCACATCTGCACACAGTTCAACACGCTGGAGGATTAGATATGCATGTCTTCACATAGTACCACCGCCAGAGGATTAGATACGCGTTTCTACACACAGTATCACGGGGAAGGATTAGATATGCGCATCTGCACACAGTACCACATGCCAGAGGATTGGATATGCACATCTGCACACAGTTCCATACGCCAAAGGATTAGAAACGCACGTCTGCACACAGTACCACATGCCGTAGTATTAGATACACGCGTCTGCACACAGTACCATATGCCGGGGGATTGGATACATGCGTCTGCACACAATACCACATGCCAGAGGATTGGATACGTGCATCTGCACACAGTTCCACACACCAGAGGATTAGATAAGCAGGTCTGGACACAGTACCACATGCCGTAGGATTAGATACATGCGTCTGCTTACAGATCCACACGCCAGAGGAATAAATACACGCATCTTCACACAGTTGTACACGCCATAGGATTAGATACACACGTCTGCATACAGTACCACATGCTTTAGGATTAGATACGCGCATCTACACACAGTACCACATGTCGTAGGATTAGATACACGCGTCTGCACACAGTACCACATGCCGGGGGATTGGATACGTGCGTCTACAAACAGTTCCACAAGCCGTAGGATTAGATACGCGCCTCTTCACACAATACCACACAGGGGAGGATTAAATACATGCATCTGAACACAGTACCACACTTTGGAGGATTAGATACAGGCCTCTGCACACAATACCACATGACAGAGAATTAGATACGTGTCTCAGCACACAGTTCCACATGGGGAGGATTAGATACGCGCATCTGCACACTGTACCACACGCCAGAGTCATTAGATACATGCGTCTGCACACAGTTTCACTTACTGGAGGATTAGATACGCGCCTCTTCACACAGTACCACACCAACAACTATTGGATACTTGCATCTAAACACAGTACTACACGGGGAAGGATTAGATACAGCTTTACTCCAGGTATCCATAACAACTGATCACAGGTTTTTCACTGACATTCAAAATGAGATACACATAATGCTTATGGACATACACACAAACCACATACAAAATACACCAGTGCAAAACTGGACAATTCTTATGGGGCCACTACACAAACATAACATGTAATATACCCGTGCGAAGCCGGGTCCTCCCTCTAGTACCCCATAAATTCCTGTGGTGCACCACATATTTGTTTCCTCGACAAGCTTATTTGTGTCTACTTATTATGCACTAAAAATTGTAGTTTTTTGATACCTGCAAAGTAAGTTTTTTTAATTTAATCTACATGAGTTTTTTTTTTTTTTAATCTACATGAGCCTAAAATTTAGGGTCAGTGCAGACAGAGTTTTTTGGTGAGGATTTTGACGCTGAGGGTAAGGGCTAGTTCACACGTGAGTATAAGGGGAGGTTTTTGACAGCGGATTTCGCGTCCAAAACCTCCCCTTAATGGTGGTCTATGGAGACCGCCGGGCTTCTGTTCTCCGCTAGCGGCGAGCTGCTGCTAGCGGAGAAAAGAAAGGACATGTCCTTTCTTCAGGCGGAAGCCGCGCAGGCTCAGCCGCGCGGCTTCCGCCCCCGGCAGCTCCCTCCTATGTCGGCTCATTCATTTGAGCCGACAGCAGAGGGTTAAGCCGCGACAGCGATGGTCGCGGCGGGCGGGTTTTGACAAGAGAGAGACGCGGCTCGCCGCGTCTCTCTCTGTGTCAAAACCCGCGCGGGCAGTTCACGTGTGAACTAGCCCTAAGTTCACACAGAGTTTTTTGGATCAGAACCCGAGGCGGAGGCCGCCTTAGTTTCTGATCCAAAAGCCGGGAAGCCGCGACTGAAAGCTGGTGCACTGCACTGGCATCCAGCCTCGCACTCTGCTCCGGACTAGGCCCAATGAATGAGCCTAGTTGGGAGGAGGGTGTGTCTTCAGGCCGAATCGCGAGGCAAAACGGCCTGAAGAATGAGCACCTGAGCGGCTCCCATTGATTCTTGGTCAGAATTTAGAGGTGAATATGGCCTCAAAATCCTGACCAAAAAACTCTGTGTGAACTTCCCCTGAATCTGCCTCAAAATCAGCCTCCAAAAAAAGAGTTCCATTGGGAGGCTTTTTTGGAGGCTGATTTTGAGGCAGATTCAGCGTCAAAATCAGCGGCAAAAAACTCTTGTGCACTTACCCTTATATGTATTTGTGTGCGCCAAATATTTTTCTCGTGGTGAAGGTCAATGCTTTTAGTTGAACGGTATAGTTGGGTCTAGAAACTCCATATTTAAGCTCCATATGACGGATTCATAAATAGATTGCAGCATGCCAATTATACCTACAGATACACTAGCAGTTTCCCTATAGGTATAATGGAAGTAGAAAGTACGCAGAAGAAACCTCTGTGGAGTTTCTGTGAAAAGCACAACGCTTTTTTTGCTATGGCGGCCTGCTACGTGGGGTCTCAGCCTTCACATCTGTATCGGAGTCTCCATCACAGAGACAGGTGACAAAGGACCCTATTATAATTAATGGGGTCTGTCGGGCTCTATGTGTAACCACTGTTTTAGATGTTCGTCTCTCCGTTGTTTCTGATAATGGCGAGCCAGCGCTAGTGTGAACATAGCGCAAACCATTGCAAAGTTCGACAGCACTGATAAATACGCCCCGAGGGTTAGTAGGATCCCTTTGGGTATAAGTTCTCACATAGCAAATCTGTAGAAGGTTCTTTGAGCGTCCCATTCATCTGAAGAGATTTTGCATAAACAACACCATTGAGGTGACCAAGACTGATTTTCATTTGCAGAAATTTCTGCAGTGTGTGAATGGCTCCTTAGACCCGTGTCTGTTATTGTGTGAGTGAAGGTGGGCGGATGTCTTGTGGCTTGTCTCCTCCTCTCTTCTCCTTGTGATTGCCAGCCCTGTGACATGCACATCATGAGAAGCTGCCTCCTTCCCTCCCCTCTGCTGGAGCTGCAGCTGCTGCAGTCATGGCTGCTGATGGTATTGATGAACGCTCTCCCCTGATCTCTCCACATTCTGGCAATGTCACCCCTACAGCACCTCCATACAGCCAGGAAAGCAACCTGCGGGGTAAGCCCAGGCTTCATCCATGCCATGTAAATAGTCTAAGCAGTCTTTATGTCTCCATGTGTCCTCCAATTCAAACTCCCAGGAGGGAGGTGGTAGTATAGTGCCTTGCGGAGTGGCTGAATCATATAGGTCTGGATTAACACTGCGGAGGTTTGGGCTATTGCAGCTCTGATGCTTTGTTTGCCTGGGATATTAGTATACACCATAACATCCCATGACTTACTGACGTTACACCGGCTCCCGTGCATGGCTGGCTTCCTATATGGCGGGGGGCACAAACATTGTATTTGATGGACATGCCCTTTAATCGTTGTGTACTATGTATTTGTTTCTTGCTACACGTGTGTTACCAGTTGTCTACTTTATGGCTCAGTGGTAACTAAATCTGCCCGGGGTTAATCCCTTTAACAAGATTTACCAAGCCGTGTACACGTCCTAAACTAGCGCTAGTAGTAAGCCAATAATTTGTCATATTAGGCTTGTTAGTATTGGATGTTTTTCTCTAATAGGGGCTGGGAATTTTTTTTTTCAAGAAGTTGCTACCAAAGTGATAAGAAAATATCTACAGTATATACACCCATATGGATAAATTTGGGTTGATGGTGTTGTGTTTGTGGGTTAGTATTGACCATACATATACCGTATGTATATGGCTGAAACAAAGGAGCACATGGGTTGTAACTTTTCACATGTAGGTTGTAAGATCTTACACATGGGGCCTCTCGCCTTTTGTCTTATTGCTTTTGTAGGACGGCATGGAGTAGAGCTTGCTGACATGTTATACCCATGCAGTTACAAATACATATTATATATACGTTTAATGTTTTAAAAAAAAATTTCAGCAACATTTTATTATGTATTTGCCATTTGTGCAATATAGGTATAAAATTGTTTTGCAATGATTTATAGGACACAAAAGTATCTGAAAACCTGAGATGTCTGAAGTGGTCTCAAATGACTCTCCTCGTGTCTTGTGCAACATTGTTATACATGTATCACATGGCTGAGGCTAAATTCACACCATTGCTGTACTGTCCTGGGCTTACTAGGTAGGTGTATGCCAAGGGCCTTTCATACTATAAGCTGGCACATATCAGGGTCCTGCTAACCAAGCTGAAAATGGACGGTGTAGTTGACCGCAATACAACTATAAAGACAAAAATCCCAAGTATACTGCACTTATAGAATTTAGATTTTTTTTTAAGCATCTTTGCAAATATTTTTAAGTTTTTCTGCCCAACCAAAACCTCAAATGCAGTGTGAATTCGACCTGAGGCTTGAGCTGGTCATACCCATTAGATAGATGTTGGCTGAGCCCATCAGTTTTGGCAAGACTGGCCAACCGTAAGGCTATACAGCAACTATGGTCACAACCAAAAATTGTGAGCTTGCCATGCTATTCCTTGACTGATTGGGGACAGAGTCACACTGCAACCATGTGGTCCCGCACAAAAAAATGAGGAGTGTTTAATATCTTTGCAACTGGAAGTTGTGGTACCCTTGGAGTCTCGATATGACTGTTTTTCGTTGTGCGACAGGAGCCCTAGCCTAAAGGCGTCCAGACTTTCTCCAATGGCAGATGGGTGAGAAAAGGAGAAGGCAGATGCTAGTGAAATGCAAGAGGCAGGGTCATCACTTAAGGGGATATTGCACTTGGGCCCAGGAGGCTCATATGTTGTCCCCTACCAATATTAGGAGACAGTACATTATAATTGGGCGGCCTGGTACAAGTTTTTAATTGGGACCCAGGAATTGCATATTACATGTGTGGCTGGAGGAACAAAAAAAAAAAAACCAAAAAAACTAATTCTGTTATTTTAATTGGAATTGCTTGTGGCATGCAGTGCATCGTATAAGATACCGAATCTTAGTGCATGAAGTGTTAAAAATGGCTTCTGGTTCAGTGATAAAACAACTGGTTGGACACAAATGATATATGTGAACCTGGTCTAATCCAGTCTGCGTTAAAATTCAGTGTTGACCTTGTGATGGGAGAGTGTTGTTATGCAAGGAGGAACTTGGAACGTCATATTTGCCATGTGTACAGAATGTTGATATACAGTAGAATACTATCTGGTAGTAATGTATGGATATATAATAACACAGCGCCCCCCCCCCCCCCCCCATGCAGCTATGGCCCCTGAAAGGCGAGTCACAAAATGTAAAGCATGTGTCGTACACTGTATATAGCTACTGTATACAGTTACTACACGTGCCATACATTTTGTGACTAAGCACCCTGATGTCTCCTGTAAACTGGAACTTTTAGTCTATAGGTTTTCGACGTGCTGTGTCAGGGTAATCTACACCGTGGTCCTGAACCGACTGCTATGTGAAAGTGCTGGAAATGGCTGAAGCAGACGCTCTGTGGTTTGGAAGCTGAAATTGTAATTGCTTTGTGATTGTTTATATTGAGCCCTGATGAGCTTGTCAGGTGTCTTTGACTTCTCATTTATTGTTCTGCCTTTCTAGACGCTCTCCTCCAGGCCCGTAAGCTGGCCACACATAAAGCTATGTTCACATCTGTGCTGTTATTCCATTTTAAGAACAGAAAGCCAAAATTTAATGGCCGTGCCTGATCTGCAATATGACGGACACCAACCGTGCCCTCAAGTCCCTCCGTTAAATATTTATGGCTGTTCCTAAGGGTAGGCCATTAAAAAAAATAAATCCTGGACAACCCCTTTAAGGTGGAGAGATGTGGGAGGGAAGGAGTCTGATGAGTGGAGAAAGAAGGGGTTTACCTGCCTCAGGTGTTAAAGGGGCTCTATCATTGGGAAAAGTCATTTTTAAGTAAAGTCTAGAAAGTCTATGTCACACCTACCTTTAGTATGTAAATTGCCTCAGTGGTTTCTGAATAAGTCTGTTTTTATTCATATGCTAATTAGACTGGTGCATGACGCATTGTGCACCCCCTTTGCTATTGTTTCCTATGGGTATATACAGCACAGGCTGCTGCTGATGATGACTCAGCTTCCTGTTTGCACACACACAAAGAAGATAATATCAGAGACAAGTGCTGCTGGGAACTTCCTGTGCTGGCTGGAAGCTCATTAGCATATGAATGAAAACAGACTAATTCACAAACTACTGAGGCAATTTACATACTAAAGGTAGGTGTGAAATAGCATTTCTAAAGCCTATGCAAGGATGCGCTTAGTTAAAAATGACTTTAAAATAACTTGGTGTGAACCTGTCAGGTGATTTCTACTTCTCTGAGAACAGGGTATGATAGAGGGACAGAAGCTGAGCTCTGTGATATATAGATTTATATGATAGATGGACAGAAGCTGAGCTCTGTGATATATAGATTTATATGATAGATGGACAGAAGCTGAGCTCTGTGATATATAGGGTTATATGATAGAGGGACAGAAGCTGAGCTCTGTGATATATAGGGTTATATAATAGAGGAGAGAAGCTGAGCTCTGTGATATATAGGGTTATATGATAGAGGGAGAGAAGCTGAGCTCTGTGATATATAAGGTTATATGAGAGAGGAGAGAAGCTGAGCTCTGTGATATATAGGGTTATATGATAGAGGAGAGAAGCTGAGCTCTGTGATATATAGAGTTATATGATAGAGGGACAGAAGCTGAGCTCTGTGATATATAGAGTTATATGATAGAGGAGAGAAGCTGAGCACTGTGATATATAGGGTTATATGATAGAGGAGAGAAGCTGAGCTCTGTGATATATAGGGTTATATGATAGATGGACAGAAGCTGAGCTCTGTGATATATAGGGTTATATGATAGAGGGACAGAAGCTGAGCTCTGTGATATATAGAGTTATATGATAGAGGAGAGAAGCTGAGCACTGTGATATATAGGGTTATATGATAGAGGAGAGAAGCTGAGCTCTGTGATATATAGAGTTATATGATAGAGGGACAGAAGCTGAGCTCTGTGATATATAGGGTTATATGATAGAGGAGAGAAGCTGAGCTCTGTGATATATAGAGTTATATAATAGAGGAGAGAAGCTGAGCTCTGTGATATATAGGGTTATATGATAGAGGGAGAGAAGCTGAGCTCTGTGATATATAAGGTTATATGAGAGAGGAGAGAAGCTGAGCTCTGTGATATATAGGGTTATATGATAGAGGAGAGAAGCTGAGCTCTGTGATATATAGGGTTATATGATAGAGGAGAGAAGCTGAGCTCTGTGATATATAAGGTTATATGATAGAGGAGAGAAGCTGAACTATTCTGACATGACTCCTAGGAGAGGTAGTAAGCCCCCTCGCAGACGACTGTGTTAGGTTAGTGTGCTATCCACGTTTTTCTGGATAGCACACTGACGCATTCATTTCTATGGGCCCGTACACGACCATGAATCACACTGTTGTGTGTGGGCCGACAGTCCAGGCTGCAAAATACGAAACGGGTCCTATTGCTGTCCGATTTTGCAGCTCTGCTTCTGTGGCTCCTATTCATTAAATAAAAGAGGCCGCAGAAGCGCAGCCGGTGCACAGGTGGCCCACGGGTGACAACCATGTGTCGCGCATGCCTTTCTTTAACAACAACCGCTTAGCACACGGTTATGTGCAACTGACTTAAGAGTCCTGATTACTCCGCGCACACACAGTGACTGACAGCTCTCCATGTATCAGTGTATACACAGGACACTCCTCCCTGTATCAGTGTATACACAGGACACTCCTCCCTGTATCAGTGTATACACAGGACACTATCCAGTTACTGACAGCTCTCCATGTATCAGTGTATACACAGGACACTATCAGTGACTGACAGCTCTCCATGTATCAGTGTATACACAGGACACTCCTCCCTGTATCAGTGTATACACAGGACACTCCTCCCTGTATCAGTGTATACACAGGACACTCCTCCCTGTATCAGTGTATACACAGGACACTCCTCCCTGTATCAGTGTATACACAGGACACTATCCAGTTACTGACAGCTCTCCATGTATCAGTGTATACACAGGACACTCCTCCCTGTATCAGTGTATACACAGGACACTATCCAGTTACTGACAGCTCTCCCTGTATCGGTGTATACACAGGACACTATCAGTCTTAGTGGACTGGACAAGCAGGAATTGCTTTAAAAGAGTGATAACGGTTTTGTTAATCAAATACAAGGCAAACATGACTGCAGGCATATAGGAAGGGTTATTGATTTTCTATATGGATTATGAGTATAGGGTTTCCTGCACCATATTCCTGCATGCTGAAGAAGAGGCTCTTCATAATATGTACATGAAGAGTAACAATCCGGGCTGACTCTTAGTATCTGGTAACAGTGCGGTAGACAATGGAGGGCTGTGTGAAGGCTGATACATAAGTGTACGCCAGGCTGAGTGATTTGTTAACTACAGCTGTTACAAGACAATCGCATGGCTGGGATCTGGCAAGTGGTCGCCACTAATTCTGTTTTATAATATCTGAGTCTATAGAATTGTGGAATTAGTCAGCATGGTCATGAGCGGGATCCACCAAGGGAACAAAATATATTAAACTGGCAGCTGTTTTCACTCTGTCTATTGAGGTTTGCTTGTGGCCGCCTCAATAGACATTACTAGGCAGCTGTGACTGTAACAAGCCATGCACCTTTGTATATCACATGACCATGCACTGTATATCACATGACCATGGACACTAGACGTAAACAGACGTAAATGACAACAAGCAGAGATCTAGAAAACTGTGACAAATTGATACAGAAAGTATATTGAAAAATTGTTCAACTTTTTATTATACAAACCGTAACATTGGTTTCTCAGTATTGGTTTGAAAATGGACAACCCCTTTAACCTCTATAGATATAATACAGGGTCGCTTTTTGGCCACATGCCTTGTTGAATGCTGTGAAAACTGCAAAGCTAAGACTGTAAGGAATTGTTTGTCAATCAATATCTGGCTGTGTTTCTGTCCCTGAGTTCTCTCTTTTGTCGTTGACTTGATATTATGGCCGCTTCTGTGCTCTGCAGACCGGGATGACTATAGAAGATTGTTACGGCTTCGTTTTGCTATGAATGTAGAGATTACATCCCGGCACAGCGATCACAAGAAATTATTTAATGGACCCTGCGGATAATGCTCATGTTTATCTTCTCTCTTGGGAGGTGTCACATGGTGGATAAGCTTTCCCTCAAGGTCCAGCAGCGAGGAAACGCACAACAGATGTATTCATCCTGCATATCCTATTTTATGTCCGACTGGAGAAACAAGAGCGAAAAAACATGTGCCGTTATATTCGGGACATTCCGCCTTGTAACAAGTATTGTCAGGATTCTTACAAAGGACTCTTCTACACGGGTGCGTTCTCATGGTACGGCAGCCACATGTGGCCACAACTGTGCCTGCATATAGTTGCCAGTGCTTGTGATTTTACTGTATAATTGGGCAATCATTGGCTGGTACATGCGTGACCCCTACTATGAGCTGGCACCCTTGTAGATTATTCCCACAACAGGGTTCATCGGCCGTTTGTGAACAATCCGATAGAAATAGAAAAATAGATCTTGCTATTTCATGGGCCGAGTTCCTGGATCCTTCAATAAAATCATGTCGTGAAATTGGATTGCCCTCATATGCGCACTTGGTGAAGCGCTGTGCCATGTAAATGTATCTTTACAGGTTCCCGAACAGCACCCGTAGTAGCCAAAGAGTCCCATCTATACTTTGCATAAAAATACCTGCAACGGAAATGCTGCAATTTTCTATCACAACGCGTTTTTTGGAAATCGCTGCATGTCAGTTATACTTACGGAAATGCTGCCGGTTTCCCTATAGATATAATTGAAGCAGAAAATACACAGAGGAAAACTTTGCAAACTTTGTACGAAAAGTGCTGCGGGAAAAACTGCAATATGTTTCCGCCACAGTTTTTCGCTGCAGCCTGCTACGTGGGGCTTTAGAGCAGTCTCGCACACATTGGGGCAAAATCATCATTCCCTCTAAACTAGAAAACTAGTGTAAAAGTATAATATTGAGGCGCGGGTTTGGCGCAAGGCTCTTTCTTGTCTTTAACCTCAATCCACACCTTGCTGCCATTTTGTGTGAATTTGGGTAGTGTGAGTTACAATGGAAATCTAGGCCAGTTTCTAAATGGTGTAGATTTCCTTTCTGGGTAAGGACACGTTTATGAAGAGGCCATCTAAGACTGGCATATGATACGTCTTCCTAAATGCATCACAGTGTGAGGAAATATGTAGTCTTTGAGAAAGTGGGCGAGGTTAGCCTGCAGATCTGATGTACGCCAGATTTCTAAAATATGTATTTTTAAAAAAATTTAATCAGAAAAATATTTAAAATTGCAGGAATTCCCACACCAGTAGGATATGGCATATAAAATGGACTAACATCTCAGGACAAAGATGTCTGACAGAAGGTGGCGCCAAATTTATCAAAGTTTAAAGTTGTCCAAAAGTATGGTGAAATATTCCATTAAAATGGCTTCTAAAATTCCCTTGTGTTTTTATTTAGAAAGATACCAAGTTAGACTGAAGCCCCACATTGCGGAGATGCAGCTTTTTTTATTGCAGATTTTGCTTCGGTTTTTTGAGCCAAAGCCAAGAATGGCTACAATAGGAATGAGTAATATATAGGAAGTTCTTATACTTCTCCCTTCTGCTCAATCCACTCCTGGGTTTGACTCAGAAAACAAAATCTGCAACAAAAGAAGTTGCGTTCCCTCACCATGAGGTCTCAGCCTAAGAAAAGCTATTCTTCCCCTACCTTAGAAGTCTTCTCCGCGCGGCCGTTCGGTATATATTTCTGGTTTCTTCACTATGGCAATGAGTTTTTTCGCAGCACTGGGGGAGGTCCCCTGTGCTGCAAGAAAATTCTCCGGCGCCGCCGCCTTCTCTCCTGTTTGGCCATAGAAAAATGGCTGACAGACTTGCGCAGTCGGCCATTTTCCTGTGGTGGAACAGAAGAGAAGAGGCAGAGAACAAGAAGGCGGCAGTGCCGGCCATTTTCTTGCAGCACAGGGAACCGCCCCCAGTGTTGCGAGAAAACTCATTGCCATAATGAAGAAACCAGAAATATATACCGAACGTCAGCGCGGAGAAGACTTCTAAAGGTAGGGGAAGAATAGCCTTTCTTTAGACTATTCCATCGTGGGTTTAGCTAATAACGGGATTCTAATGATAATGTGAATGTGAACCCACCCTTATACTGGATAGGATTTCATATTTCCCTAAGCAATGATCTCCAATCTATGGCTCTCTACAAGACCTAATGGCATATCCTAACCGGTTTGTCCACAAGGGTATTATGGGAGATGTAGTTTTGCCACAGATTGGAGGTCACTGAAGTCCTGGGTTTGAATCCCGCCAGAAATAACATCTGCAAGGAGTTTGTATGTTCTCCCCGTGTTTATGTAGATTGGAGGTCACTGCCCTTAGGCTTTGCTGTCAGACTGACCATCATGTGTCCCATCCACAGTGTATCCGCGAGAAGCTGCCCTCTATACATAGCATCTTACATAAGATTTACCGTCATATACAGGGTAACGACTATATGCCATATGCGTCGAGCAAGTTGGTGTAGATGGATCAGGTTTTTCTGGCTTTGCTCCCCATACATCTGCCTGTGTGTACACTGCTCTATACATCTGACCTGTGCCTTACACAACATATAGGAACGGTAAAGTTCTAAGTATTTCAGAAATGTATGTTAAAGGGACGAATATGAAACCGGCACTTAATAATTTATGAGCTATATTTCTGGCTTTTATAGATCTTCCCATTAAAGTATTTAGGAAACCGACTTCCAAATCCTGTGCGCCCCCCAGGAGAGATAGAGACTGAGCAGTAATGTTACAGGATGTGCAGTCTGCTCACATGTGTGGCTAATAAAGTGTCTCTGACAGTGGCTGGCGCCCTGCTGAGGGCGACTTTTCTGCCTCGTTGCCTGTATCAGGCTGGGAATGATATACGGTCGGACAGACAGGTTAATGTATTCTGGATTCCAGAAATCTCAGCCTGCTCACATTAAGATTGTTTTGATGGCCGGTTGTACAAATTTTGGTGCTTTCTTTCTCTGTGTTAGGATCCTGGCAGTAAAAAGTTACTCTTAACTCATGGGGGGTCTTTACAATTGGGACGTGTAAGAATAGGACGTTTGGGGTTTGGCTATTTCAATAAGTGTCATAGGCTTTGAAAGGAGAGAGCGTGCACATGTATGACCACCGCCTCAGCCAGAATCGGGGCTTAGGACCCCTGTCCTGGTCATCATCTGGGATCCCAGCATTGAAACTGTATAATATCTGCAAAATGTAGCACTGATATTAGCAGGTTATTGGTTAGTGAAGCCAGTATGACGATGCAGCCCCATTCAGAGAAGGGTTTGTATGTTTGGGACCTCCCCTTTAAATTTTATTTTATATATATTTTATAAATTGTATATAATTATTTATTAAGGACTACAGTATTATATTGTTTGCTGAGGATTTGCTTACCTAACACTTCACCGTACTGTGTTTGTTATAACAGCTCAGCCCCATTCATTTGAATGGGACTGAGCTGCAGTTTGGTAATGTGTGTAAATATCATAGTCTTGCCAATCCCTTTAAGTAGCCATATTAGTTAGATGTTTTGTTGTGAGAGTGTAGAATAGATTCAAGAAAATGCTAATTTAAAGTGGTTGTCCAGGATCTGAACATTGTTAATACTAATAACCTATGAACAGAATAGATCATCAGTATCAGATTGGTTGGGGTCCAGCACCCAAATATATGAAGCGTGATATGTGTCAAGCTCAATCTTCAGGTGTCTTATGTTTTGGTTCAGTATTATGGACAAGCTTAATTTATTTATGTCTCTTACTTGTATGGCTCCAACATATTCTGTAGTGCTCTACAACCGTCATCAGTCACTGTCCCATATAGGGATATCCATAGGTCTTTGGCATGAATCCCAGGCAGACACGCAAAGAACATACAAACTTCATGTACATGTTGTCCTTGGTTGGATTTGATCCCAGCGTTGTAAGGCAACATTGCTAATCTTGACCATCACCAAAAGCCTTTAGTTCACCCATAAGTCCAGTGTTTGTGACCAGTGATACTTTTATGTTAGGGAGTCGGTCATCACCCCGAATAAAAAGCTTTTAACTGCTTTTTGGATCATATTGCAAAAAAAGTCAACTTTTAACTTGTATATAGGAGCTAATCGGTACACCCCGGAGATTTTGGTGTTCGCTGGACCAGCCATGTGTGTCCCAAGAAAATCTGTGATTCTCACCTGGAACAAGACAGGTAGGGACCACCCACATGATAGTGGGGAGTCTGTTTAGCATATTGGATGTTCAAATCAACAGCACTAATTGCTCAGGAACGGAGGGGGCTAGAGAAAAACTAACTACATACTAATAAACATGCAAATCTATTCTCCAGGATGTAATTAGGAGAACAGTGCCTCTGTATGCAGCCCCCTTAATATCATGCATGACTCAGTTAATAAGCCTACTAACATGATGTGGAGTTAATTACCAAATTAGTATTTCTATTCCAAAAGGAACAGATTCCCAGCTATGGACAGCGCTGTTTCGGTCTTTTGGACCTCCTCAGCATAGCGCAGGGATACTGATTTGGCAGATTGAGAGACTATAGACCAGGGTCAGGGGATAATCATACACATTAGGGAGAGTGTGTACCTACATAGGCGTACACACACTCTCCCTAATATGTACATACTAATAGGGAATGTAGATTGTGAGCCTTATATGGGACAGTGACTGACAATGTCTCTAAATCTCTGTGGAATATGTTGGCGCTACACAAAGAGAAATTATTGTGCTGCAATCGGTCACCTATTGAAGAATGCAAAGAGTTGGTGGTCAAAGGTCCTCTTTAAAGGAGTATTGCTGTACTAACCCCCCCCCCCCCCCCCATCCTTTCATGTTAGCATTTGGTGGTGGTCTCAGCCCCCTAGACATATTCCATGGTGGCTAAGACCCTCATAAATGTATAAAAATTAGTTTCCATCGGTAATCCTTGTCATACGTTATATATGACAGTCTTTAAGATTGATCAGGTGAGCAGTCATACGTTTTGAGTGACAGATGGCGGCATAGGACTGCTTTAGCGGAGACATTGGTTGGCTCTGGTTCTGTTTTCCTTAATAAGCGCTTGGAAATTAAGACGCTTCATTAAGGATTTGCAAATGGAAAGCCTCATTAGCTACCAAAATTAGATTAAATTCACTTTCTGCTGTAGAGGTTAGGGCAAACTTTTTTTTTTTTTTTCTTTTTTGTTTGCTTTTGTGCACAGAAACTTGTGTGTTACATAATTGTTAGTGTGTTGAGGGTTATTTTTTTGTTATATTTTTAACAATGATCTTGAATTATTTTTACTAAATTAAGGGAGTTTGAATGAAATGTATCAGGCAATATGGATGTTCTATAGCAGGGTCTGGACAGCGTGTGACTGAGTGTCCCTGTTTTGTTGGATTGTCCCCTGCCATAAATCTTCATATTTTATTACCCAGAGTGAAGAGTCACAAAGAGTCAAGTGGCTATCATGCTGCAGTTGTGGCCCTATTGTTACTTCAGTGGGTTCTATGTGGGTAGGACGAGGCTAGTTTAGGCCAAAATGGAAAAAAAATTCAATGAGAGCTGCGCTGTCATGGTACAGGTTAATACACACAGTGATGTCACAGTACAGGGATAATATAGTGATGTCGCAGTACAGGGATAATACACACAGTGATGTCACAGTACAGGGATAATACACACAGTGATGTCACAGTACAGGGATAATACACACAGTGATGTCACAGTACAGGGATAATACACACAGTGATGTCACAGTACAGGGATAATACACACAGTGATGTCACAGTACAGGGATAATACACACAGTGATGTCACAGTATAGGGATAATACACACAGTGATGTCACAGTATAGGGATAATACACACAGTGATGTCACAGTATAGGGATAATACACACAGTGATGTCACAGTACAGGGATAATACACACAGTGATGTCACAGTACAGAGATAATATACACAGTGATGTCACAGTACAGGGATAATACACACAGTGATGTCACAGTACAGGGATAATACACACAGTGATGTCACAGTACAGGGATAATACACACAGTGATGTCACAGTACAGAGATAATACACACCGTGATGTCACAGTACAGGGATAATACACACAGTGATGTCACAGTACAGGGATAATACACACAGTGATGTCACAGTACAGAGATAATACACACAGTGATGTCACAGTATAGGGATAATACACACAGTGATGTCACAGTATAGGGATAATACACACAGTGATGTCACAGTATAGGGATAATACACACAGTGATGTCACAGTATAGGGATAATACACACAGTGATGTCACAGTACAGGGATAATACACACAGTGATGTCACAGTACAGGGATAATACACACAGTGATGTCACAGTACAGGGATAATATACACAGTGATGTCACAGTACAGGGATAATACACACAGTGATGTCACAGTATAGGGATAATACACAGTGATGTCACAGTATAGGGATAATACACACAGTGATGTCACAGTACAGGGATAATACACACAGTGATGTCACAGTACAGGGATAATATACACAGTGATGTCACAGTACAGGGATAATACACACAGTGATGTCATAGTACAGGGATAATACACACAGTGATGTCACAGTGCAGAGATAATACACACAGTGATGTCACAGTACAGAGATAATACACACAGTGATGTCACAGTACAGGATAATGCACACATAAAGATCCCTATACACACAATACATGACATCACAACACAAAGAAAGTAATGACAATGATGTCACATGCAGACCTTATGATATCCTAGTAAAGTAATGGTGCATTTAGTTGCCGGGCCCCATAGCAGCTGCTTTGTTTGCTACCTCGGCAGTTAACGCCCTGGTGAGATCTACTTAAGATAGGGAGTGATGCCAATGTCTGTAAAGTGCGGTGGAATATATTGGCACTGAATGTTTAAGAGAAGTGCATAAAAGGCGCCCCATATCTCAGCTTCCTGGACCCATTTATTTATGACTTGAGGGCAGATACTTTATAGCATAGAAATGTTTGGTTACATTATGCAAAATATCTGAGACCCAGGAAGGAATTGAGGCTATGTTCACATCTGTACTAAAAAAACCCATGCACAAAGTTTTCAATGAAACCTTGCACGTGCAATATATGCTTCCTGTTATGGGGGATGGCCTCACATATATCTTGCACATGCACTACTGTCACGGCTCCTACACCAAATGGCATCATGCCCAGGACTTATGGTTGTTCACCAGCAAGCAGAGTATCGCGCATGCGCCAGGTGGTAATAAAATGGTGCACGCGGAGGATGCCAATGCCTGGGATGGTCCGAGGTAGAGCTGGTGAATGAGACCTGGGGCACACACCAGCCAGTATTCTCAACATCCTCCAAGAGTAACCTCTTCCATCCATCCTTACCGGAACAATTTGGTGATGAAAATTGTTTTTTTCCCGTTATGCCGGACCAAGTCACAAGTGATAACCAAGTAGTTCATTGTACAAAGCATTGAAATTTTGGGTCCTGACCAGGAAACTCCCCAGATGTCCGTCCCATTGACAACCTATGGCCGGTCCTCAGATAATGGACAAACCCATTAGTACATTCCCCGAGCTGCATTTTATAATCCCATCGGACATCACCGCTATTTTTTCTATGTATTATTTTTATAAATTTTTGACAATACATCTCATATATAAGATGTGCTGTGGTGAGGAATCTCTATTTTTAATGTGTCGCCTTCTCCCCTGAGAGTTGCCGAGTTCATCGCCCTCTTCTCTTATGTCACAAAATTCTGAAATGATTTTTGCAGACTATTGCCTGAGTCCCTATTGTCTGCCTGCCGCCCCCGCTGATGATAATGTCATGTGAATTCTTGTCAGTTTAATAGACATCCAGCCATGTGATTTATGTTCACAAAGATACAAAGGACACAATGGAGCTCTGGATTATATTCTGCAAAATCATGATCGTGTATTAGTATAGTACACAAAGGGCCAAAATGTATTAAAGGGGGTTTTGTAAATAAAGGTTCATCAAAAATAACTTAATTACAGAATGATATCTCTGTGGCTGAAATATTTTTTATAGGCTTTCAAGAAATTTTCTGAACCTAGTCCTGCTCACACATCTGCCGCAGTCCATCTGGGGGTACTCAGCTACTTTTAGTAAGGGTCCACCAATCTGGCTCCATCCACCATCTAAATATGTCCAGTAGTTACCGTATTTCATAGGCGTCTGACTGGTTTAGGCCAGGATTGAGTGACCGAGTGCACCGGCTGTGCTTCCTTGGCCCTATTCATTCAATGGCGTCCATGGAATCACAGCCACAAAACCGGACAGGAATAGGACCGGTCCCGAGTTTCGTGACCCAAGTGTCCAGTTCAGTGGAGTAGTCACTGACTGATATGCTTGGAAAAATAATGGTGGTTAAAGGGGCTCTATCAGCAAAATCATGCTGATAGAGCCCCACATATGCGTGCATAGCCTTTAAAAAGGCTATTCAGGCACTGTAAAAGTTAAATTAAACTACCCCCCCGTTTTAAAATAATAACTTAAAAAAGAATGTTCTCTACTTACGGAACGT
The DNA here is from genome assembly GCF_031893055.1 of Leptodactylus fuscus. Classification (NCBI taxonomy): domain Eukaryota; kingdom Metazoa; phylum Chordata; class Amphibia; order Anura; family Leptodactylidae; genus Leptodactylus; species Leptodactylus fuscus. The sequence continues at coordinate 38,550,963 of NC_134268.1, forward strand.
GCACCCTGGGCGGGCATTCAGGGTGCGCCGTCTTCTTCTTCTCCGCCTCTTCTTCCTCTGACGTCTTCGGGTCCCGTCCTCCTCCGGCGCTTGCTCGCGGACACTGATAAAAAAAAATAGCCCGGGCGCATGCGCAGTAGCACGCGGCTTCTACTACGGCTACTGCGCATGCGCCCGGGCTATTTTTTTTTTTTATCAGTGTCCGCGAGCAAGCGCCGGAGGAGGACGGGACCGGAGGACGTCAGATGAAGAAGAGGCGTGGAAGAAGATGAAGACACACCCTGAATGCCCGCCCAGTGTGCACGTTCCGTAAGTAGAGAACATTCTTTTTTAAGTTATTTTAAAACGGGGGGGGTAGTTTTAATTTAACTTTTACAGTGCCTGAATAGCCTTTTTAAAGGCTATGCACGCATATGTGGGGCTCTATCAGCATGATTTTGCTGATAGAGCCCCTTTAATAGCTAACAGTTAAGGTGCATTTACACAAAGCCCCATTAATGGTATAATGTCACACATGGTATAATGTCATGTGAGTGTACATGTATGAGGTGCTGTCAGGGCATTATCCTGTGTAGGTGAATACTAGCATGGCATTTTATTGTTAGGGGGTGCACTAGTGGGGTCTGATACATGGCGGAGCACTATATCATGTACTATGTGGGGGGTGTACTAGCAGCACACTATACTGTGTGTGGGGTGTACTAGCAGCACACTATACTGTGTGGGGGGGTGTACTAGCAGCACACTATACTGTGTCAGGGTGTACTAGCAGCGCACTATACTGTGTGGGGGTGTACTATCAGCGCACTATACTTTGTCAGGGTGTACTAGCAGCTCACTATATTGTGTGTGGGGTGTACTAGCAGCACAGTATACTGTGTCAGGGTGTACTAGCAGTGCACTATACTGTGTGAGGGGTGTGTACTAGCAGCGCACTATACTGTGTGTGGGGGTGTACTAGCAGCACACTATACTGTGTCAGGGTGTACTAGCAGCGCACTATACTGTGTGTGGGGTGTACTAGCAGCGCACTATACTGTGTGAGGGGTGTACTAGCAGCGCACTATACTGTGTGGGGGGTGTACTAGCAGCTCACTATACTGCGTCAGGGTGTACTAGCAGCACACTATACTGTGTGGGGGGTGTACTAGCAGCGCACTATACTGTGTGAGGGGTGTACTAGCAGCGCACTATACTGTGTGGGGGGTGTACTAGCAGCGCACTATACTGCGTCAGGGTGTACTAGCAGCACACTATACTGCGTCAGGGTGTACTAGCAGCACACTATACTGTGTCAGGGTGTACTAGCAGCGCACTATACTGTGTCAGGGTGTACTAGCAGCACACTATGTTGTGTCAGGGTGTACTAGCAGCACACTATGCTGTGTCAGGGTGTACTAGCAGCACACTATACTGTGTCAGGGTGTACTAGCAGCACACTATGTTGTGTCAGGGTGTACTAGCAGCACACTATACTGTGTCAGGGTGTACTAGCAGCGCACTATACTGTGTCAGGGTGTACTAGCAGCACACTATGCTGTGTCAGGGTGTACTAGCAGCACACTATACTGTGTCAGGGTGTACTAGCAGCACACTATGTTGTGTCAGGGTGTACTAGCAGCACACTATGCTGTGTCAGGGTGTACTAGCAGCACACTATGCTGTGTCAGGGTGTACTAGCAGCACACTATGCTGTGTCATGGTGTACTAGCAGCGCACTATACTGTGTGAGGGGTGTACTAGCAGCGCACTATACTGTGTGAGGGGTGTACTAGCAGCGCACTATACTGTGTGAGGGGTGTACTAGCAGCGCACTATACTGTGTGAGGGGTGTACTAGCAGCGCACTATACTGTGTGAGGGGTGTACTAGCAGCGCACTATACTGTGTGAGGGGTGTACTAGCAGCGCACTATACTGTGTGAGGGGTGTACTAGCAGCGCACTATACTGTGTGGGGGGTGTACTAGCAGCGCACTATACTGTGTGAGGGGTGTACTAGCAGCGCACTATACTGAGTGGGGGGTGTACTAGCAGCGCACTATACTGAGTGGGGGGTGTACTAGCAGCGCACTATACTGTGTGAGGGGTGTACTAGCAGCGCACTATACTGTGTGGGGGGTGTACTAGCAGCGCACTATACTGTGTGGGGGGTGTACTAGCAGCGCACTATACTGCGTCAGGGTGTACTAGCAGCACACTATACTGCATCAGGGTGTACTAGCAGCGCACTATACTGTGTGGGGTGTACTAGCAGCGCACTATACTGTGTGGGGGTGCCTTAGCAAGGCATTATACTGCATTGGAGTGCACTAGTGAGCCATTATACTATATGGGGGGACTAGCCGGGCAATATACTGTGTGGGGAGGACACTAGCAGAACATTATACAGCGTGTAAGTGCCCTAGCTAGCCATTAAACTGCATAGGGGTTCACTAGTGAACTATTATACTATGTGGGGAGCAACCAAGACTCGTTGGTGTCCCCCACATGTTATAATGACCCACTATTCTCCTCTACATTTTATAATGCTCCCTTACTGTATGATGATCTATCCCCCCCCTCTACAGTATAATTCCCATTAGTGCCACCACACAATATACCAAGAAGTGAATTTAAGAGTGGTTGGGAGACTCTCTGACCACTGTCCCCCTATCCCTGATACATTACAATAGAGGCAGCAGGATCCGCAGCCGTCCCTGGAGCCTGTACAGGAGGGTAGCCATGTTATTGCTGTTCAGCCAGTAGGGGTATTTCCTGCGGCCAGTTACAATGTCAGTCATTTCTTTAAGTAACATAAAGGCCTCATTCACACTTGCGTATTTTGGTCAGTATTTTGTATCAAAACTAGGAGTGGGTCCAAAACTGAACGTGTAAATATTTCCATTATGCCATTTTCCTGGTTTTTGTCCCACTCCTAGTGTTGCCTTATGTATACCATACTCAGGGGCGCAAGTTGAAGGGGTGCAGTCGCACCAGGCCCAGGAGCCTTAGGGGGCCCTTAAGCACTGGTATCAGTATTGAGATTACAACTTCCATCTTGCCTATAAGACAAGGAGACCCACAGATTCCCCCTAACCACACTAAGGTGGATTAAACTCCTTAGCACCCGTAACCTTCACTATTAAGAATTTGTTGTAGGGATGAGGTAGGGGCCCCGGACAAAAGATTTCACAGGGGGCCACAAAACTTTAATTACGCCACTGACCATACTCAACCAAAATCTACCAGTGTGAATGTGGCCTACCTGACTAATCCATATGGTACATAAGAAGCTTTTACTTTTTATCCACGCTGTATGAATTGGTGCATTATGTCAGACCAGGCCCGGGGCTTCTCTCAGACCCTGTGGTAGTGACGGGCCTGTAATTGTAATTACGGCCATGATCTGCCTTTGTCTATAACCTATTACAGGCGCGTGTCTGCATTATTACATATTATTTCTAGTTGTTATACGCCGCTCGTGTTTTTATCAAATGTTGACAGTCAGTGTTTCCCAAATGTTTCTCTGCAGCTGAGTTGCCGCCTCCGTACACAGCCATTGCCAGTCCAGATACCGGTGGCATTCCTGTAATAAACTGCCGTGTGTGCCAGTCCCTTATTAATTTGGACGGGAAGCTTCATCAGCATGTAGTAAAGTGCACAGTCTGCAGTGAGGCTACGGTAAGCAAAATACTATGTCATGTGATATGGGGGAGGGGGTCATTGGTTGTCGTAAGTATGAGACTGTGTTCACACATGAAATATTGCTATAGTTCTGCAGGTTTGTTGTTTTTTTGTTTTTTTTTACTAGGCTAAAGAACCATCATCCATATATTGCATGTAGTGAAGAAAATGATATCCATTATTATTGACCTATTGCATATCAAAACAATGGGTTTGTGGGGTTTTTTGTTTTTTAATTTTCTCAAATTTCTCATTGTGCTTTTGTCCCCAAATTGTGTCTTTAGATAGACTCTGTCAGCAGGAAATTTGGTAAAAAACTGTCAATATCTTGTAGATCGGCTTCTACACTTTCCAAAGATGTCTTTCTTATTCAGCATTGCCGCTCCCTAGTAAAAAAAAAAATGTTACTCAAGCAATGGGGGACAGTTAGGGGGCGATTATCTTATCTATAGAAAACACCCATAAAGCCCTTTTGAGATAATTTACATACATTTTTTTAATGATTTTTCATAAAAATGGAGTTGCAATACAAAAAAAAGGGTATCTTTGGAAAGTGTTGAGGCCGCCCTACAAATTACTGTTATTACTTTGGTGCAGACTTTCCTGCTGATAGACTCTCTTTAATAAAATCCCAGTCCTGTGCCCATACATATGATTTTTACAGTGGTTACTGAGAAGTGATCGTGCTGCTGTATTAAAGTCAATGTGTGAACTAAGCCTTTAAAGGGAGTCTGTCACCAGAACAGTCCTATTGAATTATAAGCGCAGTCAGATAGCTGGGGTTCACGTGAATAAAACACATTTTTTCTGCTTCCCGATCCCTGCTTTGGTTGCTGAGATATTAACTTTTTTCCTGATATGCTAATGAGTTGTTCGGTGCAGCAAAGATGGCGCCGTTATTCTAATTGCACCAAAGAGCGACATCCAAGCTATGATTGACAGGGCCAGGCAGTGTACATGTCAATGTGGGGAGGGATGGAGGAATTTGGCGCTGGAAAGCTTAGCTCTTTGATACAATGAGAGCAATGGTGACGCCCTCATTGCATCAAACTGCTTATTGGCATAGCACGAGAGAATCTAATATATGAAAAATGTAGGCACTGATCAGAAAACAAAATAAAACATTTTATTCACATGAATCCCCGCTACCTGACTGTGCTTATAGTTCAATAGAGATGGTTTTGTTAAGTCACCAGAACATTTACCGTGTTTCCCCGAAAATAAGACAGTGTCTTATATTAAATTTTGATCCTAAAGACATGCTATGTCTTATTTTCAGGGGAAGTCTTATGTGCTTGCTGCGCAAAGACTGTAAAAAAGAAAAACATTGCAGCCGGCTGAACGCTGTGTGCGGTGCTCCGTGTGCACAGGAAAGCCGGCTGCTGCCTCTGCTGTGGTACCGCACGTTGTATCCATTGTTCCTGCTGCTGTGGGATGAGCTGGGAGAGTGGACCCCCCCCGCCACATACGATGCTTAGTGTATGCACAGCAGGCATCTCCCAACTCATCCTGCAGCAGCAGGAACAATGGATACAACGTATCGCAGTGGCGTCAGCAGTCGGCATACCTGCGCACAGTGTTTAGCTGGCTGCAATTTTTTTCTTCATACAATCTTTGTGCAGAAAGATTATTACCATACTATTGTCTTACTTTCGGGGGGTGCATTATATTAGGCAATTCAACAAAACCTCCTCCATGCCTTACTTTCAGGGGATGACTTATTTTCGGGGAAACAGAGTAGGTTGCCCCACATGGCAGAAATGCAGCGTTTTTTGTTTGCAGGTTTTTTTTTGCCAAAGTCAGGAGTGGATTAAACAAAAGGGAAACATCTGTAAAGAGCTTCCTTTATAATTCCCATTCTTTTTAAAGCCACACCTGACTTTGGCTCAAAAAACAGCAGGAAAATCTTCAACAACAAAAAGTTGCGTTTCCGCAAAGTGGAGATTGTTTTTTTGAGCCAAAACTAGGAGTGGATTAAGCAGAAGTATAAGAACTTGCTATATATTTCCCATTCCTTTGTAACCATTCCTGATTTTGGCTCAGAAAAATGCAGCAATATTTGCAACAAAAAAAGCTGCGTTTCCTCAGTGTGGCCTCAACCTTAGGCTAAGTCTTCATGTGGCGTCCCGCAGCAAAAGAGCGCTGCGGGAAAAGGGGATTAATATTTAATTGGTGGTGTCCAACCATATGCAGGTTACTGTGTAATAAAGGCAATGTTATACTTGAGTACTGTGGCCCTTTCTGGACGTCCACCAGTCACATACTGACGGCCCATCCATCAATATCAAATGATAGGCCATTAATATTAAAGTACTAGAAAGCTCCATAAACAACGGATACCAGAAAGTGATTGTCATCAGGCTGTCCGAGCATAATGAGAGTTGTAGTTCCAAGGTAATGTCATTTTGCTTATGCATATGGTGTTTATGTTTTTTTGAGTATATCCCCCACCGACATCTCTTCTATACCACTCATATGCTGTTGTAGGGGCTGTTAATGTATGTAACGTTGCTGTTTGGTATACTCTGGGTGTGCAGAGCACCTGTTTTCATCTGTGGTCCCAACGTGCAGCTGCCGTAGGTGACAATGGGTGTTCTGGCATACACGGCTGTACCCCATGAGCCATCTATATGTTGTGCCATTACTTTATACCTAATAATATGGGGTTATAACGTTCTCTTTTTGTTTTATTTTAGCCGATTAAAACCCCTCCCTCAGGGAAGAAATATGTCAGGTGTCCTTGTAATTGTCTCCTCATCTGCAAGGATACCTCACGGCGAATAGGATGCCCACGACCTCACTGGTACGTAATGCTTCAGTCATCCAGACCCTATTGGCACTCTCCCAAAAAGACACACAACCAATGCTGAATATGTTGCCGAATGTGTTTCATCATGGACTGGAAGTAATGCGGATTTCTCTCTATAGCAGACGTATTATTAATCTGGGTCCAGTGATGTTGATCCCTGAAGAACAACCTGCCCAGCCCGCTCTACCAGTTCAGGCAGAGGGTACCAGGGTGGTTTGTGGTCACTGTGGAAATACCTTTCTGGTAAGTCACATTGACAATGGGCACCCCTAAGGATGATCTGGGGTTCTGAGGTTGTAAAGTTAGACCATTTAAATTACCATTGACTTGTAGTACAAGTGTCTTTATATTAGGGCATTTCCACGCCATGTTTTTTGTTTTCACCTTACCATATGGTAACGCATACGTTAGACGCATTCGTGGCCCCCATTCTATAACACACACAAATGGCCATACCTTTACATAGAGATCAATGTTTAAAAGAAAAAAAAAAACATTTTCATTCGTTCCTATGAGACTCACACCAGGGCTCCCATAGGAATAAATGGAAAAACTGACTCCCTGTCCATACATGGGGGGCTATGTCAACTGGAGAGTCTCATTGCTGGTCACATGACAGTTGTGGACCAGAAAAAGAATCAATAAGTCACTGACAAAACAAGGATATAAGGATCAGTAATGCATATTTGCACGGAGGGGACACCCTATAGAAAACAGTAGGTAGGTCCATATGACAGGGAAACAGTGTCTACCTTTTGATCAGTAGCAGTAAATTTTAGAGGGAAAAATTCCCCCTTTATAGAGCCTATAGAGAGGTGTTCTCATCAAATAACTCCACTAATAATAAATCAGTGGGTACCAGATTCCTGAGGTTGCCCAAATGGGAGTTTGCATTGGAGATTAGAGATATCTGTAAAGGGATTGTTCAGCAGTTTTATTTATGGGCTATCCTTTGATAGACCATAAGTAGCTGATCAGTGCAACAACCAGCCCCAGCTTGGAATACAGTCCTATGAAAAAGTTTGGGCCCCCCTATTCATCTTAATAATTTTTAGTTCTAAATATTTTGGTGTTTGCAACAGCCATTTCAGTTTGATATATCTAATAACTGATGGACACAGTAATATTTCAGGAGTGAAATGAGGTTTATTGTACTAACAGAAAATGTGCAATATACATTAAACTAAAATTTGACTGGTGCAAAAGTATGGGCACCTCAACAGAAAAGTGACATTAATATTTAGTAGATCCTCCTTTTGCAACGATAACAGCCTCTAGTCGCTTCCTGTAGCTTTTAATCAGTTCATGGATCCTGGATGAAGGTATTTTGGACCATTCCTCTTTACAAAACAATTCAAGTTCAGTTAAGTTTGATGGTCGCCGAACATGGACAGCCCGCTCTCAAATGATCTGAAAACAAAGATTGTTCAACATAGTTGTTCAGGGGAAGGATACAAAAAGCTGTCTGAGATTTAACCTGTCAGTTTCCACTGTAAGGAACATAGTAAGGAAATGGAAGACCACAGGGACAGTTCTTGTTAAGCCCAGAAGTGGCAGGCCAAGAAAAATATCAGAAAGACAGAGAAGAAGAATGGTGAGAATAGTCAAGGACAATCCACAGACCACCTCCAAAGAGCTGCAGCATCATCTTGCTGCAGATGGTGTCACTGTGCATCGGTAACAATACAGCGCACTTTGCACAAGGAGAAGCTGTATGGGAGAGTGAGGAGAAAGAAGCCGTTTCTGCAAGCACTCCACAAACAGTCGCCTGAGGTATGCAAAAGCACATTTGGACAAGCCAGCTTTATTTTGGAAGAAGGTCCTGTGGACTGATGAAACAAAGATTGAGTTGTTTGGTCATACAAAAAGGCGTTATGCATGGCGTCCAAAAAAAAACAGCATTCCAAGAAAAACACTTGCTAACCACTGTAAAATTTGGTGGAGGTTCCATCATGCTTTGGGGCTGTGTGGCCAATGCCAGCACCGGGAATCTTGTTAAAGTTGAGGGTCGCATGGATTCCACTCAGTATCAGCAGATTCTTGAGAATAATGTTCAAGAATCAGTGACGAAGTTGAAGTTACGCCGGGGATGGATATTTCAGCAAGACAATGATCCAAAACACCGCTCCAAATCGACTCAGGCATTCATGCAGAGGAACAATTACAATGTTCTGGAATGGCCATCCCAGTCCCCAGACCTGAATATCATTGAACATCTGTGGGATGATTTGAAGCGGGTTGTCCATGCTCGGCCACCATCAAACTTAACTGAACTTGAATTGTTTTGTAAAGAGGAATGGTCCAAAATACCTTCATCCAGGATCCAGCAACTGATTAAAAGCTACAGGAAGCGACTAGAGGCTGTTATCTTTGCAAAAGGAGGATCTACTAAATATTAATGTCACTTTTCTGTTGAGGTGCCCATACTTTTGCACCGGTCAAATTTTGGTTTAATGCATGTTGCACATTTTCTGTTAGTACAATAAACCTCATTTCAATCCTGAAATATTACTGTGTCCATCAGTTATTAGATATATCAAACTGACATGGCTGCTGCAAACACCAAAATATTTAGAACGGAAAATGATTAAGATTAATAGGGGTGCCCAAACTTTTTCATAGGACTGTAACTGCTTGGGAAAACGTCTGGTCTGTATACTATACAGTGCATGGTGGTGGAACCTGTGTGGTGGTCGAGTTCCAGTACTGCAGCCTTGGGAGCTGAGCTGCAGTAACCTCGCCCAGCTACTATACATGGCTTTGGAGCTGAGCTGCACTGACGTCACCTAGCCACTATATGGGGCTTTGGAGCTGAGCTGCAGTAACATTGCTCAGCCACTATAGGGGGCCTTGGAGCTGAGCTGCAGTAACATTGCCCAGCCACTATATGGGGCCTTAGAGCTGAGCTGCAGTAACGTCGCTCAGCCACTATATGGGGCTTTGGAGTTGAGCTGCAGTAACGTCACCTAGCCACTATATGGGGCCTTGGAGCTGAGCTGCAGTAACATTGCCCAACCACTATAGGGGGCCTTGGAGCTGAGCTGCAGTAACATTGCTCAGCCACTATATGGGGCCTTGGAGCTGAGCTGCAGTAACATTGCTCAGCCACTATATGGGGCCTTGGAGCTGAGCTGCAGTAACATTGCTCAGCCACTATATGGGGCCTTGGAGTTGAGCTGCAGTAACGTCACCTAGCCACTATATGGGGCCTTGGAGCTGAGCTGCAGTAACATTGCCCAGCCACTATAGGGGGCCTTGGAGCTGAGCTGCAGTAACATTGCCCAGCCACTATATGGGGCCTTGGAGCTGAGCTGCAGTAACATTGCCCAGCCACTATAGGGGGCCTTGGAGCTGAGCTGCAGTAACATTGCCCAGCCACTATAGGAGGCCTTGGAGCTGAGCTGCAGTAACATTGCTCAGCCACTATAGGGGGCCTTGGAGCTGAGCTGCAGTAACATTGCTCAGCCACTATATGAGGCCTTAGAGCTGAGCTGCAGTAACATTGCTCAGCCACTATATGAGGCCTTAGAGCTGAGCTGCAGTAACATTGCCCAGCCACTATATGGGGCCTTAGAGCTGAGCTGCAGTAACATTGCTCAGCCACTATATGGTGCCTTGGAGCTGAGCTGCAGTAACGTCGCCCAGCTACTATCCAGGGCACAGAGTCATCTGGGTCAGTGCAGTGTATAGTACATAGAACAGATATACCCTGAACAGTTGATCTGTGCAAAGGCACGCCAGTAATGGGAGACTTATAAATCCCTCCTTTATATTAAACATTGCTTTTTAAATCCACTTATGACTTTGACTCATAAAACTGTATCAAAAACTGTGTGTGATTTCTGCCTAATAGGGTTTATCTCCCTGGACACTTTCTACTTCTTAGATAATACACTAATAACTCTAATACACTAATCTGAGTGGTTCCCACTCTTCCCTCTGGTATAAGATCCTGAATTGAGACCTGCACCCCATCCCTCTTTAATACAGAATTCCCTATAGGGTATATGGAAATGGTGGGTTTTTTATCCACTTTTTTAAAAAAATAAATAAATGCTTGTCTCAAAGTAGCTGAGGATGACTAAAGACGTCTGTAGGGTCACAAGGTCACGTTCTCTTCCCAAGATATTTTTAGTTAACAATTTAGCAAGAAGTGAGGTTCTAATGGAGGATCCCATACAGTATTACACGGGACTATGTTAGATAGAAGTTGGCACTTAGAGATCCTGGCCTGTCTGTGTTTTGTCAGCCAGTCATTGACCCAGTTTCTCGAAAGCATGGGAAAATCCCTCTATAGTAGTCCCGGTCTGAGGAGTACGGGCAGACGTATGTGGGCTCTTTTTGTTGTTTGTTTTAACCTCTCGTTCAACCAGGGAACGTAAATCATTCTTTTCATCTGTAACATGAAAATAAATAAACCTTCAGTCTCTTCTCTATTTCAGTGGATGGAGCTGAGGTTCAACACTTTGGCCAAGTGCCCACACTGCAAGAAAATGTAAGTATAGGGCGGATTCTATAGCCAATGTTATAAGGCGGATTCTATAGCCAATGCTAATGAAGGTGGTCACAATGCTGTCATATGAGCCGGGTCATAGTTAGATTTAGCAAATAGTCAGATGTCCTTATAGGCTAATCTACTTACAAAAGTGGGTCAAAAATGAAGAAATTCAAATAATCCAAAGTGATGCAGAAAATACCATGTAGAGTGAATGACTCTAGACTATGTGGTACTATAGCTTTAACATGGACATGGTGCCCTGCGTGACCGTCAGTCCCTGATTCAGACTCCATGCAGATATTAAGACCCCTTGTATGAGGGTGTCTGATATGGAGAAATCGCATAGTGAACCCTCTTGAGGGCACTGACTGAATCCCTATACAGCACTACAGAATATGTTGGTTATATATATATATATATATATATATATATATATATATATATATATATATATATATATATATTACACACACACACACACACACACACTAGGGTTGAGCGATCGAATTCCGAACACGATCTTTTTAGATGGGATCGAGATCGGTACTATTTTCCACAATGCTTTGCTTAGCCATTACACTGAGTATACGCTCCGCTCATTCTGAGCAGAGTGTATACTCAGTGTGAAGGCTCCGCTGCGGTTCCATAGGAATGAATTGAAGCAGCGGACACACAGCCTTAACCCCCTGCGTGCCGGCTGTCTCCATTCATTTTAATGGGAGACTAAACTAACATCTCTAGTAACTACTTACCTCCAGAGATGGCTGGTCTGCAGTGCCTGGTGTTCTTCTTCGCCTCGCTGCTGCTCTTCTCGCCTCACTGCCGCCACCTCCCAGGTTAGTGTTTAAAGAGCTAGGAAGGCGGGGCTTGTGGCTTAGAGTGTGGGTGGGTACAGGGCAGGGAGACGCGATGTCTTCCCTCCCAGTACCCGCCCACACTCTCCTAATCTGGGAGGCAGGGGGCAGCGAGGCGAGAAGAGCAGTGTGGAGCAGCAGCGAGGCGAAGAACAGCGGGTACCGGAGCAGCCATCTCTGCAGGTAAGTGGATACCAGGGGGGACTAAGTAGCCAGAGGATTAAAAAAAAAAAATCCTCTGGCTACTTAGTGATTCACTACACAGCGTGGATTCTAACAATTAAAGCATTCAATTGTTAGATTCCATGCTGTATAGTGAATAGGATTGCTTTTAAAATCCGATCTCCGATTAATAAAAAAAAAAATCCCATTGACTTGCATTGGGATCAGAATTGGGATCGAGATTGGGTTCGAATGAAAAATGATCGGAAATCGGATTTTAAAATCGATCCTGAAAAGTCAAGATCGGCTCAACCCTAACACACACACACACACACACACACACACACACTAAATCACCTACATATATGCTAAGCTGTATATTTATTGTGCTCCATATTTTAAGTGTCTATTGGGTATTCAGTAGATTTGTGCCCATAAGAGGAAGAGATACCAGGGGAAGACTGCAGAGAACCTAATGGATTTATCTAAATTATGTATTTTTTTTTTTTTGTATCATTGTAGATCATCTGTAGGAAGTGCATTACCACGCAGACGCTGCTGTGCTTACATTACCATGGGAATGATCTGCATTTTTATAGGAGTTGGCTTAACAGTAAGTTCTGGACATCTCATCCACTGCCTGATGAAAGCTGCATTAAAGGCGATATAGCGAATGTTTGCATTACATTTCTAGGAGAATTTTCCCCAAAATTCTCTTGTAGACAGGCCCTGGTTACTTGGGAGTGTTGTCTGAAGAAATGGTTAATTCTAAATCCAGTATTCCCATTTACATAAAAGGAGCTATTTAGAGGCTGCAGTGTTCTGACCCAGTGTTCGTGGCTCTAGGGCTTGGACACTTATTCCCTGCCTTGTGGATAGGGGATAAGTGTCCCTAACGGCACAGTCTCTTTAAAGATTACTGACCTATTCTTCAGACTGGTCATCGGTATCTGATCAGTGTGTGTGCAGCACCCAGGACCCCACAGATTAGTTGATTGAAGAGGCTGCAACATTTGGATAAGCCCTGGACGCTCTTCAATGAATACCAAGCACAGAGCTGTACTTCTTGCAGGGGCTGTGCCTGGACTTACAACTCTGCCCTATTCACTTGATGCATGTCATTGGCAGTGGGAATACCATGGTGGCCTCTTCAGTCAGCTGATCTGTGGATATACCGTGTTGGATGCTAACTGGTCACTTATGGATGACCTATTCTAAGGATAGGCCTTAGAAAACCCCTTTAAGAGCTGTAGCTTCCCTAATTCTTTGCTTGCTCAATGTTTTTACTTATTAGATGTGTTCTATTGACATGTTATCTGAAAATACACCCCCCTTGGGCCCTGTTCACCTCTGCATTCAGGCTTCTATTCGGGGAGTCTGCTTGGGGACCCCCCTGAACGGAATCTTATACACATTACAAAGTGGTTACCTAAAGGAAAAACGTGGACCTCATAGATTATAATGGGGTCCATGTGGTTTCCGCATGAAACATGCGGAGACAAAAGTGCTGCTTTCAGGACTTTTCTCTCTACATGTTTCATGTGGACACTGAGCCGAAACCACACAGACCCCATTATAGTCTACTGGGTCTATGGGTTTCACAGCTTACCGCTTTTTAATGCGTATAAGTTTCCGTTCAGGCTCCCTGAACGCAGATGTGAACCAGGCGTAAGGCTCGGGCCCACTGAGGGACTCGCCAGTACCCAGGTGGGCCACTCCGAGCCTGTATGGTGTAATGCATCAAACTACACTGCCATACAGAGATATGGGCATTAGATGCCACTTAAATGTGTGTGCCCAAGGTTTCTATCAGGAATCCTCAGCAGCACTGGGTGACAGACAATGACAAATTCCCTTGCCTATTTCTTTAATACTCTCTCTATATACAGTAAGTCATAGGTACATGTAACGTACAATTTCCTATCATAGTAACTAAGCTTTCTGTTTCTTCTCAGGTTGGCACACAAGATTTCGCCAGACGCTTCCACGCGACCTATGTCTCCTGGGCATTTGCTTACCTCTTAGGCTTAGTCTGTCTTGTTCGGGCCTGCTACTGGGGAGCCATAAAAGTTAGCTATCCAGAGCACACCTTTGCATAGGATCGTCTATAGTCCATCATATTGTGATTTTCAGCTAAAGATTCTAGAAGTCATCTTATTTTTAACCACTAAACGGCTGGATTTACCTCAGAACTGTACACCGAAGGACTCTTCAGCCTTGAACAGATGAAGGGAAATGTCCTCCCTAGTGTGCAGGGTATCTTTCATTGTATATTCCCCTGACTGTAGAACAGGGGTCTTATCTGCTTGCACTCATGCTATTACAGTCCACCTTAGATTATATTTTTCAGGTGCCTGGAAATGTATCAGAGGTGGGAAGGTGGAATGGTTTGTGAGACATTAGGGACGGATATCCCATTAAAACCTTAAAGTTGGAAACCCGTTTGCCATTGAATTGTAGGTTGGCTTATGTCGGCTGTTCTAGGCTAGTGAGTTCTGGGGCCTGCATTTCAGTCTAGGCCAATGTGAAGGCTACTATCCGTATGCATTATGGGGAGGGATGCTGTATGACAGGAGGCAGATGTATATGAGCTGTATACCATTGCACTACATATTATGCAACTTAGTTTTGTCTGCGCTGCTAGATGAATATCTCAGCTGTTTACTTGTTCCATCCTCTGTCCGTTGTACTTTGCTATATTTTAAGCAGTTGCTTTCCCTTTCGTTGTCCATCCGTGCCATGGTTATTGTGCAGCCATACGAGATTACTAACATATTTATTAATGTTTACACTACGGCTTCAGATCTCCAGTTAAGGCTCTGTTCACATGGACAGACTGGTTATATTGCTGCTGTGACTTGGGTTAGCCTTGCACCAGTTGCCCCTGCTTCTAGAGATCGGAGCGGGGATGGCTTCCATATAAATCCCCAAGCCCTGTGCGATCTCCATACTACATATTAAACCTGTATGAATGAGGCCGTACCATATAGAGATAGTGCAAGTGCATTCTGTTTTACCAGTTCCAGGACATGGCTGCTGTAACTGAGGATGTCAGGTGATGCGCAACTCATCAGATCTGTGGTCACTGGGCAGTCTCGGTAACGCCTACGGTATATTTTTAACACCTATTTGTTTTCAACTTTAATAGGAACAGAAACCTTATATGGCCCCTACACAGATAATGTAATGCAGAGAGAATTTTCTTTTTATGGAAATGCAAAGCAGCCTAAAGTGCACTGGGGGCGGAGCCTGATTTGCCTACAGAAAGCTGTGATGGATGCACTTGTGGCTGTCTGTAGGCACATGTAGACTAATCTGCATATCCGTAAAAAGTTGATTCTCTGCGTTGCTTCATCTATTTGTGGACACAAACCTATGTTTTTGCACCTATTAAGGGACCTTATACAGCACTATTATTTTGGATATTTTGGACCTGACAGACCTCCAATAACCTGAGAAGCTGCACAAAGCTCTGCCCCTGTAATAAATGTATATGATAGGATTCCTAGGTAGCGGTCCCCCTGATGATTTTTGTCCTAACCTGAGTACACGGCTGGTCAGTGAGCTCCCCCTCTGACTACACTTTAGACTAGGGTACTACACCTGCTGTAATATCACGGCAGTATGTCCAGAATAACATTACTGTAAAATTTGCATAGTTTCTTCTAAGCAGAATACAAAGGGGATAATGTGCAGCAGTCTACAGCAACTCTTGGCACCTTTAAGGCCGAGGCCCCACGTTGCGGAAATGCAGATTTTTTTGTGTTTTCTTTTGCGCCAAAGCTAAGAATATTTGCAAAAGGAATGGGAACTATATAGGAAGTTATTATATTTCTACCTATTCCATTCCTGGCTTTGGCTCCAAAAAACCGCAACAAGATCTTCAACAAAAAAAGCTGCGTTTCTGCAACGTGGGGCCTCAGCCTTAAGCACATGGACATGCAGTCCTGGCCTTACACATTCCACTTTCATGCTTGATAGTCATGTCTTTAAGACTCCTACAAAGTACACATTAGTTGCTGTGATTGTAAAGGGGTTGTCCAGCCCCAAATCAAATTTTCTGTATGATTTGTCCGGGTCCAACACTTGGACCTGCACCGATCATGTGGTCCTGCAGTATACGGGTGCTGGAAGGTGTTAGTGGATGGGCGGTGCATATAGGATGGCCACAGCCCCGTCCACTGTATGGTGGTGCACTACAGCACCGCTCCTATTTCTTGTATAGAATCGCACTGCACACACCACCCATGCACTAGCGGCTTCTGGAGGCTGCTAGAACAGATGATCTGTGTGGGGTCTGGGTGCCCGAGCCCAACAGATTATTTCATCAGTAGGAACATATAACCCACAGTTGTCGATTTGTTTCTTAGGGGTAGCCGAGACACCTTTGATATTTCAGGTAACAGTATATTTTCAGAACATGAGTTCATTCTGCGGTGTACTGGGGGGGATGTGGATGGAGTTACGCCATGTACATCATATGTTATACCGCCACGGTGTGCGCTTTGACATCTTCAGCCGCTCTGCAGTCGCATGTTCTGGAACAAGCTGTAAACACAATGCATGCTTAGAGTAATAACCTCTTACCCATCATCCATTTTCTCATCTAGCGCCCACTACAGGACGTGTATTAGTAAGTGTACTTTTCTGAATATTACTATTTCAGGTAAATTGTCCGTTCTTCCCTTTTGAGATATGGGGAAGTATTTGCGCTTTCCCTACGCTGATCTCCAGCAGGATATTTTGGAGTATGTACCGCTGGGTAAGCCGATTCCATTTTACCCCTAACTTCAGCTGGAATTTGCTTACTTGCGTGGTTCCGCTTTACTCAAGGATCTTTAATTTTTTTTCTACTAATGTGATAAGCCATTGTTTTCAACGTATAGGATGTTCCAATTCCAGTTTGTATGGTTTCCTAACCAGAAGTGGACGTGTAATTTCTCATTTTTGTTATGGCGGCACATGGCATCCTCGCTGATGGTTGGGATTTTTGGCCGGATGCAATGGCGGTGGCTACTTTGTGCCTGCTGGCTCGGTGGATAAGCCTGTTTGTCTCCATTGTACGTAGGCAATGAGTAGGCTTTAATTATATTTTGGCCAAAAAAATCAAATCTTGTCCGGTATTACTGCCTGTGACTTCTTGAACAGTAGAAAATCCATATGTACCATCATGAATACTGTAGATTAATATATATTGTACAATGCATAGAGTTGGAGTCGCAATGTTCAAGAACCATAGAGCTTTCGCAAAGATCCTGTAGCTAATTTATTTAGCAAAATGTCACGGTCTTTGAGTGGTTTTTTTTGTTTTGTTTTTTTTCCTAAATTTAGCCAAAATGTAACCTTGTTAGCAGAATAGGCAACGTGGCTATCTTATCCAGACGTCAGAGCACAATAATCTGTATTTCCTAATTTCTGTTACCTGTTTGTATGATGTATATTACTATTAGCTTCTTTAGGAATCTCTTGTATCTTTTAAATAATACTAATAAAGATTATTATACAAATGGAGTGGACTTTTGTTTTATGATGAATGTTACCCTGAAAATTTAAAAAAACAAAACAAAATAAAACCCTTAACGTTGCAGAACTCCTGCCTGAATAAATGCAGATCTTTGATATAAGAAGCTGATCGGCACCTGTTTACATGTTTGTTTGTTTTTTTAAAGCATGGGTTGCTGTGCAATCAGGAAGTCTCGGCTTTTCTTCTGCTCTACTTTTGTCAACATGCCTCACTGCTCCACCTCTATCACTTGCATAATCTGCTCCTTATAGCGCCCACTCCTCCCTCTCACAGTCATGTCATCATGCCCCCCTTCTCTTCCTTAGCCCTCCTTCACATCTGCTTTTGTATTCTGTCTGGGGAGAGTCTGCATGGAGATCCCCCGACCGGAATACAAACACAAGTGCTATGCTGTAAAAGCACATGGACCCCATAGACTATAATGGGGTCCGTGTGCTTGCCGTGCGCTGCCCGCACGAATCATGTGGACAGGAAAGTAAATGGTGAACTAATTTCCTATCTGCACGATACCTGTGGAGATCTAGCGGTAAGCACACAGACCCCATTACAGTCTATGGGGTCCGTGTGCTTTTACTGCAGCAGCGCTTGCACTTGCGTTTGGTATTCCGTTGGGGGGGGGGGGGGAGTATCCCCATGCGGACTCCCCCGGATGGAATCCAAACGCAGATGTGAACGATCCCTTAGTGTTAACAGCAGTTAGTGATGCTCTACACGGACACCTGGTGATATCATCACAGACTAAGGTCCTGGAAGTTAGTATGTTAGTATTCGCTTGCTAAGTTTTGCAAAAACAGATACTAGACATGGGTATAGGTACTTGACATGGGTGACCGCATCAGTAATAGCTGACAGGTATAGATGACTATTTGACAGCATGGGCATGTCAACTCTAGGTTGGATCTCCCCTCCCACATGACCCAAATTGAGAGAAATTTACGGTCTGCCTTCCTCATATCATATATCCCCTTTTCGAGCCTAAAAACATTGCTTAGTTTAGCAATGTATTCGCCAACAGTCTGCAGGTTAGCTAGTGCTGTGAAATCTGTTTCCTAGCTTGGTAAAGCTTTCTTGGGTTGGCCACTAATACAGACCCATCTTCGTTATCAGAACCAGTGGCAACCGCTCAGTCCTGCCTCTATTGAGATACCGTAGACTGTGTATCAATGATGGCACACCTCGCCAGAAGGATTATAGCAATGGAGAGAGAGGCGTACCAAGGGGTGGAGATGAGCACCACACTCACCACACCTATCATGGTCCCTAACCCCCACTCTGTGCAGCCATACCAGGGTCTTACAAACCACGCGGATCAGGAGCAGCTGGGAAAATCAGTGAACCTTCCCCAGGGAAAGACTGGAAATGCAGTCCATTGGACGTACAAGAATGGGCCCATGTCGGCCTCCCATTTTGACTCAACTGTAAGTGGAATCTTTGCATTATTGGCCCTCAATCATGTTTCCTTCAGATGGGGACACCAGGGACACTAGTATGAGGCGAAAGGGGGCACTCCTGAAATGTTCCCCTGCCTAGATCAAAGGGATGAAATCCAGCAGATAGACCTGGGTCATGTATTGAGAACCAAACCCCATCCTGAACATCAACGACCATAGAAATTCTCCATTGACCTTATCAAATGCCTTGGCAATGTTGAGTGAGAGGACAGTCCACCATGCCCCCCTAGACTGCCACAGGAGCAGGCTTATGAATAGGTGCCTCAAGTTAATTGCAATACTGTAGACTTCACTGATATGAAGCCAGGATTTCTCCCAATACTCTTAGTGAGGACCTTAGATGAGAGTTTGACATTCACACAAACCAGGAATTGAACAATAGGATTCAGGCCTGGTTGGGTTTTTACCTGGTTTGGAGAGAGCTATGATGACGGTCTACCCTCACGCTCTGCCACGTGTATAACCTCCAACAGCTCTGGTAGCAGGGCATCCAAGTAAGTCTTATAAAGCTCTCCGGGGAGGCCATCCACCCTGGTGACTATTCATTAGAAAATAATCTATAGTAATGGGTATATCTAGCTGTAACCTTTGTTCCTTCATCCACAATAGGACAGCAAGGCCAGAAAGAAATTCCCCCAATCGCTGTGCCCTCTTCGCTAAGTTGGGTAGAGTATATATTCTTACTAGCATCTGCCCGCGACTTTGTCTGTGGGTTGGAGTTGGCGCTGAGCCGCTGATATTTAGGCATTCGCTGTCGGTTCTGATCCACTGTGTGCCGCCACGTCCACCTGTGCACCTCTGTCCCATTTGCTCCTCGCCTGTCCCCGCAGGCTCTTTACCTACCGCCTGCTCCTGGCTCCCCGCAGCCACCCTCATCCTCCGCCCAGATGCTGCTTCCCGCCCCAGTCTCTTTTCCATGGCCCCGGCCCACGGCGCCCGTGACACTCCCGGGGGGCTCCCAGGTTAACCTCCTCACCCCCACTTTTCCTGCAGACACCCCCCCCCCCTCCTATGGCACCCCCTGCACCCCCCCCCCTGTTTAGCAGCCCCCCCTCTGCAAAATACCCTAACTCCTCTGCCGTCACATGTAGTGTCCCGCTGCCGAATGACAGTGTGCGAACGCAGATATAGGGTGCATGAGTGCTATATGCCCGACTGACCTGCAGACTCTGTAGGCTGCAGGCGGTGCGGGACAGCAGGCTTTCTAGGTGAGCCTTTCCCTGGCCGCGGAACAATAGTTTGATCCTGCAGCGAACCCTGCACGTCTTGGAGCCCCACGGTCCAGGCGCTTGCTCCGGCCGCTGCACAGTTGGTTTGCTTGCTATGCGCCCGATAGCTCTGCCCACACAGAGAAGCGGCAGCCAACCGGGTGAGCTGCTGAAAGGGCTGGGATGACGTCAATGACGTCGAATTCGAAAGTGAAAAGCACCAGTCACGGGAGAGAATTACGGCATTGTATGGGAATTCCATGTAGCCTATCGTTCAATCCGGGCCCCAAGGTATGTATGTGCGCAATTTCAGCCAAATCCGTTCGCCCTTCTAGGTATCATTGAGGAACAAACATGCAAACACACAAACTTTCACATTTATAATATTAGTAGGATTAGTAGGATAGTAATACAGGAGGGCACAGGGGCGGATCCAGGGCCGGGCGAGCCGGGCAAACGCCCGGGGCCCCGCGGCCCGGACCTAACAAAATGGTCCCGGTCGGCATGTCCTGATTTCCGTCCTACGGAAGCCGATGAGCTGAATACATAGGCGTTTAAAGCAGGAGCTGTCACAGCTCAGCTCCTGCTTTAACGCTGAGCTCCGGCATTTGTAGCCGCGATGTGATGACGTCCTCACATCGCGGCTACAATATGTGTACGAGGGAGAGAGCTGTGGGGGAACGAGGGAAGGTGTGTGTGTGTGTGAGAACAGCATGACACTGGGGCAGATGGAGGGGGGAGAACGGCATGACACTGGGGCAGATGGAGGGGGGGGGGGGGAGAACAGCATGACACTGGGGCAGATGGAGGGGGGAGAACGGCGTGACACTGGGGCAGATGGAGGGGGGGAGAACAGCATGACACTGGGGCAAATGAAGGAGGGAGAGAACAGTATGACACTGGGGCAGATGGAGGGGGGAGAACGGCATGACACTGGGGCAGATGGAGGGGGGGAGAACGGCATGACACTGGGGCAAATGAAGGGGGGAGAGAACAGCATGACACTGGGTCAAATGAAGGGGGGAGAACGGCATGACACTGGGGCAAAATGAAGGGGGAGAAAACGGCATAACACTGGGGCAGATGAAGGGGGAGAACGGCATGACACTGGGGCAAATGAAGGGGGAGAGAACGGCATAACACTGGGGCAGATGAAGGGGGGAGAACGGCATGACACTGGGGCAGATGAAGGGGGGAGAACGGCATGACACTGGGGCAGATGGAGGGGGGAGAACGGCATGACACTGGGGCAGATGAAGGGGGGGGAGAACGGCATGACACTGGGGCAAATGAAGGGGGGAGAATGGCATGATACTGGGGCAGATGAAGGGGGAGGGGGTGGCATGACACTGGGGCAGATGAAGGGGGAAAGAACGGCATGACACTGGGGCAAATGAAGGGGGGGGAGAACGGCATGACACTGAGGCATATGAAGGGGGGAGAATGGCATGATACTGAGGCAGATGAAGGGGGAGGGGATGGCATGACACTGGGGCAGATGAAGGGGGAGGGAACGGCATGACACTGGGGCAAATGAAGGGGCGGGGAGAACGGCATGACACTGTCAGATGAAGGGGGGAGAATGGCATGACACTGGGGCAGATGGAGGGGGGAGAACAGCATGAAACTGGGGCAGATGAAGGGGGAGAGAACAGCATGACACTGGGGCAGATGAAGGGGGGGAACGGCATAACACTGGGGCAAATGAAGGGGGAGAGAACGGCATGACACTGGGGCAAATGAAGGGGAGGAGAACGGTATGACACTGAGGCAGATGAAGGGGGGAGAATGGCATGATACTGGGGCAGATGAAGGGGGAGGGTTGGCATGACACTGGGGTAGATGAAGGGGGGAGAATGGCATGACATTGGGGCAGATGAAGGGGGGGAGAACGGCATGACACTGGGGCAGATGAAGGGGGGAGAACGGCATGACACTGGGGTAGAGATGGGGGGGACATGAAACTGTGGGCAGATAAAGGGGGAGAATGGCATGAAACTGGGGACAGGGATAGAGAGGGGGGACATGTAACTAGGGGTAGATGAAGGGTGTATATGAAAATGGGGGAGAGATGGAGGGGGGACATATAATTTACGGGTGACTGTAGGAGGATTATACTGTGTGGAATCACATGAAAAATGAATGAGAATGGGCGGAGTCAACATAAAAGTGGGTGGGGCCTAATTTGCACATTTTATTCCCTCTTTCTAGTCTTCAACAGTTGGGGAGTACAGGTTAGAAGTGCGAGACCCCCCAGTAAGTAGGGCCCCACCAAAGTGAATTGCCCAGGGCCCCACAAACCCTGGATCCGCCACTGGGAGGGCATTCAAGGTAGCAGGGTCCTCCTCCACTACAGCCCCTTCAGAGTTCCTAAGGGCTGCTATATGTATCACTCCCGTTTGGGTCCTAATCAAGGTGGCCAAAAGGTGTACAGTACTTTCCCCTTCCTCTAAATGGCGGTGTTTCAGAAAGAAACTTTTAGAATCCGCCTGCAGTGGTCACAAAGTCATTAAGATCTGTTTGTTCTTGGGACCAGGAAAGGGATTTGGAATCTGTCAGGTTTGCTACATATTGTGCTTCTAAGCTGCTGCAGAAGATCTAGCATATCCTCCTTATGTTGCGTCTTATGTCTACTAATTGTACTAATGAAGATTCCCCTGATATCTACTTTATAAGGTGTCCCAGACTAGTATGGACAATGCTGAACCTTTATTTATACTCCAAAACCAGTTATTTCATGCCCCAGAGAGTCGTCCAGCTGTAGTGTCTGTAGCTCCATGGAGCTCAATCGCCACAATCCACCCCCACCCAAGGACCCTGTAGATACCGCTGGCACAATTACCACTGGAGAATGATCAGATATGCAACGTGGGTAGATATTCAACCCATTGTGCACAACCAAAGAGGTCGGGGTTCCAAAGTGCCAAATCAATGGACAGGGAATTATGGGAGCTACAGTAAGACGAGTACTGTCTAACACCTTGGTTTATCTCCCCACAGGTGGTATAGACCCACTTCGGTCAGTAGCTTAGTTATTCGATCTAGCTTAGTAGACTCTGGCATGTAACCATTATAGAATTTGTCCCAATAAGGGGGTGTCAGGAAACACAGCAATAAAGGTCACCACCTTCCTCAGACTATCACCAGAACAAGGGAAGGACAGTATAAAGCCACCAATACAAGGGGCACATTATGGATCTCATAGAGGACACTCACATAGAGGCCCACTGGGTCAACCAAAGTTGAAGGCACTGGAAAGGAATAGACCTGTAGATGAATATACTCCTGGCACGGGTGCAATAGACAGAACGTTACGGAAGTGGCTGAACCAGGATTTCTTAAGGACAGATACCGTGTCTCACACCAAGTGTGTTTCTGACAGACACAACATAACTGGTTGGTGTCGTCTCATGGAGTTGAGAACCAAAAATCTCTTGGCCTCCTCACGTTATATACATAGGCCAATAGAGGGGTAATACAGCCGGGCCCCATAAGCAGGGGAGGGCCCTCCGGAAAGAACAGTAGCAGCAGTGCCACCATATAGCAAACAACACCTCTCAGGCATGACTCCAAGGGAACCTGTGGGAGCAACAGGGGTAAGCCGAAACTATAGGATAAAACGTGTATACAGCTAGACATTCCTCACAGCCAGTGGCAGGTGGGGCAACTCAGAAACCTGAAAGGTACCCAGCGAATCTGTGGGTAATCGGCTCTCGATCATTCGGGCATATAGGGCCATGCCCACTTTTTGATTGGCAGACGGGAGTCAAACCCACCTTGCAATTGGCAGGTAGGAGTCACAACCAAATTTTGATTGACAGGCAGGAGTCACGCCCACCTTATGATGGACAGGCAGAGGTCACGCCCACCTTATGATGGACAGGCAGGAGTCACGCCCACCTTATGATGGACAGGCAGAGGTCACGCCCACCTTATGATGGACAGGCAAGAGTCACGCCCACCTTGTGATGGACAGGCAGAGGTCACGCCCACTTTGTGATGGACAGTCAGAGGTCACGCCCTCTTTGTGATGGACAGGCAGGAGTCACGCCCACCTAGTGACTGACAGGTGTGCCCTGCATAGTAAATGCCTCCATCCTCTCCTTGTACTTTCTCACCTTCCTGTCAGTGACCACAGCAGTGCAGGAGCAGTGAGGAGCCGTCATGTGTACTGCTGTGGGACATATATCGCGACATGCTGGGGTCATGTCACATCATAACGGAGGTAACCCTGCTGCCTGCACTTCTCTACCCCATATGTATAGGCTATATGACATACACTATAGCGTGCTGGGCTGGCCCTGTATACTGCACTGTATAGCGCTATATATCTCATCCATAGTCCCTATGTACTGTAGGCTTCAGTGGCTTAGCAAAAGTGACGTAACTGCAGCCGCGTAATGTGAACGGAGCCGCGAGTCCGGGCGCGCACTACTTGTCTTCCTGTGAGCAGTGCGCGGAGGTGGCCGGTTACTGCGGGGCCGAGACTGAGCGACGCGGAGGGATCGATGGCAGGTAATGGGGGGATTGGGGGCCATTTGGGGAGACGTGAGGGGAGAAACCTGCCGAGTCTGCCCCGATGTACCTCACATTACACAGCTAGAGGACAGGGGGCGCCATTACCTCTCATCCTGATTGGCTGCTCCTTCTATACTGGTGCTCACTGTTGTTTTTGGCTAGTTCCCCATACACTTAGTGCCAGGTATAAAGCAGATGGGGTGTCTGTGGGTTACCCCAGCCCCAGTCTAGGCTTTAGGCTGTATAGGGAGAGACGTTAAACAGCTACTAGAAAGCCAAGTTGTGTCACCCTCCCCCCCTTCCCCCTCATCATGTAGTGTCACCCCCCCATCATGTAGTGTCACCCCCCCATCATGTAGTGTCACCCTCCCCCCCATCATGTTGTGTCACCCTCCCCCCCATCATGTTGTGTCACCCTCCCCCCCCATCATGTTGTCACCCTCCCCCCCCATCATGTTGTCACCCTCCCCCCCATCATGTTGTGTCACCCTCCCCCCCATCATGTTGTGTCACCCTCCCCCCCATCATGTTGTGTCACCCTCCCCCCCCATCATGTTGTCACCCTCCCCCCCCATCATGTTGTGTCACCCTCCCCCCCATCATGTTGTGTCACCCTCCCCCCCATCATGTTGTCACCCTCCCCCCCCATCATGTTGTCACCCTCCCCCCCATCATGTTGTCACCCTCCCCCCCATCATGTTGTCACCCTCCCCCCCATCATGTTGTCACCCTCCCCCCCATCATGTTGTCACCCTCCCCCCCATCATGTTGTGTCACCCTCCCCCCCATCATGTTGTGTCACCCTCCCCCCCCATCATGTTGTCACCTCCCTCCCTCATCATGTTGTGTCACCCTCCCCCCCCCATCATGTTGTGTCACCCTCCCCCCCCATCATGTTGTGTCACCCTCCCCCCCCATCATGTTGTCACCCTCCCCCCCATCATGTTGTCACCCTCCCCCCCATCATGTTGTGTCACCCTCCCCCCCCCATCATGTTGTCACCCTCCCCCCCCATCATGTTGTCACCCTCCCCCCCATCATGTTGTCACCCTCCCCCCCATCATGTTGTCACCCTCCCCCCCCATCATGTTGTGTCACCCTCCCCCCCCATCATGTTGTCACCCTCCCCCCCCATCATGTTGTCACCCTCCCCCCCCATCATGTTGTCACCCTCCCCCCCCCATCATGTTGTCACCCTCCCCCCCCCATCATGTTGTCACCCTCCCCCCCATCATGTTGTCACCCTCCCCCCCATCATGTTGTGTCACCCTCCCCCCCATCATGTTGTGTCACCCTCCCCCCCCATCATGTTGTCACCCTCCCCCCCCATCATGTTGTCACCCTCCCCCCCATCATGTTGTCACCCTCCCCCCCCATCATGTTGTGTCACCCTCCCCCCCCATCATGTTGTGTCACCCTCCCCCCCATCATGTTGTGTCACCCTCCCCCCCATCATGTTGTCACCCTCCCCCCCCATCATGTTGTCACCCTCCCCCCCATCATGTTGTCACCCTCCCCCCCCATCATGTTGTGTCACCCTCCCCCCCATCATGTTGTGTCACCCTCCCCCCCATCATGTTGTCACCCTCCCCCCCCATCATGTTGTCACCCTCCCCCCCATCATGTTGTCACCCTCCCCCCCCCATCATGTTGTCACCCTCCCCCCCATCATGTTGTCACCCTCCCCCCCATCATGTTGTGTCACCCTCCCCCCCATCATGTTGTGTCACCCTCCCCCCCCATCATGTTGTCACCTCCCTCCCTCATCATGTTGTGTCACCCTCCCCCCCCATCATGTTGTGTCACCCTCCCCCCCCATCATGTTGTGTCACCCTCCCCCCCATCATGTTGTCACCCTCCCCCCCATCATGTTGTCACCCTCCCCCCCATCATGTTGTGTCACCCTCCCCCCCATCATGTTGTCACCCTCCCCCCCATCATGTTGTCACCCTCCCCCCCCATCATGTTGTGTCACCCTCCCCCCCATCATGTTGTGTCACCCTCCCCCCCCATCATGTTGTCACCTCCCTCCCTCATCATGTTGTGTCACCCTCCCCCCCCATCATGTAGTGTCACCCTTATCTCCCCCATCATGTTGTGTCACCCTCCCCCCCATCATGTAGTGTCACCCCCTCCCCATTATGTAGTGTCACCCCCCCTTCCCCCTCATCATGTTGTCACCCTCCTCCCCCCCATCATGTTGTGTCCCCCCCATCATGTAGTGTCACCCTCCTCCTCCCCCCCATCATGTTGTGTCACCCCCTCCCCCCATCATGTAGTGTACCCCCCCATTATGTAGTGTCACCCTCCCCCCCCTTCCCCCTCATGTTGTGTCACCCTCCCCCATCATGTTTAGTCACCCTTCCCCCCTCCCCCATCATGTTTAGTCACCCCCCCATCATGTAGTGTCACCCTCCTCCCCCCATCATGTTGTCACCCTCCTCCCCCCCATCATGTTGTGTCCCCCCCATCATGTTGTGTCCCCCCCATCATGTAGTGTCACCCTCCTCCTCCCCCCCATCATGTTGTGTCACCCCCCTCCCCCCATCATGTAGTGCACCCCCCCATTATGTAGTGTCACCCTCCCCCCCCCTTCCCCCTCATGTTGTGTCACCCTCCCCCATCATGTTTAGTCACCCTCCCCCCCTCCCCCATCATGTTTAGTCACCCCCCCCATCATGTAGTGTCACCCTCCTCCCCCCCATCATGTTGTGTCACCCTCCCCCCCATCATGTTGTCACCCTCCTCCCCCCCCCCGTCATGTTGTGTCACCCCCCCCCCATCATGTTGTCACCCCCCCATCATGTTGTCACCCTCCTCCCCCATCATGTAGTGTCACCCTCCTCCCCCATCATGTAGTGTCACCCTCCTCCCCCATCATGTTGTCACCCTCCCCCCCCATCATGTTGTCACCCTCCCCCCCCCATCATGTTGTCACCCTCCCCCCCATCATGTTGTCACCCTCCCCCCCATCATGTTGTCACCCTCCCCCCCATCATGTTGTGTCACCCTCCCCCCCATCATGTTGTGTCACCCTCCCCCCCATCATGTAGTGTCACCCTTATCTCCCCTATCATGTAGTGTCCCCTCCCCTCCCCCATCATGTTGTGTCACCCTCCTCCCCATCATGTTGTGTCACCCTCCTCCCCATCATGTTGTGTCACCCTCCTCCTCCCCCCCATCATGTAGTGTCACCCCCTCCCCATCATGTAGTGACACCCCCCCCATTATGTAGTGTCACCCCCCCCCCTTCCCCCTCATCATGTTGTGTCACCCTCCTCCCCCCCATCATGTTGTCACCCTCCTCCCCCCCATCATGTTGTGTCCCCCCCATCATGTAGTGTCACCCTCCTCCTCCCCCCCATCATGTTGTGTCACCCCCTCCCCCCATCATGTAGTGCACCCCCCCATTATGTAGTGTCACCCTCCCCCCCCTTCCCCCTCATGTTGTGTCACCCTCCCCCATCATGTTTAGTCACCCTTCCCCCCTCCCCCATCATGTTTAGTCACCCCCCCCATCATGTTGTGTCACCCTCCCCCCATCATGTAGTGTCACCTTCCTCCCCCCATCCCCCTATCATGTTATGCCACCCCCCCATCATGTTGTGTCACCCCCCCATCATGTTGTGTCACCCCCCCATCATGTTGTGTCACCCCCCCATCATGTTGTGTCACCCCCCCATCATGTTGTCACCCCCCCATCATGTTTAGTCACCCCCCATCATGTTGTGTCACCCTCCTCCCCCCCTCCCCCATCATGTTTAGTCACCCCCCCATCATGTTGTGTCACCCCCCCCCCATCATGTTGTCACCCCCCCATCATGTTTAGTCACCCCCCCATCATGTTGTGTCACCCCCCCATCATGTTGTGTCACCCCCCCATCATGTTTAGTCACCCCCCCATCATGTTGTGTCACCCCCCCATCATGTTGTCACCCCCCCCATCATGTTGTGTCACCCTCCTCCCCCCCCCCCCATCATGTTGTGTCACTCCCATCTCAAGCAATAAAACTGGTTGTGATAAGGTTACAGTTGTGTTAGCTAGTCGTCCTCTGACCGTTATATCGTGGTAACTGATGCGATGCAACGTGACTGCGTTCTGTCATTACTCCCAGGGATGGCAGTATAGTATAGTACCGCCATCTGTCACCATGCAAAGTGTGTCGTAACCAAAGTCGTCCCTTGTGGACCAAACCTTAAAGGGATTGTCACTTCCCTCCTATCCACAGGACATGTGTGTCCATTGCCCTCTATGTGGCTGCCGGTTGGCTGAAACCTGTCAGCAGTCCCATAGAGATGAATGGAGGACGTCAGTCAGGGGTGTCCATTGCTCCAGTCATGAAGACACACTGGACCCCTGACCACAGCCAGGCGGAATGGGACTGGATGGCATTTCCCATTCACTTCAATGGGAGCACTGGAGACAGGCAACGTACAGCAATCAGACCAGTGCTGCCATGGAAGTGAATGGGATCTACATCCACCATCAGTCACCTTCAGCCTGGCTGTGGTCTGTGTAGCGGGGGGTAAGGACTCCTTGTTCCTGGGATTGGTAGTGGTCTCAGGGGTCAGACCCCCACCATTCAGTTATGTACCCCCTTCCTATGGATAAATACGTTTTGTGGCATAACCCCTTTAAAATCGTGTGTGTGTGTGTGTGGGGGGGGGATACGAGACGAATCTGTTGTGAGGCAAAATGTTTCTTTTAAGGCGTTCCCCACCCTGTGGCTCCTCAGACATTCAGTTTCTTCAGTTGCTCCTTAGAAGCCATTTCTGGACATGTATTTCACCAGGCACATGACATTGTATGTAAGGCCTCATGCACGTGACTGAGTGTGCAGGATGAGGGAGGGGGTTTGGGGGGGGGGCATTTTTGAACTCTCGATAAATCTGCCCCATTTTACCAATAATATTCAAGAAACTTTCCCTAAAACTGCATCAAAACACAGTGTAGATGTAATTGTAACTGCACTGTGTGAATGCAGCCTAAAGTCAGGGGTTAACTGAAATAAACGATCTATGGTCTTAATGTTTTTTTGTTTTTTTTTAAAGGCCGTGGATCGTTTATTTCAGTTAACCCCTGTCTTTCCACAGCCTCTTTAGTGTGGGCTGCAATATGAGGGAAGGAAGCTTTATCCTCCTCCTCGGCTCTAACCACACTGTCATATTTGGCTCTGTGCACATTTATTATGGTCTTGGTCAGTAATGTTTTTATGACCAATTTAGACATCCCTTTTAGTCCGTTCACTGTATACCTACATTCTTTCTGATCCCTTTAAGAAGCCTATAACATACAGAGGGGCTTGCTTTGGTATATTCTCAGTGATCCCCGAATGTGAGGGTGGGTAGCTAAGGGATTATCAGACAGTTATTGCACCTCTTATTGTCTCTTCGTCCAGACTTTATAGGTTTGTTTTAGGCTAAGGCACAATGTTGCGGAAAAGTTGCTTTTTTTGTTGCAAATTTTGCAGTGTTTTTTTTTTTTTTTTTGAGGCAAACCTAGGCGTGGCTGCAAAAGGAAAGGCAAATATAGAGGAAGTTCTTAGTAAGTTCACACAGGGTTTTTTTTGTCAGGATTTTGAGGCTGTATCCGCTTCAAAATCCTGACCAAAAAGACGGCCCCTGTTGAAATCAATGGGAGCCGGTCAGTTCGTTTATTCCGGCTCCTGGAAAAAGAAGGGAGATGCTTATTCTTTCAGGCGGATTCGCCTCACAACATCCGCCTGAAGTCACTCCCTCCCGACTAGGCCCATTTATTTGGGCCTAATCCAGAGCGGAGTGCGTGACTGGATGCCAGTACACTGCACCAGCATCCAGTCACAGTCACTATATGGATTATATAATGGCAGTGGCGCAGGCAGGGGATGGTAGGAGTGTGGGTGGCAGCAGCAGAAGCTCCTCCCACAGGGCACCTACTCCCTCATTTGCATAAGACATCAAAGCTGTTTTCCTCCAAATTTACATAACAAAGGCAGATTGTTTATTGCTGTAAGGTGCTCCGTGGTGACCGTTATACACCAGCTTACTGTGTAAGCGGCCATTTTCTTGTGGCCCAGGGATGCGCAGTCAGCTCTGCCCGATGTCTTAAAGATTGAAACTCAGGATGGAGGGAGACACAGGGAGAGGCGTTCCAGAAGAAGATGGAGTCGGCGCTGGAGAGTTCTCTTGCAGCATTGGGGACCGCCCCCACTGCTGTGAGAGAACTCATTTGCATACCGAAAAACCCCCGGATTTCTACCGAACAGCGGCGCGGAGAAGACATCTAAAGCTAGGAGAAGAATAACCTTTCTTAAGGCCATTCCTACGTGGTACCCAGAAAAAACTGCATTTTAGTGATAGAATCCCTTTAAAAGCAATAACATGAGCACAGATTGAAGCCTCGTGCAATGTGTGTGTCTATGGGAGTAACCTGTGACCTCATGGGTCTGGGGGAGGATCAGCCATAGGTGGGGAGAGCAGGCGAGTCAGCAGGGGGGGCTCCTAGTGGTAAGTTCTCTGTATTTCCAGATGGGAGTCAGCGTTGTGGCTCAGATCATGGAGGGCGTCCAGTTTATGGATGTTTTCTCTCCTCTCCTGATCCGTCACCCCCCTCGCTGTAGCTTTGTCTGTACTGATACGTGGGCCTGGCTGGATGGTCCCAGGTAATGGCTTCTCTGGGGTTTTTAGTATGTTTAGCAGATATTTCGGGTATTGTGATCGTCTGGTGGTGTTCGGGGAATTCTAAAATTCAGCAAATCTTGATATATCTGTGGACTGTTGTATTATATGACTGCGCTTAGTGGATATAGTTTTTGACTCCTTTTTCCGATAGTCTCGGGTCTTGTATATATATTTTGTGTTGTATATCGGTTTTTCCGCTTTTTGGCACTGCGATGTCCTGTTTGTTCTGTGTGGGTACGGCTGGCTGAGCCTAGTACTGTCCTCAGTCTGGACGGCCATGGTTATTTTTCTGCTGAATTACCCTCCAAGCCTCTGATCTGTAGGGTCGGGGGAGAAACACATTCCAAACGCCGTCCTGTTAACCCATTAAATGGGGTCACAAAGTGAGATTAAAGAGGGTTTCTAACCCTCCGGAAGTCTTATTTAAGAAGTACTTTTTACTCCCCATCCTTTTTAGTAAGACATGTTGTGCTGTTCCTCTGTTATTCCTCCTGGACTTGTAAGAATAAATTGTCAATGGGGCGTAAAATGTTTCGCTAAACTTTTCACAGATGTAGCCAACACCCCAGGTCTCGATCCGCAGACGCTTCTCTCTGACCCCATTTGCATGGGAGGCCGAATTGGCTCCCAAATCGCCGTCAGATTCCTACATGTGATCGGCCCTTATGGCCACTTTCATGCTAAAAAATGGAGGTTGCATATCTTACCATGTTGTATCAATGTCTGATTCGTGGACCACCTGTCGTGTGTGTGATTTTTTTTTTTTTTTCTTTTGTCAAAAAAATGCTGCCTTTTATTCTTTTTAGCGTCATCTAGCAATGAATCTTTGGAAAACGGACTGTACACGGATGACGTCTGTTCTTTTCCTGAAAGCAGCACTTTTCTCTCCGCATGTTTTGTGCAGTAACCACACGGACCCCATTATAGTCTATGGGGTCCATGGGTTTTCTTAGGTAACCGCTTTTTAATGTGTATAGGTTTCTGTTCAGGGGGTCCCCAAGTCGACTCTCCAAATGGAAATCCAAACGCAGATATCAGCCGGGCCTAAGCCCCCCTCTCCCCGAACAGAAACCTGAACACGGATGTGAACCGGGCCTAAGCCCCCCTCCCCCCAAACAGAAACCCGAATGTGAATGTGAACCGGGCATAAGCCCCCCTCCCCCCCAACAGAAACCCAAAGCGGATGTGAACTGGGCCTTAGCTGGTGGCTTTTCTGCTGTGAAATTGCAGCCTTAAAGAGATGTGACTCCCCAAATCTCTTTGTGTAGTAGAAGGCTACAATCATGACCCAGCTCCCACTTTGCCTTAGTTTTTTGGGTTAAAGTCTCTTTTGTCTGGATAACTTTAATATAACCATGTGTAACATCCTTGTGGTAGGTTCTGAGTTGCTGCTGAGCAATGAAATGGAAGTCAGAAGACTAATACGCAAGCCGCTTCAGCCAGCAAGACCTATCCGCCGCGCTGTACCGGACAATGGTGAGTCCATTCACCTAAAACTTTCCTCCAAACTGTATGGGGATCAACAGCAAGATTCAGCCCCGGCAAGAGGTGACTACCCAATTGTGGCAGGTATCTACGTCACGTCAGACGACTAAGCTGCATGTGCTAGTCCGAGATGTTTTCAAGGGACCTCACTGACCCCTATTATTAGACGTGAGTTCAGTCTCCTCTATAGAAAGGGCAGGTATAGAGATCAGTCACCAGACTCTGCCCCCCGCCTGACCATTGTAGGACTGGGAGAATAGGAGCTTGGGGGGGGCCATGTTATATGTTTATTTGATGAACATACAATGTGTGCTTGTTGCAGGTGCTGTATACATGGTCAACTTCCAGGCCAAATTCACCGATGCTTGCAAAGACAGCATTAAAGACCAATGTGATTTGGTAAGACGCGTTGTGTTTTGAGTAACGGTAAGGTAGATCTTGTGTTTCATCATGAAAGGCGTCTCGGAGAAATAACTACTGCCATTTATATATTTTGCCTGCAGTGCTGCTGTTCATTGTCTTAAAGGGAATCTTCAATAGATCTAACATGCCCTATCTATGGTCTGGAAATACTGACATTCTCCCCCATTACAAAGACTTGTAATTTACGCTGAAATACTGCAACATTTTATAGAAACGGATGCCGAGAAATGTCCTGGTTTGGCTCATCTGTCATCTTCTTGTCAAGCTCAGTTTGATGGTTCAGTCCCTATTTGCGTAGAAGTTGGGCCAGGAGAATCTGGAGTGTGGCGCCTCCTTGGGGACACTCCTGTACTTGGTTTGTTTAAGAGTCAGTTCATACAGGGTTTTTTGGACCGGAACCTGAGGCGGGGGCCGCTTCAGATTCCGGTCCAAAATATGGGTAGCTGTGACTGGATGCCGGTGCAGTGCAGCGGTATCCGGTCGTGCACTCAGCTCCGGATTAGGCCCAAATGAATGGACCTAGTCGGGAGGGAGAGTCTTCAGGCAGATGTTGCGAGGCGAATCTGCCTGAAGAATAAGCATGTCACTTCTTTTTTCTGGGAGGCGGAACAAACCGGCTCCTGGAAAAAAAACACCTGCGCGGCTCCCAGAGATTTCTATGGGAGCCGTCTTTTTGGTCAGGATTTTGAGGCGGTTACGGCCTCAAAATCCTGACCAAAAAACCCCGTGTGAACTTACCCTTAGAATTTTAATGTCGCAGCTTTTCATGGTGAAACCTAGATTTTTGCAATGTAAGAGTCTCTCAGTATTTCATACGCCCCTAGTTGGGGTAATATTAAAGGGTTTTCCAGTTTATTAAAATATCACTCATATAATAGGATTCCTCAATAGAAACCACTTTCTAATATACATCATGTTAAAATTTGGCTCAGTTTACCTGATTTACATTCAGGTCACATGACCATCTGGGCCTACTTTTCTCTCTGACCTGTCCACTTTTGCAAAAAGTTACAAGTGAGTTGCAGAGGGAATGATGCGCCACATTACACCCATTTATGCCAGAAAACTAGTGTAGATGGGCTGATAAATTCCTCCTGGTGTTTTGCTGCATTTTTCTTGGTATTATTGTTTGGTCACAAATTATGTGGTCAAATGTTACTTTGAAGTCTATAGCAAAATGTCATTTTTTTTTTTTATTTTTTTTTTCTTCCTTAAAACACAGGATTCTTATTTTTATTTCCCTACATTTTTTCTTATAGGCTTCTTTATAGAACATGAATAATACTAAAAATAAAGCATGCTTAAAATGTAACACAAAATTTGGTAATGGCTGCACAGCCTGCACTGAGCCAAACCCCACTACGATTTTCTCCAAGATTACGCCCTGGTACTACCCTCAACCATACCCAGAACTCTACACCATTCAATTCCAGCCAAAACATCCCCCACAACCACCATCGGTCCTACAAGTTTTTTGCCCTGGTGACTGGCCCATTTAAAGGATGGCGGCAGATTGTAGAGACCAATCTGGTGGGGCTGCTGTGTGAGTGGCTTGTCAGTGGATCTCATTTACAGCAGGATCTGGTTGTGGTCCGACACGTGTGTCTCAGGGGTGACTGTGAGAGTATCTATGTCTGTTGGGTCTGTGATGGTATAGTCCACCACGCTGTGCCCACATGGGAGTTTAGTGTGAAGCGCCCTTGAGAGTCCCCTCTGGTACACCCGTTTATTATTTGCAGAGATTTTAGGCAATCCCATCCACCCATAGCAGAAAAATCTGCACATAACAGAACAAGTGTAGACGTTGACCTGGTGCGCAAACTTTACATCCACAGCATGTCAAGTATACGCCGCAGATCTCCCCCTCTACCACGCAAATTGTGAAATCGGGGGCAAATCCTCAGCTCCTCCACACCGAAGCCCACAAGAAATCGCACCAGACCTCAACTAAAAGTCCAGGACTGGCGCAGCTTTCAGTTATAACACGTCCGTTTTCTATCATGAATTCGAAGTAAATTTGACGGGTCTAAGTGACCCAGCACCAGGGCTGTGGAGTCTGAGTCATGTCAGCCATTGTCCGAGTCAGAAAAATGTTGGTGTCGACTTCTGACTCCTCCACCCTGCTTTCCTTGGTCTCCACCCTGCTCTATCAACTTTTCTTAAAAAATGGCAAGCAGAATGCAGAGCCAACAATGTGACAATTTTTTGGCGCAAAAGAGTGAGAGCAGTGACGCCAAGGATCTCTTTTTCTTCTTCCTGTATCCACTTCTGGCTTTGGACTAAAAACTGCAGTTGTGTGAATTGATCCTTTATGATTATATTTGTAATGTCTCAGCAATTCTCTTCCGATTTAGTGGTGCTCCATTGGAAACATACAAAAAGTTTTGATGAATACGGTGACTGAAAAACCACCAGCGAATAACAAAAAAGGTAAATAGTAAATCGGTAAAATATGTTACCAAACAAGCTCTGGTAAGTGAATCTGGGCATCCACCTTTCCATTCAGACACCACATGATGGAATGGGGGTCCACATATACTGGGGTATACTGGGGTATATGCCGACCCTCATAGTTACATAGTAGATGAGGTTGGATAAAGACATGAGTCCATCAAGTCCAACCTATAACCCTACAATCCCTACAGTGTCGATCCAGGGGAAGGCAAAAAACCCCCATGAGGCTCATGTCAATTGCCCCATTTCAAGGTATCTTCAAAATTTGATTTCCTAAAAAACTTTATCTGCCTCCTTGCTTTACACTGAGGACTGTTTAGTGGATGCGGTCCCAGTTATTAGTAAAACCCTCTTGATGTGTCTTAATGCTGTACCAATTTGGGGCCCATGCAGTTCTGGGTGAGGTTCTATATCAGGGATGGGATGTCATCTAGAAGCAGTGAAAACCTTATGTCAGATCCCTCCTAAGAAACCTCAAACAAATACCTCCCTTACCCCTTCTGCTCCAAAAATACCCCTTTCCCGCTGGCAGCAACCCTTTCGCCATTCTCATCCCACAGATAATGGGAGAGCGTCATGGACGGTTCCAGCCTCGTAGTCTCTAGACTTCCTGTTTTAGGAGAACTTTTCCCAGGGTGCTGGAAATTTGGGCTGTAACTTGGGGTATTGTGTTTGCATTAGCTGATCATTTCTCATGTTTCTGTTATGGTTGTGGTTCTGTGTCCTGGACATACTACTATTTCCTAACACTGTTACTCGCCCTCGTCCTCCTGTGTGCAGAGAGAATCACATACAGCAGAGACTTCCTGATGCAGCTCTCAAACATGTCTGTGAGCAAACAGAAGCCAAAGTATTTACCGGATCTTCCCATTATTCGCCAGCATCCGGTAAGTTCTCAGATTCATACTGTAGAGTAACACAATGACTCTCTTTTTTGCAGTTTTGCAGCGCTGCGCAATATGTTGG
Source organism: Leptodactylus fuscus (assembly GCF_031893055.1). Taxonomy (NCBI): domain Eukaryota; kingdom Metazoa; phylum Chordata; class Amphibia; order Anura; family Leptodactylidae; genus Leptodactylus; species Leptodactylus fuscus. The sequence continues at coordinate 38,587,638 of NC_134268.1, forward strand.
TGCTATATAAATAAAATTTATTATTATTATTACTGCAGGGAGGTGACGTGTCATCAGTCGAAATTAATTTTTTTTTTTATAATATATATATATATATATATATATATATATATATATATATATATGTGACTGCAAACAGAGCTCTTGTAAAACTTTAAGGGTGTGTTCACACAGAGGAATTTGGTATTAATTTTGAGATAGATTGTGCCACAAAATCCACACCGAATTGTGTCCTGGGGCCCAGTGGGAAGCAGAGACCAAAGCAGGATGCTGAAAAGCTAAATGTCCTGCTCGGTGTTGCTGCAGATGACGCGGCTGATTCAGCCACAGAACCTACAGGGCAGAACACTTTGCTCATAAGGTCCGTTCATCTGAGTGAAATCAGAGAGTGAAAGCTGTGGCAGAAAAACTTTTTTTTTTTGCTGTGCACAAATGTGGACAGGAGATGGCGCCAAAGTGTCATGACTGGAAATAGGATTGAAAAATATCAAATCTGTCATAGGTTAGAAGTGATGCTGCTGTCTGTATGGCGGTGCGCTCAATTATTCGTATATTATCAGTAATACGATTATCTAGGTCCCTGTTTTCTCATTTTTATATTATTTATTCCCCTAATGACTTTTATAGCACCTTATTGAATCGATACCTGTACTATATGAATTTCAGCTTAAAGTACCAAATACATTATTATCACCAAAATGTAAAGCACCATGGAATTAATGGTGCTATATATATATAAACAATAATAATAATAAGTACCATATACATTATTTTATTTATTTTTACTTACATTTACAAAAAAAAAATTGCTGCAAAAAACCACACTAAGATTGCAGTATGTGAATACAGCTTACGGACAGTTCCACAGGAATCTCCGCATTGAAGTTTTGGTAGTTTGCCATGGGATCTCTTCTCTCTTTACATACACTATGTGATTCACCCTCTTCCATAGTCCTATATAAGTGAATGGGAGCTGAGCCGCAGCCACTTGGCTTGGACGCCACACAGTGTACAGAGTGTCTACTTCTGGCTCTGTACACAATGTAGTTCCTGTGCCGCAGCTGCTGATATCGGCTTATCAGTGGGTCTTTTTGGGGCCCCCACCAATCTGATATTAATGATTTATCACAAGGACAGACCATTAATATCTTTTGACCACAAATCCTCTTTAATGTTAGTAGGTAGAGATGAGCGAACAGTGTTCTATCGAACTCATGTTCGATCGGATATTAGGCTGTTCGGCATGTTCGAATCGAATCGAACACCGCGTGGTAAAGTGCGCCATTACTCGATTCCCCTCCCACCTTCCCTGGCGCCTTTTTTGCTCCAATAACAGCGCAGGGTAGGTGGGACAGGAACTACGACACCGGTGACGTTGAGAAAAGTAGGCAAAACCCATTGGCTGCCGAAAACATGTGACCTCTAATTTAAAAGAACAGCGCCGCCCAGGTTCGCGTCATTCTGAGCTTGCAATTCACCGAGGACGGAGGTTTCCGTCCAGCTAGCTAGGGCTTAGATTCTGGGTAGGCAGGGACAGGCTAGGATAGGAAGGAGAAGACAACCACAACAGCTCTTGTAAGAGCTAAATTCCAGGGAGAAGCTTGTCAGTGTAACGTGGCACTGACGGGCTCAATCGCCGCAACCCAGCTTTCCCAGGATCCTGAATGGAATACACTGACAGTGTATTCCCGTATACCCGATATATACCCCCGATACCCGTTCCAACGGTGTGCCCCCCCACCTTCACCCCAGAAATACCCTGCAAGTCCCCTAGCAATAGAATTGGGGCTATATACACCCACTATTTTTGCTACTGCCATATAGTGCCATTGTCTCACTGGGAATTCAAAGAATATATTGGGCTTACATATAACTTCAATTCCAGGGAGAAGCTTGTCAGTGTAACGTGGCACTGACGGGCTCAATCGCCGCAACCCAGCTTTCCCAGGATCCTGAATGGAACACACTGACAGTGTATTCCCGTATACCCCATATATACACCCCAAATCACCGTTCCAACGGTGTGCCCCCCCACCTTCACCTCAGAAATACCCTGCAAGTCCCCTAGCAATAGAATTGGGGCTATATACACCCACAATTTTTGCTACTGGTATATAGTGCCATTGTCTGACTGGGAATTCAAAGAATATATTGGGGTTACGTGCACCCACAATTTTTACTACTGGTATACAGTGCCATTGTCTGACTGGGAATTCAAAGAATATATTGGGGTTACGTGCACCCACAATTTTTACTACTGGTATACAGTGCCAGTTTCTGACTGGGAATTCAAAGAATATATTGGGGTTATAAATACCCTCATTTCTTGCTACTGGTATATAGTGCCATTGTCTGACTGGGAATTCAAAGAATATATTGGGGTTACGTGCACCCACAATTTTTACTACTGGTATACAGTGCCATTGTCTGACTGGGAATTCAAAGAATATATTGGGAATACAAATACCCTCATTTCTTGCTACTGCCATATAGTGCCAGTTTCTGACTGGTAATTCAAAGAATATATTGGGGTTACGTGCACCCACAATTTTTACTACTGGTATACAGTGCCATTGTCTGACTGGGAATTCAAAGAATATATTGGGGTTATAAATACCCTCATTTCTTGCTACTGGTATATAGTGCCATTGTCTGACTGGGAATTCAAAGAATATATTGTGGTTACGTGCACCCACAATTTTTACTACTGGTATACAGTGCCAGTTTCTGACTGGGAATTCAAAGAATATATTGGGGTTACAAATACCCTCATTTCTTGCTACTGCCATATAGTGCCAGTTTCTGACTGGTAATTCAAAGAATATATTGGGGTTACGTGCACCCACAATTTTTACTACTGGTATATAGTGCCATTGTCTGACTGGGAATTCAAAGAATATATTGTGGTTACGTGCACCCACAATTTTTGCTACTGGTATATAGTGCCAATTTCTAACTGGGAATTCAAAATGCGCAAGGCTCCCGGAAAGGGACGTGGACGAGGCCGTGGGCGAGGTCGCGGGAATGGTTCTGGAGAGCAAGGTAGCAGTGAAGCCACAGGGCGTCCCGTGCCTACTCCTGTGGGGCAGCAAGCATTGCGCCACTCCACAGTGCCAGGGTTGCTTGCCACATTAACTAAACTGCAGGGTACAAACCTTAGTAGGCCCGAGAACCAGGAACAGGTCTTGCAATGGCTGTCAGAGAACGCTTACAGCACATTGTCCAGCAGCCAGTCAGACTCTGCCTCCTCTCCTCCTATTACCCAACAGTCTTGTCCTCCTTCCTCCCAAAATTCCCAAGCTTCACAGAACAATAACCCCAACTGTCCCTGCTCCCCAGAGCTGTTCTCCGCTCCTTTCATTGTCCCTCAACCTGCCTCTCCACGTCACGATTCCACGAACCTAACAGAGGAGCATCTGTGTCCAGATGCTCAAACACTAGAGTCTCCTCCATCTCCGTTCGATTTGGTGGTGGATGACCAGCAACCCACCCTCATCGACGATGATGTGACGCAGTTGCCGTCAGGGCATCCAGTTGACCGGCGCATTGTGCGGGAGGAGGAGATGAGACAGGAGTTGGAAGAGGAAGTGGTGGATGATGAGGACACTGACCCGACCTGGACAGGGGGGATGTCAAGCGGGGAAAGTAGTGTGGATGTTGAGGCAAGTGCAGCACCAAAAAGGGTAGCTAGAGGCAGAGGTCAGCAGCTTAGGCGAAGCCAGGCCACACCCGGAATCTCCCAAGATGTTCCAGTTCGTACCCAGCCCCGAAAAACTCCCACCTCGAGGGCACGTTTCTCGAAGGTGTGGAGTTTTTTCAAGGAATGCGCCGAGGACAGATATAGTGTTGTCTGCACAATTTGCCTCTCGAAATTGATTAGGGGCTCTGAGAAGAGCAACCTGTCCACCACTTCAATGCGCCGTCATTTGGAATCCAAGCACTGGAATCAGTGGCAGGCAGCAACGGCAGGACAAAGGCCGCCTGCCGTTCACGCCACTGCCACTGCCTCTGCCACTGCCTCTGCCACTGCTGACTGTGCTGGCGATGCACTCCAGAGGACGAGCCAGGACACCACTTCATCTGCCTCCGCCACTTTGTTGACTTCTCCCTCATCCTCCCCTGTTCCTGTCTTATCTCCTTCTCTTGCACCATCAAAGGCACCATCAGGCGCTTCTTTACAACAACCCACCATCTCTCAGACATTGGAGCGGCGGCAGAAATACACTGCTAACCACCCACACGCGCAAGCCTTGAACGCCAACATCGCTAAACTGCTGGCCCAGGAGATGTTGGCGTTCCGGCTTGTTGAAACTCCCGCCTTCCTGGACCTGATGGCAACTGCGGCACCTCGCTATGCCGTCCCTAGCCGTCACTACTTCTCCCGGTGTGCCGTCCCCGCCTTGCACCAGCACGTGTCACTCAACATCAGGCGGGCCCTTAGTTCCGCGCTTTGCACAAAGGTCCACTTGACCACCGACGCGTGGACAAGTGCATGCGGACAGGGACGCTACATTTCACTGACGGCACACTGGGTGAATGTAGTTGAGGCTGGGACTGCTTCCCAAACTGGCCCGGTGTACCTCGTCTCCCCGCCTAACATTCCTGGCAGGGACACGAGAAGAACACCCCCCTCCTCCTCCTCCTCTACCGCCTCCTCCTCCGCCACCGCCTCCTCCTCCGCCACGCCTCCTCCTCCGCTGTTAGATTGACCCCAGCTACGAGTTGGAAACGTTGCAGCACTGGCGTTGGTAGACGTCAGCAGGCTGTGCTGAAGCTGATCAGCTTGGGGGACAGACAGCACACTGCCTCCGAGGTGAGGGATGCCCTCCTCGATGAGACGGCAATATGGTTTGAGCCGCTGCACCTGGGCCCAGGCATGGTCGTTTGTGATAACGGCCGGAACCTGGTAGCAGCTCTGGAGCTTGCCGGACTCCAACATGTTCCATGCCTGGCCCACGTCTTCAACCTAGTGGTGCAACGTTTCCTAAAGAGCTACCCCAATGTTCCAGAGCTACTGGTGAAAGTGCGGCGCATGTGCGCCCACTTTCGCAAGTCGACAGTAGCCGCTGCTAGCTTAAAATCTCTCCAGCAACGCCTGCATGTGCCACAACACCGGCTTTTGTGCGACGTCCCCACACGCTGGAACTCAACGTTTCAGATGTTGAATAGAGTGGTTGAGCAGCAGAGACCTTTGATGGAATACCAGCTACAAAACCCTAGGGTGCCACAAAGTCAGCTGCCTCAGTTTCACATCCATGAGTGGCCATGGATGAGAGACCTTTGTGACATCCTACGGGTCTTTGAGGAGTCCACAAGGAGGGTGAGCTCTGAGGATGCGATGGTGAGCCTTACAATCCCGCTCTTGTGTGTTCTGAGAGAATCCCTGATTGACATCAGGGATAACTCAGATCACACAGAGGAGTTAGGGATAGCATCCGATCCGTCACAGCTGGAGAGTAGGTCCACACATCTGTCCGCTTCACTGCGTTTAATGGAGGAGGAGGAGGAGGAGGAGGAGGAAGAAGAGTTGTCCGATGATGTGATGGTGATACAGGAGGCTTCCGGGCAACTTCGAATCGTCCCATTGTTGCAGCGCGGATGGGTAGACATGGAGGATGAGGAGGAAATGGAGATTGAACTTTCCGGTGGGGCCAGAGGAGTCATGCCAACTAACACTGTGGCAGACATGGCTGAGTTCATGTTGGGGTGCTTTACAACCGACAAGCGTATTGTCAAAATCATGGAGGACAACCAGTACTGGATCTTTGCTATCCTTGACCCCCGGTATAAAAACAACATCTCGTCTTTTATTCCGGTAGAGGGGAGGGCCAATCGCATCAATGCTTGCCACAGGCAATTGGTGCAGAATATGATGGAGATGTTTCCAGCATGTGACAGTGGCGGCAGGGAGGGCAGTTCCTCCAGTAGGCAACCAAGTTCTCACCGGTCCACACAAACGAGGGGCACACTGTCTAAGGTCTGGGACACCTTGATGGCACCCCCTCGCCAAAGTGCCGCCACGGAGGGTCCTAGTGTCACCAGGCGTGAGAAGTATAGGCGCATGTTGCGGGAATACCTTTCCGACCACAGCCCTGTCCTCTCCGACCCCTCTGCGCCCTACACGTATTGGGTGTCGAAGTTGGACCTGTGGCTTGAACTTGCCCTATATGCCTTGGAGGTGCTGTCCTGTCCTGCCGCCAGCGTCCTATCTGAGAGGGTGTTCAGTGCAGCCGGTGGCATCATCACTGACAAGCGCACCCGTCTGTCAGCTGAGAGTGCCGACCGGCTCACTTTGATAAAAATGAACCACCACTGGATAGAGCCTTCATTTTTGGGCCCACCTGTGTAAAGCACCCCAACATGAAACTCCATGTCTGTACTCAACCTCTCCAATTCCTCCGCATCCTCATACTCATCCACCATAAGCGTTGCACAATTCTGCTAATACTAGGCTCCCTCCACCCTGATTTCCCCCAACTCTGCTGGTTAGAGGCTCCCTCCACCCTGCTTTCCCACAACTCTGCTGGTTAGAGGCTCCCTCCACCATGAATTGGTCCAAACTGGGCTGTTTAGCGGCTCCCTCCACCATGAATTGGTCCAAACTGGGGTTTTTAGAGGCTCTCTCCACCATGAATTGGTCCAAACTGGGCTGTTTAGAGGCTCCCTCCATCATGAATTGGTCCAAACTGGGGTTTTTAGAGGCTCCCTCCACCATGAATTGGTCCAAACTGGGGTTTTTAGAGGCTCCCTCCACCATGAATTGGTCCAAACTGGGCTGTTTAGAGGCTCCCTCCACCATGAATTGGTCCAAACTGGGGTTTTTAGAGGCTCCCTCCACCATGAATTTGCCCAAACTGGCCTGTTTAGAGGCTCCCTCCACCATGAATTGGTCCAAACTGGGGTTTTTAGAGGCTCCCTCTACCATGAATTTGCCCAAACTGAGCTGTTTAGAGGCTCCCTCCACCATGAATTGGTCCAAACTGGGGTTTTTAGAGGCTCCCTCCACCATGAATTGGTCCAAACTGGGGGTTTTTAGAGGCTCCCTCCACCATGAATTTGCCCAAACTGGGCTGTTTAGAGGCTCCCTCCACCATGAATTGGTCCAAACGGGGGTTTTTAGAGGCTCCCTCCACCATGAATTTGCCCAAACTGGGCTGTTTAGAGGCTCCCTCCACCATGAATTGGTCCAAACTGGGCTGTTTAGAGGCTCCCTCCACCATGAATTGGTCCAAACTGGGGTTTTTAGAGGCTCCCTCCACCATGAATTGGTCCAAACTGGGGTTTTTAGAGGCTCCCTCCACCATGAATTGGTCCAAACTGGGTTTTTTAGAAGCTCCCTCCACCATGAATTTGCCCAAACTGGGGTTTTTAGAGGCTCCCTCCACCATGAATTGGTCCAAACTGGGGTTTTTAGAGGCTCCCTCCACCATGAATTGGTCCAAACTGGGGTTTTTAGAGGCTCCCTCCACCATGAATTGGTCCAAACTGGGTTTTTTAGAAGCTCCCTCCACCATGAATTTGCCCAAACTGGGGTTTTTAGAGGCTCCCTCCACCATGAATTGGTCCAAACTGGGGTTTTTAGAGGCTCCCTCCACCATGAATTTGCCCAAACTCTGCTGGTTAGAGGCTCAATCCACCCTGATTTTCAAAACAAATGTTGGTGCCAACCTCAACTTACTACAAGGGCCAAATTCACTGCTGGTGACAAGCTCTCCTCACTGCAAGTGCCAAATACACATGTTTCAAGGTGTTTTCCTACTGTCAGAGAGGTGGTATTGAGTGTGTAAAGTGTGTAGTTGTTAGGCTGTGATGTTGGGGTAATAGAGGGTCTTTGGTGTGTTAGATGCCCCCAGACATGCTTCCCCTGCTGTCCCAGTGTCATTCCAGAGGTGTTGGCATCATTTCCTGGGGTGTCATAGTGGACTTGGTGACCCTCCAGACACGGATTTGGGTTTCCCCCTTAACGAGTATCTGTTCCCCATAGACTATAATGGGGTTCGAAACCCGTTCGAACACACGAACATTGAGCGGCTGTTCGATTCGAATTTCGAACCTCGAACATTTTAGTGTTCGCTCATCTCTATTAGTAGGCTCATATTATGGGTGCTCTGTATGAATTCCATCTGATAATTCAAAGTAACATGTTATAGGACAATGTCTGCAAAGCGCTGCAGAATATCTTTGTGCTACATAGGAAAGAGACATAAATAAAATATAGTCTCACCATATCACTAATCTGTGTAGCAAGTAAGGGTTGGTTCACATCTGCATTTGGTAATCCGTTTGGGGGAGTCTGCATGGGGACCCCCCCCCCCGAACGGAATACCAAACGCAATTGCAGGTGCTGTGCAGTAAAAACACACGGATCCCATAGACTATAGTGGGGTCCGTGTGCTTGCCGCCAGGTCTCCGCACAGAACATGCGGACAGGAACGTAGTTTACAATCTACTTTCTCATACGGACAGCGCTCAGCAAGCACACGGACCCCATTATAGTCTAAGGGGTCCATGTGCTTTCACTGCACAGCTCTTGCCAGTGCATTTGGTATTCGTTCGGGGGGGCTCCCCATGCAGACTCCCCAAAAGGATTACCAACGCAGATGTGAATGAAGGGTAACATGAAGAAGGTCTGAGGGACAAGGACAGGACCTCAGGAGTCTCTTACTAATTCTAAGCAGTCGAGAAGGGTCTGACCATTTGTTCTTTTTACGTATGACCTTTCTTGGATACAAATCTAAAGTGTTATGTCCTTTAGGCTAAGGCCCCACGGGCCGTATCTGCAGCACTAAAGCGCCGCGGGAAGAACCTCTGTGTGAACACATTGCAGTTCTTTCCGCAGCGCTTTTAAGGTAAAGTTCACAGAGTTTTTCTCTGCGGACTTTCTCTTAACATTATATCTACAGCAAAGCCACCGGCGTTTCCGTAGATATAATTGACATGCTGTGATCTGCAAAGCCGCAAACAGCTTTACAAATCTCAGTGTGTCTGCGCTGCGATCTTTTCCGCAAAGTGGGGATGGGATTCGCATGAATCCTATCCACTTTGCCTGCACTGAACAACGTCACAATTTTTCCCGCAGCGTCTCTGCTGCGGGCAAATCGCTGTGTTTCCGGTCCGTGGGGCCCCGGCCTTAGGCTGGATTCACACATACATTCTAATGGAGGGCTTCATCCATAGCTGAACAAACTAAAACTAAACAAACAAACTGCATTTATCTCAAATATCTCCTCTCTTTTGAGAAACTGTAGCTTATCGCAAGAGCTACCTTCATGGATATGGCTGTGCAAACAACCCCAGCTGTGTCCATATACTTCAGCCATGTTAGGGGAAGTTCACACGGGGGGAGGCCGCCTCGGGTTCCGGTCCAAAATACAGGTAGCTGTGACTGGATGCTGGTGCACTGCATTGGCATTCAGTCGCGCACTCCACTTCGGATTAGGCCCAAATGAATCGGATTAGTTGGGAGGAGGGGGTGTCTTCAGGCACTCATATGAGACGGCCTCAAAATCCTGACCAAAAAAACCCTGTGTGAACTTACTGTTATAGGCAGCAGCTTCTGAAGCCCTGTACACACGAGTCAGGCCTTTTTCCAGGCCACGTGCATAGATCTGCTGGTAGAAGCGCCCTGTGTACTTGATCTATTGTATTTGATGAATCAGATTTAACATTCCCTTTCCAATCTGTCCCTTCTAGGTCTCCGGCCTCCATCACGCCATCGATCCCTTTGTGCCAGCGTACATACAGAACATGGATCCCTCTGCCAGACCAGACCATCACTCCTATCCTCTGTGAGGAGGATGACGGGCTGATCGTTTGGCTTCTCATCTGAGAGATCATTTCACCATTTTCTCCTAATAAAAATAGGAATTCTGTTACTATGATGTGTCTGGAAAACCTGTTTCCCCTCCCTCTGAGTGCAGCGCACCGCTTTGTGGTTATGTATATAGTTTATGTTCTTTGTATATACTTTTATGTTGATAGTTGTGGCTGTTTTTGTAGGTCACTCTTGTTATATTTTTACATGTCGTTCCTCTGTTTGTTAAATATACTGTTTGCGCTTTATGTGCTAAAAATAGTTTCACGCCTAAATTTGTGTTCTGAGGTCAGACCTCCACTTTTCTTACAGTATTGTAGTTGCAAAAATTTTTTTTGGGGTCTTCTCCCTTTGTTGTCTAAGGCCTCATACACACGACAATGTCCGAGTGCTAGCTGTGTTTTTTTTTCACTCCCTATAATGGGGCAAATCTCGCGACCCTATTCTTGTCCGTTTTGCAGCCGGGCTCACTGAGGTAAATGAATAGGTACATGGAGGTACAGGCATTCAACCAGGGAGCCGACTTATGTAGTGTGAGGCCTGAAATTAATGGGTTAAAAAACCTCCCATTGATCTCAATGTGTAGCACGCGTGAGTCGGCACGCATTGAAGTGAATGGGATCTGTTTTGAGCGCTCACTCACTCCATGGGAACGGAGCCAAACTCAGAAGATTTGTTGCATAATGCTATGCGTTTCGGTACACATGGCATGAGGCGTACATAGTTACATAGTAGATGAGGTTGGATGAAGACAGGAGTCCATCAAGTCCAACCTATAACCCTACAATCCCCTACAGTGTTGATCCAGGGGAAGGCAAAAAACCCCATGAGGCTCATGCCAATTGCCCAATTTCAGGGGAAAAATTCCTTCCCGACTCCAATCGGGCAGTCAGTATAAAAACCCTGGATCAACATGTCCTTAAAATCTAGAGTCCATAACCCGTTATATTTTTCTCTTCAAGAAAGGCATCGAGGCCCTCTTTGAACTTGTTCAGTGAATCCGCCATCACCACTTCCTGGGGCAGAGACTTCCAGAGCCTCGCTGTTCTTACTGTGAAGAATCCCCTTCTATGTTTCTGGTGAAACCTTCTCTCCTCCAGACGTAGAGGATGTCCTCTTGTCACTGTCACTGGCCTGGAAGTAAGAAGATCCTTAGAAAGTTCTTTGTATTGTCCCTTCATGTATTTGTACATTGTTATTAGATCTCCCCGTAGACGTCTTTTCTCTAAACTGAATAACCCCAAGTTTGTTAATCTATCGTTATACTCCAGTCCACCCATTCCCCTAATCATTTTGGTTGCCCGTCTTTGCACTTTTTCAAGTTCACTTATGTCTTTCTTGTATATCAGGGCCCAAAATTGTGCACAATATGCTAAGTGTGGCCGTACCAGTGATTTGTATAGAGGCATAACTATGTCCTTGTCATGAGAATCTAGACCTCTTTTGATGCATCCCATAATTTTATTTGCCTTGGCAGCAGCTGCCTGGCACTGGTCATTAAAGGTAAGCTTGCTGTCCACCAAAATCCCCAAGTCTTTTTCATTGACAGTCTTACCCAGTAATTTACTATTAATTATATAATCATACATTTTATTACGTCGCCCAAAGTGCATTACTTTACATTTGTCAACATTAAACTTCATTTGCCAAGTCTCCGTTCATGCTTCCAGCTTCCTTAGATCCCCTTGTAATATTCTACTATCCTCCTCATTATTAATTACCTTACAAAGTTTAGTATCATCTGCAAATCTGTAAACCCTCTACCAGGTCATTAATAAAGATATTAAACAAGAGAGGACCTAGTACTGACCCTTGCGGCACCCCACTGGTGACTGTGACCCAGTCTGAATATTTACCATTAACAAGTACCCTCTGTTTCCTATCAGTGAGCCAGTTGCTAACCCAAATGCATATGTTTTCCTCCAGTCCCAACATTCTCATTTTGCATACCAACCGTTTATGTGGAACAGTATCAAAAGCCTTTGAAAAGTCCAGGTACACCACGTCTACTGCATTACCCATGTCCAGGTACACCACGTCTACTGCATTACCCATGTCCAGATACACCACGTCCACTGCATCACCCATGTCCAGATACACCACGTCTACTGCATTACCCATGTCCAGGTACACCACGTCTACTGCATTACCCATGTCCAGATACACCACGTCCACTGCATCACCCATGTCCAGATACACCACGTCTACTGCATTACCCATGTCCAGGTACACCACGTCTACTGCATTACCCATGTCCAGGTACACCACGTCTACTGCATTACCCATGTCCAGGTACACCACGTCTACTGCATTACCCATGTCCAGGTACACCACGTCTACTGCATTACCCATGTCCAGGTACACCACGTCTACTGCATTACCCATGTCCAGGTACACCACGTCTACTGCATTACCCATGTCCAGGTACACCACGTCTACTGCATTACCCATGTCCAGGTACACCACGTCTACTGCATTACCCATGTCCAGGTACACCACGTCTACTGCATTACCCATGTCCAGGTACACCACGTCTACTGCATTACCCATGTCCAGGTACACCACGTCTACTGCATTACCCATGTCCAGTCTTCAACTGACCTCCTCATAGAAGCTGATCAGATTAGTCTGACCGGACCGATTCCTCATAAACCCATGCTGATTGGGTGTTATAAGATTATTTACATTGAGATACTCCAGGATAGCATCTCTTAGAAAGCCCTCAAATATCTTTCCCACCACAGAAGTTAAACTTACTGGCCTATAGTTTCCAGGTTCACTTTTACACCTCTTTTTGAAAATTGGCACCACATTTGCTATTCGCCAATCCTGTGGAACAGACCCAGTCATTACTGAATCCTTAAATATTAGAAACAAGGGTCTATCTATGACCATGCTTAATTCCGTCAGAACTCGGGGGTGTATACCATCTGGACCAGGCGATTTCTCTATTTTAGTGTTTTGCAGGCGGCGCCGCACTTCTTCCTGGGTGACATTTAATTGAGAATAAACATTACCCCTAATCATGTTGCTAGCCAAAGGATTTTCTTGTGTAAACACTGTAGAGAAGAAGGCATTTAGTACCGTATTTTTCGGACTATAAGACGCACTTTTTTTCCCCTAAATTTCGGAGGAAAATGAGGGTGCGTCTTATAGTCTGAATGTGGGTTTGCAGCATGGCCGCGCTACTGCCACCGCTGGTTTTCTTCAGCGGCAGTAGCGCGGCAATCCGCAGGCCCCGGCAGCTAAGACACTCCCCGGCTGTAATAGACCGGCGGATGCCGGGGAGTGTCTTAGCTGCCGGGGCCTGCAGATTGCCGCGCTACTGCCACCGCTGGTTTTCTTCAGCGGCAGAAGTGTGACAATACTGCAGGCCCCGGCAGCTAAGACACTCCCCGGCATCCGCCGGCCTATTACAGCAGATGCCGGGGAGTGTCTTAGCTGCCGGGGCCTGCGGATTGCCGCGCTACTGCCGCTGAAGAAAACCAGCGGTGGCAGTAGCGCGGCCATGCTGCAAACCCACTCCTCCTCCGCAGGTCCCGGCAGTCAGTTCGCCCCGGGGCCGGTCCCCACCGGCCCCATACCTGTAGTGATGCAGGCCGGCTCCTGCACGGCGAGGCCGCAGGAGCCGACCTGTTCCAATGACAGCTGGGAGCCTAATGAAGGCTCCGAGGCCTGTCTTAGATATATATTACTATCGCGGCTGGTCTATGACACTCCGCGATAGTAATGTATAGAATCTCCCATAGACGGCAATACACTTGTATTGCCGTCTATGGGACTTGCAATCAAATGATTGCAGGTTCAAGCCCCCGGGGGGGAATAAAATAGTAAAAAAAAAAAAAAACACTTAAAAAAAATATAATAAAAAATAAATAAAAGTTCACCTCCTTTCCCTAGAATACATATAAAAGTATAACATTACTGTGAAACATATACATTAGGTATCCCTGTGTATGCCCGGTCTACACCTGGCCCCACAAAAAAAAACGCCCTATACATCCCCGTACAGCTGCAGGGTCACCTGTCAATGTGGCCTTGCAGCTGTTCCAAAACTACAACTCCCATATATTAAATATTTTACCATTTTTTGCCTGAAAATTTTTTTTCCCTATTTTTCTCCTCTAAAACCTGGGTGCGTCTTATAGTCCGAAAAATACGGTACTTGTGCTTTTTCCTCATCCTCCTCCACCATTACACCCAGATTATTTTTGAGAGCGCCCACATTGTCAGTTTTTATTCTCTTATGATTTATGTAATTGAAGAATAATTTTGGATTACTTTTACTTTTCTTGGCAATTTTTCTCTCAGCCTCAATCTTCGCCTCTTTTATTTGTGTTTTGCACACTTTATTTTTCTCCTTTTTAATGCTGTGTCGCTACTCTCTTGTGTTAGTACTTTAAATGCTTCCTTTTTATCCCTCATTGCATTCTGTACCGTTTTAGCCATATTGGTTTTCTATGATTTGGCCTTATGCAACTAATCTTTTGAGTTACGATGTAACTTTTTACTTGGACAACAATAAAAGTTGTTCCAACGGAACAGGAGCACTGCAAATCCCCTATATTCAGTAGACTGGGCACTCAGACACTTTCAGACACAGGGATACCTAATGTGTTTGTGTCTCACAGTCATTTTATACTTTTATATGTATTCTAAGGAAAGAAGGGATTTACAAATTTTATTTTTTTAAAGTTTCTCTTTTTTTTCACTAATTTATGGGAGATTCTATACATTACTATTGTGGCTGGTCATAGACACCCCCCCCCAAAAAAAAAAATAAAATATATATATATATATATATATATATATATATATATATATATATATTGGGGCAAAAAAGTATTTAGTCAGTCACCAATAGTGCAAGTTCCACCACTTAAAAAGATGAGAGGCGTCTGTAATTTACATCATAGGTAGACCTCAACTATGAGAGACAAAATGAGAAAACAAATCCAGAAAATCACATTGTATGATTTTGTAAGAATTTATTTGCAAATTATGGTGGAAAATAAGTATTTGGTCACCTACAAACAATCAAGTTTTCTGGCTCTCACAGACCTGTAACTTCTTCTTTAAGAGTCTCCTCTTTCCTCCACTCATTACCTGTAGTAATGGCACCTGTTTAAACTTGTTATCACAATAAAAAGACACCTGTGCACACCCTCAAACAGTCAGACTCCAAACTCCACTATGGTGAAGACCAAAGCGCTGTCAAAGGACACCAGAAACAAAATTGTAGCCCTGCACCAGGCTGGGAAGACTGAATCTGCAATAGGCAATCAGCTTGGATTGAAGAAATCAACTGTGGGAGCAATAATTAGAAAATGGAAGACATACAGGACCACTGATAATCTCCCTCGATCTGGGGCTCCACGCAAAATCTCACCCCGTGGGGTCAAAATGATCACAAGAACGGTGAGCAAAAATCCCAGAACAACGCGGGGGGACCTAGTGAATGAACTGCAGAGAGCTGGGAGCAATGTAACAAAGCCTACCATCAGTAACACAGTACGCCACCAGGGACTCAGATCCTGCAGTGCCAGACGTGTCCCACTGCTTAAGCCAGTACATGTCCGGGCCCGTCTGAAGTTTGCTAGAGAGCATTTGGATGATCCAGAAGAGTATTGGGAGAATGTCCTATGGTCTGATGAAACCAAACTGGAACTGTTTGGTAGAAACACAACTTTTCGTGTTTGGAGGAAAAAGAATACTGAGTTGCATCCATCAAACACCATACCTACTGTAAAGCATGGGGGTGGAAACATCATGCTTTGGGGCTGTTTCTCTGCAAAGGGGCCAGGACGACTGATCTGGGTACATGAAAGAATGAATGGGGCCATGTATCGTGAGATTTTGAGTGCACTTTTTTGCCCCACTGTATATATATATATATTTTTTTTTTTTTTGCTTGATTCGAGTATAAGCCGAGGGAGGCTTTTTCAGCACAAAAACTGTGCTGAAAAATTCGGCTTATACTCGAGTATATACGGTACTTCTGAATCTGGCCAGACACATTTGGTTTCCATCGATTAAAGTGGCTGATTTCGGCTGCCAGTTGGACATGAAAGTACCACAAAGGTTAGTCCATGGCGACTCATGGCAAACTTTAGTCTGCCAAAATAAGTTAGAAATTTCAGTATTTTTTGATCCAATCAATGGCACTTTGATTTGACAGTAAAATTGGTAATAATGATGGGATTGATGCCATCATTGATTGGACGGTTGCATCATGGACATGCAATCCGGGCAGAATCCTACCAAAACCTGGGACTGGTGGTGAGGCAGACTTTCTCAAAATCTATTCCAAATTTTGCCATGTGAACATTCCCATAGATATATGTGTGCAGCTGACAGTCCGTCTTCTTTCTGTATGAGGGCTCCACTAGTAACAGACTGGCTAAAGGGTGAGAGGAGCAAAGTAGCCTGATAGATAAGAATAGAAGTGTTTTCATAAGAAATATGACCGTGTTTGTGTTCCCTTCATTTCTGAGAAGTGGCGCTATAATTGTTGGGGCGCTCTCACCGCCAGTTGTTTGTGTCATTACTTTCCTCGCTGGATACAGAAGTCGCAGAGCAATATAACAGGATGCAGGAAAAACATCTTGCATATGATTGAATGGCTTGTTGAGCGGCTCTCGGCAAAGATATCTGTGTCCCATGTCGTATCCTCCAGCTAGAGAGTTATTTGGATGCTTATTAAAAGCAAGGCCTGGCTGGCTAGCAAATCTGAAGATCTTCAAATTGATAACTTCCATCTTCTTCATGTTTGTCTTTGGCGTCAGACTGAATTTTAATTCATTTTCATGTTAATTCATTTTCTATTCTTAAAGGGAGTGTGTCCCCAGAACCACGCATATCAGCCCAGTCTCACAGATAGGTTTGGGTCACTTGAAGCAAGCAGTGTTTCCTCTTGTGAATCCGTGCCTGCGTTGGGTTCTAGGGACAGGCTCCCTTAAAATTATAAGTATTCTCTGTTAGGCCTAAAACTGTAACAAATCTTCAAAGTCACTTGTAAACCAGTATATATGGAGATTACGGAACCAACCAATATTACATAGATTAATAGCCTTGACCATGCAGTGACTTCTTAGGGTCGCCCGTCAGGCTCTGCATTTATTTCAGTTTGGTGTTTACCTCCTCCCCTGGGGTTATCTGAAGTGGACAAGAGAATAATACAATCCTTCTCCTCTCCCTGCGCTGTCCGCTGCTCGTGTTCTATGCATTGCTTAAAGTGAGAGTGCGAGTATATGCAGCTCCGCTTCAACCAGTGATCTCACTAAATCTATGTGGGCTACAGATAGGATCTTGGTCTTCTTTTAAAGTTAATATTCCGCAGATATGTTTAAAGTGACAATTTCCCTGGTTGTGTCTTACTGAGGGTGAACTCTAATGCACTTTACCCAAGCAAGGCTCATCCAGAATTGAAGGGGGGGGGGTTAAAGGGGCACTATAGCAAAATTTTGCTGTATGAGACCCACATATGCGTGAATAGCCTTTAAAAAGTCTATTCAGGCACCACTAATCTTATTTTAAACCCCCCACCCGTTTTAAAATAAAACTATAAAAACATATATGTAAATCATACCTGAACATGCACGGTGGGCGGTTGTGCACAATCCAATGTCATCTTCTGGCACGCCTACCTCTTCTTTTTTTCTTGCAGCGACACCCGCTGGTCCTGGCTCTTCCACGCCTTCAGCGTCCTCTTCTTCCGGCATGATGGCTTCAAATCCCGCTCCTGCGTAGTAGTGCTTCCCTCCGGAGCGCTACTGCGCAGACTTCGGCGCTCAAGATGCTCAGTTCCCCTAACAACTTCATGAGCATACTGCGCATGCGCAGTACACTCGCGAACTGCCATTGCTAAAAATGGCGCCGAAGCCTACGCAGTAGTGCTCCGGTGGGAAGCACTACTACACAGGCGCAAGATTTGAAGTCGTCATACTGGAAGAGCCAGGACCAGAGGACGTCGCTGCAAGAAGAGGTAGACGTGCCAGAAGATGATGTCGGATCGTGAATCACCGCCCAGCATGCACGATAGGTATGATTTACATATATGTTTTTATGGTTTTATTTTAAAACAGGAGGGGGGTTTAAAATTAGATTAGTGGTGCCTGGATAGACTTTTTAAAGCCTATTCACGCATATGTGGCACTCATACAGCAACATTTTGCTGATAGAGCCCGTTTAACAGGGTTGTCTAGAACTATATTATTAATTGCTGTGGCCTCTGCAAGCTATACTCTGTATAGTGATGGTACTCAGTATTGCAAATCTGCCCCTTCCATTCAATATCACTGGTCTAAGAGGAAGAAATGAAGCTCAATATCATTCCATGACAATCTGTGCTGAAGTCAGAAGGCAGGAACCCATTAATGGATAAAGAGAAGAATTGCTGGAGAACTTTCACTTTCTTAACTCAAGCTCTCTGCATCCTACAATTAGTGCTAGACTAGACTCTCCAATGCCAAGTGGGTGGTGTCAAACAGGAGCAGGCAAGGGGGTGTGTGACTCAAGGCTCCAATCAGAGGCAGACAGTGTAAGGTAGACACCACCCATTTGGCATTGGAGAGTCTAGCTAACATGTCAGACACCGAAACTAGCTCCGATTGCTCCGAAGTGGCGGATTCAGTAGAGAGGGACCTTTTAAATGCTGAAAAGAGCTTGATTAGGTGGAGGTGGTAAAAGGTCCTCCTTAAAGGGGATTTTCCTGCCATAGACATGTCATATAGACATTTGGGGTCTTGTCCTATTGGACAATGTAGTACCACCCCCGCCCGACTCCTGTTGACTGCTGCAGCCAGGAGGGATTACCATGGAGAGACGGCCATACATGCACTTTTTTCCATTAGACATATTTTTGCTATAGCATGGCCGCACGTTTTGGGCATGTTGTGCTTTCTTGCTTCACTTTCCATATAATTATATACATTTTCTTTTGGCTGACAGAATGTGAATAAATGAAGGACACATTACAGAAAAGTGAAAGCCTCACAAATCACAGAACAGAAGAGACTTTATTAAAGATTGGCACAAAGTTAAATATATAAGTGATGATAGGAATTACTCTGGTACAATAATATAAGGTACAGCGCTGAGATGTAGGACGGCTCATTAGAATGGTCTGTATGGTGGGATTATTGTTACACTGACCATCAATGATATGTCTTACCGCAGATACGGAAGTCGCGAGATAATCGTCATATAGGAAGATGTGTAACATCACAGATGACTGATCTGATCCCCACCCAGCAATATAGACCTGTATAGAAGGTTATCAGGGTGATCAACCTTATAGAGGACCTGTCATCTCTCCTGACGTGCCATGTACCCCCATACAATAACAATTCTGCTGCCTCTGCAGGTGTTTTTTTGTAGCAGAATCCGCCTCAAAATACGCTGGCCAACTTTTCCATTCATTTCTATAGGAGTTAAAAAAATTTAAAAATTTGACATTATGCCTCCTTGGAATTTATAAATAGACAACTGGGTATTACTATTCTCCATTGTCAAAGGGGTGTGTCCCTGCACAATCTGGTACTGTCGGTTCTAATTGAATAGTGTCAGATTGTGTAAAGACTCCCCCAATGGGTAACACCCAGCTGTCAATTTATTCATCGATTTCTAATAGCAATAAGAGCGAACTGTAAAGCGCCCAGCTCCGATGCTCCAGATTGGTATATTCTGAGGAATACAGTTATGTACTAAAGCAGATATGTATGGAGAGGTGACGGCTCCTCTAACTGGGCGCATACACTCAAATTCTAGAGATTTTCACGTTTAAGAGATTTTCTCGGCTATCAGTTACTGTCCGTTATAAGTCTGATGCCCATAGACTGCAATGTTAAAAAAATAACAGAGACTTACTGTCCATCAATAGAGATGAGCGAGTACTATTCGAAATGGTACACACCCATAGGAATAAATGGACGCAGCCGGCACACAGGGGGTTAAGCAGCAGGACGTCGGCCCCGTCCACGTGCCGGCCGGCTCCATTCATTTCTATGGGTGCGTGCCGTTTCGATTGGTACTCGCTCATCTCTATCCTTTAAGAATCTGTTTTCTAAACAGACACCAAAGTCCTGTAGGTAGGATTTTTTTTGTCCGCTGGAAAAAAAACGGCGTCTGACAGATTGTGTGTAAATGGACGCAAGATAAAATCCCATTGAAATGAATGGAAATTTTAACGGATTACTGATAGTTCAGCTAGTGTCCAATGCTAAAATCTTGTAACTGACAATAGCCACGGACACTAATGACAGTCACCGACGGTAGTGTGGGCGCCCCCTACGTGAGTCTAGAAGGGGATGACTAATAGACCTGTTTATACAAGTGGCACAAAAAGTGTCTATATAAATATATCACATGTACTGCCTGAATAAAGGGACTGCGGGGAAGATTGTGCTACACTTCAGTCAAACCTGAGCTTCCACCCACATGTGGTTGAAGTTTTCCTTTAAGGCCTGGTTCTGCTTGTGGACCCCCGGACGGACACCTATACGCATTAAAAATGGTTACCTAAAGGAAACCTGCAGACCCCATAGACTATAATGGAGTCTGTTTGGTTTCCCCACAAAACATGCAGAGAGTAAAGTGCTGCTTGTAGGACTTTTCACATGTTTGACACAGAAACCACACCGACCCCGTTAGAGTCTAAGGGATCCATGGGTTTTTCATATTAACCACCCCCTGGAAGACCATTTTTAATGCAATTTTGGGTAGTTGTCTCAAAGAGGTTTCACTTACAGTGAAAACGATAAAAACGAGTACCCGGAATCCCTGCATCCATGTTACTACTGGCTATGAGAGAGAATAAACCTCTGAATTTTGAAGTTGTAGTAGACCCGAAGGTGTATTCAGGGGGTCAGACTCTTGTGGGTTTCATTTAGAATTCAGTGTCTTGGTTACGGGAATTTTGTATGTATCATGTAACGGTTGATGTTCCACTCATACACCTGTACACGGCAGTCATACCATCTGTCTAAAAGATACACAAGGGAAGATGCAATAGGGCGGATTTCTCCATGTATGATGTCAGATAATATCCTCATCACTGCACGGTGGCGGCGCTGTACACTTCTAGTTGTTATTGAGGACCCACCATGAAGCTATGGAGGAAAGGAATGAAATGTAAAGAGAAGGTTACACACAAATGCAAGCACTGTAAATCCCACACAAGAGATTGGGGAGAGTTTACTAGGACTAGACATTCTTATGCCAATTTTAATTGATACCACTGTATAAGCCAGGGGTAGGGAACGTACGGCACAACTCCCAGCATGCATACTCGCTCTGCTGTTCTTGGAACTCCCATGGAAGTGAATGGAGCATGCTGGGAGTTGTAGTTTCACAGCAACTGCAGAGCTGAAGGTTCCCAATCCCTATCCCTGGTATAAGCAATGTGACCTCTAATGTCGCCCCTGCTACCTCTTGTGTCACCCCCTCTTCCTCATAGATTGTAAGCTCTTGCGAGCAGGGCCCTCAGCCCCATTGTGTGAAGTGACTATTTCTTTGTAATGTATCTTTTTTTGTCTGTATTTAAACCCTAAAAATTGTACAGCGCTGCAGAGTATGTTGGCGCTATATAAATAAAATGTATTATTATTATTCCCGGCAGGCGGACGAGTCGCCAGTATTAGTAAAAGCCTCTGACCTCTTAGTGATTCTAGCGCCGGATCTCCAATCTACGCCAGTCAGACACTCGCGTTATAGTAAATATGAAGGTAATTCCTCAAGCTTAGCCAAGATATCTTGCAGCCGTTGGCCACTTTGGGTTTGTTGCTGGATTGTGGCTCTGTCTACTGAAGGTGTCTCTCGCTTCTTTCTTATTATAATACATGGTGCACCCAGTAGTGAACTGAAGGATCCATTCGGAACAACTAGATATTCCTCAAGTAGAAAGAAAACTATAGATTTTTCCTGAAGGCTTTAGAATAAAATGAAGGAACG
This sequence comes from Leptodactylus fuscus, assembly GCF_031893055.1. Lineage (NCBI taxonomy): Eukaryota > Metazoa > Chordata > Amphibia > Anura > Leptodactylidae > Leptodactylus > Leptodactylus fuscus. Next base: position 38,609,401 of record NC_134268.1, read on the forward strand.
TGATCTCTGCTCTGAGTGGCGGTGTCTCCGGGGAGGAGGGCTGCGGCAGGGCTGGCGGCGTAGCAATGCGGTGATGATAATTATACGTACCAGGTACGAGCATCGTTGTCATCAGTTCTGGAGTTTCCAGGAAATCCACATTACTCCTCTGAAATGTCTTGCTGTAATTGGCTTGGAGGTGGCTGTGTAAACAACAGACGGTTATTATCCGCATATTAGGTTCTTACTCCACATTTGGGTCATTTATGAAGACAAATATTCACAAATTAACTCTTTGTATTACTCTGCGGCTGGGGGGGGGGCATTGGTGGCTGTTCTCAGGTATTAGAGGATTGTGGGTGTATGACAAGAGCTGGTTCTATGGAGAATGATTATATTAAGCATTGCCTTTAATAGTCTTATCTATAGGCTGCCATATTTGGGGTAGATGGAGAATTACACAGAGCATCCTGTCCCTCTGTGTATGTTCACACATAGCTTTGTATACTTTTCCAGTCTAAATGATATCAAATATAAAAAATCTTATGACATAAAATATATCTAGCTATTTTGTGTCTACAGTTCCTTTGCAGGTCTGTGCATTGCTATGGCTGCAGACTACATACAGACTGTGTAGCCTGATCGTGTAATCAGATTCATCTCCGTATGACCACTAACATGCTGTAGATTTGTTAAAAGGTCAGGGTCTGTTCTATGACTGATTCTTCATACATGATGTCCTATCAGAGTTTTCTGATGCTAATAATCAAATTACATTTTACTTTCCGGTCACAATTACATTTTATAAAGCTGGTCATCTGGTGACACAAAGGAATTGTATGCTTTTTTTGTTGCAGATTTTGTTGCGGTTTTTGGAGCCTAAGCCAAGAATGACTTCTAAAGGAATGCGTAATATATAGGACGCTCTTATACTTCTGTCTTCTGCTCAATCCACTCCTGGCTTTGGCTCAAAAAACTGCAACAAAAAAAGCTGCGTTTCCGCAACGTGGAGCCTCAGCCTAAAGAGGTTGTCCCATCTCAAGGATCCTATCTATACTGCTAGCTTATGTGGATTCAAGACTTTTCCTAAATACATTGCTTCAGCAAAACTGCTTTGTTTGGCCGCTATCTGAGATGATTCATGTCATTGTTTATACTGTGTTTCCATAACCACGGACCTGGGGATGATCTTATCTCTCCGCCCAGGACAAGGGACGTAGCTCCCTGCCTTCAGGAGGGAGGGGAAGCTGAGTGCCCGGAGCTGTTTATCTCTCCACCCAGGACAAGTAACATAGCTCCCTGTTCTCAGGAGAGGAGGGGAGCCGAGTGCTCAGATCTGTTTATCTCTCCGCACAGGACAAGTGACGTAGCTCCCTGCTCTCAGGAGGGAGGGGGAGCTGAGTGCTTGGAGCGGTTTATCTCTCCGCCCAAGACAAGTGATGTAGCTTCCTGCTCTCAGGAGAGGAGGGGAGCTGAGTGCTTGGAGCAGCTTGTATTTTTGAGCTGTTTATATCCCTCTTCCAGTTACTGGGTCTGCTAATTGAATTTTGCAGATAAGGGCTGAGACAGGGAGTCTGTTACTTCTGTATATAAACACAGACCTAAAACTGAGTTTATTGCAAGCTGACTCTTGTTCCTGTAGCATGTAAATTTTGGATTCTCATCACCTATCAAATCCAGCTCTGCTACATCAGCTTCATATTGTGCATCTTCCAGTGATACGGTGCTAATTTATTTACAACCATCCCTCATTACTGACTGCAAACATGTACTCCTATGAAGAGAGATAGCAGAGCAAGTGAAACCCCGCCCACCAATGTACCGAGAAAACCAGGAAGTGAACAGAACACACAGCATGGAGGTTGGTGAGCAGGCGAGGTAGGAAAAACCCTTTAATGGTGAATTCGCATGCAGCAAATTTGTAGCAAAATTCTTGCTCCTTAATGTGTCTTCCTTTACAATATGTACTTGTACACAGCCTATAGAATGATATGTCTCTGTTCACACTGGATTTGTCTTTTAGGTGACTTATTGATCTTGCTTACTTCTTCATTGAAGTATTCTTTTCCCGATTGCTTACTCTTACGCACTGCAGAATTTGTATTACCTATGTTCCTGTTTATGTTTTTATATTCGCTTAATCGCTATGTATAGCGCATGTTTTTGTTTGTCTCGCTTTTTTGTCATATTGAAAAATAGAGAAAAATCTTTGAATAAAAAAAAAAAAAAATTGTAGCAAAATTCTTTTGCTACTTTCCCTTTCATCTAAGTTGGTCTTGCATAAAACCATGTTCTTACCACAAAAGGAAAACAACAAAAAACCCATCAGATCAATGGAACTGATTTTTGAGTGTGTAACTTTCTGCAAGCATTTGCCACATGTGACATACTCACGACAAGAGAAGTCTCGCAGGCTAACAATGTAAACTCACTTCTTCCATGTGTTACTGCTTTCCCAAAATTCATAGATGATAAATCGGGATTCATTAGAAAGTCTCTGAATGGAAACACTGTGGAAGACATCAGAGTAATAAAATCGTCAGTCTCATAGATGATCTCTGGAGTATCCTCGCACGCGGACAGTAATAGTTGTTACAATATTCATGTACCTGGGACATAAACAGTTAAAGGGGTTGTCCTGTTATGGACACTTATCCCCTATCCAAAGGACAGGGGATAAGTGTCCCATTGCTGAGGGTCCAATTGAGGGTTCCCCAGTGATCAGGAGGATGGGGGACTGAAAGTGTCCATAACGGGATAACTCCTTTAAAGGGATTCTCTCATTTAGAAAAGTCATATTGAGGTAAGCATATGCCTGAATAGCCTTTAACAAGGCTATTCAGGGGCTTCCTCCAGTTCTGCCAAAGACCCCCCAGTTCTTGTAAAAATATGTAAATAGTTTATGCAAATGAGGCTCAGCAAACACCCTGGGTGTTCCCCAGGGCCAGCGAGCAAACCTCTGAAATGCCCCTCCGCTGTTTGTACTTAATATGCCCTCCTTCTGCAGACCCTCTGTACCGCCCATATATTCAGCATTCTGGCTCTGGGCGGTTGAAATCCTGTGCATGCACAGTAACACTACGTTGTGAGCATTAATGTGCATGCCCGAGCGCCATTTTGTTTTAGAGAATTGCATGACCGTACTGCGCATGTGCAGCACGCTCGTGTAGTTCTCAGGGGATCTGAGCATACTGAGCAACCGTACTGCGTATGCACAACACACTCGTGCAGTTCTCAGGGGGAACTGAGCTACAGGTGCACATGCGCAGTACGATCTCTCAGTATGTTCAGTTCCCCTGAGAACTACATGAGCGTGCTGCACATGCACAGGATTTCAACAGCCTGGAGCGAGAATGCTGAATATATGGGTGGTACAGAGTGTCTGGAGGAGGAGGACATACGGAGTACAAGCAATGGAGGGGTGCCAGGGTGTTTGGTGAGCATACACTGTTTACCTGTTTTCACAAAAACTGGGGGGTCTTTGACAGAACTGGAGGCAGGACCTGAATGGCCTTTTTTAAATGCTATTTAGACATATGCTAATATGCTAAAATCCCTTTAATTCTATCCATTGCTGACAATATACTTCTGTCTTAGTCCACAAGGGCATGTCATTTGTGTAGGTTATATTGGCGTTATCCATATAGAATGGCAGGAATATGTAATGTCCTGAGATACACCTACATTACTGGTATCAATGACTGGCGGACACACATGTGGCTGTTATGTCTCATGGGGTTGTCACACTTATGTGGTGTGAAGAAGTCACTGACGGGACACATCTACATACATAGAGGCCTAGAAGAAGTTCCTGATTTGTAAACAAAATAACTTCTACTATAGAAGTCTGACAATTCACTGCATCTGTTATTCAGTATATTTTTTCCTGTACCTACATTTCTGATCGTTGCGCCCATGTGGGGCCCAAGCTGAGCTTTTGTACCAGGGTCTGTGTCCCTTTAGTTTAGGGCCACAAGTGCACTTGCAATGGACCCTATGGTTGCTGGGCCCCCTTGGGACACTTCTGGATTTGCTGTCTTGGGCGGCAGGTCTGGGCTGCCCCAACTCCAACTCATCAGAGTCCTCCGGATGCCAATGAGTTGCAGACAATGGTGAAGCATGGAGCCATTCACGTCCTCACTCATCACCCTCCGGCCACTGTCTTTGCTCCAGGTGTTCTGGGAGCAGAAGGTGATGCTATTTCTTACATACTGCCTGTTGTTCCCTGAAGACTCCGAGACCAGAGAGATAAGAAAACATTGGAACAGGGAAAAGTGAGTATTAGGCTAAGGCCCCATGGGAAAATTCCTGTGGGAATGCATCGCGGTTCTTCCCGCAGCGCTTTAAACAAAAAGTTCACAGAGTTTTCCTCCGCGGACTTTCTGTTACAATTACCGTTACAAAAGCCACCAGCATTTCCGTAGATATAATTGAAATGCTGCGATTTCCAAAACCGTGCTGGTTTGGAAATTGCAGTGTCCGCGCTGCAGTTTTAAAATGCAAAGTGGGCATGGGATTGGCATGAATCCATCTACTTAGCAGTTACTGTAAAACGCCACGGGCAAATTGCGGCGTTTCCGTCCTGTGGGGCTCTGGGCTTAATGTTTTTTTTTCTTTGCTCGACATATACAGTGGGGGCAACTGAAGAGGGACATGAAGCTATGGGGGCAAACTGGAGGAGGAATATTACACTGTGGGACAACCTGGAGGGCTGCATGAAACTAATGGGCAAAACTGGAGGGGGGCATTAAACTTTAGGGGCAATTTGGAGGGGTTCATGTAACTGTGGGGACAACTGTAGGGCAACATAATATAACGTCTGAGTGGCCATGGAGAGGTGAGACAGTGTAATGTCTGAGGGGGAAGGATAAAGTGTGACACATGCAGGGGCATTTGATTATGTGATGGGCCACTGAGGGGCATTATATTATATAGGGAGGCTTTATACCATGTGAGGGCCACTGAGGGAGGTATTATAATTTGTGGGGGTCTGATACTTTTAGGGGTGGTGAGGGGGAGGGGGGCACCTTTGCACTGTGTTTTTGTCCTCCAAGTGATTTATGTATTTGTATGTATTGCTAATAAAGCAGTATAGTATTATTTTTATAATCCCTGTGGGCTTTGGTATTTTTGTGGTAGTTATCTATGTAGTCCACAGGATGTGATGTGATCAGCCCAGGCTTAGATAGGTTTGACTAATGTTCAGTCTGTGTGACCCCGACATCTGCTGTTGGCAGACAGAAGGGTTGTAAATCACGTACTGTATATGGGTTAGGATGGAAATGGACACTGGATGGCGCCAGCTGCACATGAGAAGTGTGAGCAGTAAGCGGCGCTTTATTATTCATTGTCGTACTCATGTAAAAATCATGATATTGAGCACCTAGATTCTTAGAAAGCTGGCTGTCCTTCTTCTACATTATACTCCCCGTAGTGGGGATCCCTAGCTGCCCCTCACCTTCTCTGACTCATCTGCTGATAGCCGGTACAATATCAGTCACATCCATCAGACAAGACGGTCCATTTAAAAAAAAAAGCAAGACATTTGCCAACCAAAAAGTGCCAAAATATTTAGTTCTGATTGAGACAGATCTCTGGAGTCATGTTAGACTCCTCTGTAAAGTGTCTACATTGCCACTGCCCTCCTGATACCACCAAATGTCCATTGAGAACCACTTTCCCTTCAAACTTTCCCCCTCCTGAAGAAGGACAATATGTTGCTGTATGGCAGTAAACATAGAGAAATCAGATTAACCTATTGTGTGCTAGCTCTACTTTTTGGAAAATTTATGTTCTGAGGGCGTCCAGTGTAAATTTAGGGATCTATGGTTCTTTATAAAAGAATAACAATTTCATGCTGTAAAATCAGTCTCTGATATAACCACTTCAGGCATTATTGGGAGCCAAAATATTTATTATGTTCAGCTCAAAATTCTAATTTTTTTTAAAATTTTTGTTGCTACATACCGTAGGACTTTATTTTGTCATTTTTTATTTTTGCATTTTTTTTCTTTTTCTAATATCCAGAAAACTGTGAATAATTGTAATGTAGGTGGACGAGATTTTGGTTGCCGGGAATGGGACTGGAATCAGTGATGTGGGTATATTAGTGACATTCTGGTTTTGTCTGAGGCTGAGTTCACACAGGGGATTCCACTTCAAAATCCTGACCCCAAAACACGCTCCCATTGAAATCAATAGGAGCCGTTCATTTCTTTTTTCCGCGAGCGGTGTGTTCTGGCTCCTGGAAAAAAGAAGCGACCTGCTCATTCTTCAGGTGGATGCCGCGGACGTCCGCCTGAAGACACTCCCTCCTCCCGACTAGGCCCATTCATTGGGCCTGATCCGGAGCGGAGTGTTGCGACTGGATGCTGGCACACAATACTTACTGTAAACATCCCGTCTCAGAGTTCACAGACTCTACATAGTGTTTCAGGGAAAGACGAAATTCTTCCAGCTCCTCGGCGATCACAGATAGCTGTCGCTGAACGATCATTATGTGCTAAGGAAGTGAAGAAGATTGACATAATGTGACAGTCGTATAAAGAGCAGCCATTAATCATGCATAGTTTGTTGGAACAAAGTCAGATAGAAGAGGAAGGGATCGGAGGAGAATTTCTCTCCGCCTCGCTGACACATGTACATCTGATGCCGGAAGTTCTTTGGAGCATGAAAATTCTACAATGTTCTCATTACTGCTGAATGATCTCTTATTATAAGGCCGGACATTGATTCATTCATTTTATACGTTTGTACAACTATTTTTATATCTTTTTTCTCAGTTCATTCAATAAAAGAGAGAGAGGAAGATAATTGTTCTGAGACCGACATCTCTATCAGGGGCGGAACAAATGGAAGAGGATTCTAATCTTCCGAAATGTAGTTTTGTATTGAAAATAGGGATTTTACTGAACATTAGACTTAAAGAGAGTGTCATCAGAACCGACCACATCAACCCCCAGATAGATAGATAGATAGATAGATAGATAGAGTAGGGTCACCTGAAACCAATAGTGTCTTCCCCTTGTAAATTGGAGCGTCCAATACCAACATTTCACTTTTTTTGTAAATATGCAATTCTTTGGAGCAATGAGGGTATTGCCGGTGCTCTAAAAAGCTAATTTGCAGATTGACAAAAATGGCAACAGAGACATCTATTCAAGACTAGAGATGAGCGAGTAGTACTCGATCGAGTAGGTATTTGATCGAATACTACGGTATTCGAAATACTTGTACTCGATCGACTACTACTCGCTGTTCGAATGTAAAAGTTCGATGCAGAACCAGCGTTTATTGGCCGAATGCTATACAGTCGGACAATCAACGCTGGTTCTTCTCCTACCCTTAGAAGTCTTCTCTGTGCAGCTTCCCCGCGGCGTCTTCCGGCTCTTCATTCTCTCTGCCAGGCATCGGGCCTGGGCACAGCCGACTGCGCATGTCTGCTTGTAGTGCGGACATGCGCAGTCGGCTCTGTCTAGGCCCGATGCCTGGCAGAGTGAATGAAGAGCCGAAAGACGCCGCGGGGACGCTGTAAGGAGAAAACTGCTCGGAGGATCCAGCCCGACCCTCACTCGTGGACTTGGTAAGTATAATTTGATTGAACGTTGCCTACCCCTGAAACGAGCATTTTTCCCCCATAGACTATAAGTAGTAGTCGAATATTGAGGGGCTACTCGAAACGAATATCGAACCTCAAACATTTTACTGTTCGCTCATCTCTATTCAAGAGGGGAAAACAGAGTTTGATTCCGGTGACCTTAACCTATCTGTGGGCTGGGATGATATACTGAGCTCTGATATCTTTTAAAGGGATTTTCTGAGCACCCTCAAAAGTAACCTGTTAATTTGTAGCCTTAAAAATATTTTGTAGGACACAAAAACATGGCTGCTTTTTACTTCTCAGGAAGTGACATCATGTCCATTGGTCGCACGGCCATGTTGCAGCTCAATCCTATTCATTTTAATGGGATGACAATGTGGTATGGCCATGTGACCAACAGACATGATGTCTCTTCCCGAGAAGAACAAAGCAGCCATGTTTTCGAAGTCCTACACAACCTTTTTAAATAGGGATATGCAGCCTTGCAGCACTGGAGTCCTGGGTTCAAATCCCACCAGGAACAACATCTGCAAGGAGTTTGTATGTTCTCCCCGTGTTTTCGTGGATTTCCTCCCATACTACAAAGACATACTGATAGGAAAAAAAAAAAAGTACATTGTTGTCTCTATATGGGGCTGACAATCTACATTTAAAAAAATAAATAAATAGGGATATTAAGGGGTGGATGTAGATAGTTGGTAACGCTGCATGTATTTAGGGATATTGTATGCAGCTTTTGTAGACGTTCCCTTTAACCATGGGCTCCATATAATGGTATTCTTATATTTGGAGTTGATAGAAGTTGACATTTGAACATAATACATTTAAGGAACAAAACATCAAAGGTGAAGCCCAGCAGAACAGCTCGAACACAAGTTCTGAAAAGGTCACAGATCTCCCCCCGCGACTGCCCATCCTCCGCAGGTTTGTATCTTCCTTCTTCTGCCCCGGAATTTTCTTTTATATCACACAAAGGCCACGGCATCCAGTTTTCTAATATGAGGATTAGTTCATTCAGCAAAGATTGATCAACTGTATGTATGTGGACAAGGCACATATGGTTACCCTATAGTACAAGAGGCCGCATATAATACCCAGTAACAGATTTCTCAACGTTCTTCCCACTGAGGTCCACCGGCTTGATGTTACTCCGCGTTCATATTAATTGTGAGGAACATGATCAAAAACATGGCCCAATGGCCATACATATGAGATGAATGTTGATTTTGGGGGGACCTAACATATCGTATGTATTCCAATGTTCATTTGGGATCCATAATGTTGAATCCTTCTTTTGTATACTTAAACCAATCCTTTGTTTTTAAGGTATCTGACAGCAGCTTATTCTCCTCTTCCCATTGAGAAAAAAGCACACGTGCATGCAGGGCCGCCGATAGGCCAGTACTACTGCTACTGGCGTCAGGGGCCCGGCCAAATTTAAAAATGGAGGGGGGGGGGGGGGCGGGCCCCCTGGCGCTGGCAGCAGTCATTGTATGTCCTGTTTGTTTCAACTCAGATCTGCGTCCAGAGGACGCAGATCTGAGTTGAACACATACGTGGCTGAAGCAAGGAGCTGACACAGGTCAGCTCCTCGCTTCGCCGCTGCGGCCTCTCTCGCTGACACATATGCGGCTGAAGCGAGGAGCTGACTTGTGTCAGCTCCTCGCTTCGCCGCTGCGGCCTCTCTCGCTGACACATATGCGGCTGGCTCAGCCGCATATGTATCAGCGAGAGAGGCGGCAGCGGCGAAGCGAGGAGCTGACACAGGTCAGCTCGCTTCAGCCGCTGAAGCGAGGAGCTGACCTGTGTCAGCTCCTCACTTCGCCGCTGCCGCCGGCTACCCGGCAGTGTAGACGCGATGTGATGACGTTACATCGCGTCTACAACTGTGCGCCAGTAAGAGAGAGAGGCGCGCAGGGAGCAGCGGGGGAACGAGGAAAAGGTAAGTGTAATGTGGATTATGTGGAACGTGAAACTGGGGGCAGATGAAGGAGAGGACGGCATGACACTGGGGGCAGAGATGGAGGGACATGAATCTGGGGGCAGAGATGGAGAGGACGGCATGACACTGGGGGCAGAGATGGAGGGACATGAATCTGAGGGCAGAGATGGAGGGGACATGAATCTGGGGGCAGAGATGGAGGGGACATGAATCTGGGGGCAGAGATGGAGGGGACATGAATCTGGGGGCAGAGATGGAGGGGACATGAATCTGGGGGCAGAGATGGGGGGCATGAATCTGGGGGCAGAGATGTGGAGACATGAATCTGGGGGCAGAGATGGAGAGGACATGAATCTGGGGGCAGAGATGGAGGGACATGAATCTGGGGGCAGAGATGGAGGGACATGAATCTGGGGGCAAAGATGGAGGGGACATAAATCTGGGGGCAGAGATGGGGGGACATGAATCTGTGGGCAGAAATGGAGGGGACATGGATCTGGGGGCAGAGATGGAGTGGACATGTACCTGGGGGCAGAGATGGAGGGGACATGAATCTGGGAGCAGAGATGGGGGGACATGAATCTGGGGGCAGAGATGGAGGGGACATGAATCTGGGGGCAGATGAAGGGTGTATATGAAGCTGGGGGAGAGACGGAGGGGGGACATATAATTTACGGGTGACTGTAGGAGAATTATACAGTGTGCGGGCACATGAAAAATTAATGAGTGGGCGGAGTCAACATAACAGTGGGTGGGGCTAAATTTCCCGCGGCGCGCAAAGCTGTATGGCGGCCCTGCGTGCATGTGTATGGGGAGGTCAGGAGTCGGGTAATGGAGTAGGAATCGGAGTTGAAGTTAGAACTAGAGATGAGCGAGTAGTGTTCGATCGAGTAGGTGTTCAATCGAATACTACGGTATTCGAAATACTCGTACTCGATTGAACACTACTAGCTGTTCGAAGTTTAAGGTTCGATGCAGAACCAGCGTTTATTGGCAGAATGCTATACATTCTGCCAATCAACGCTGGTTCTTCTCTTACCTTTAGAAGTCTTCTCTGTGCAGCGTCCCCGCGGCGTCTTCCAGCCGGAATACACTCTGCCTAGGCATCCGGCCTAGGCAGAGCCAACTGCGCATGCGCGGGCATGCCCTCGCATGCGCAGTCGGCTCTGCTCAGGCGTCGGGCCGGGCAACGCCGACCGCGCATGCACAGTCAGCTCTGCCTAGGCCCCAATGCCTAGGCAGAGTGAATTCCAGCCAGAATATCTATAAATACAATACAACCTCCGGCATAAATGGGTTAATAATGGGGTGGGAAATTAGTAGAAGGGTTATGGACACAGCACTGAATGTCTTTGTTACTTCCCAGCACAGATAACTTTGCACACGACGGCTGCAGCCAAGCACTATCCTCAATAGTAGACACCTACATGTACCAGACGCGACCTCCGAAGCCAGAGACTGTGTGTCACTGAAGCCTTCCCATCATAGAGACTGCACTCAATTATAGTAAGAGTTATCATACTACAGTCGTAAGGCAAATATATGGTCTCTATATTGTAAAAATACAAGAGTCAGCTTGATTCCAAAAACAAAAAAAAATCAAATAGGTTGCAACGCGTTAAAAAACAAAGAAATTGGAGGAGGATCAGAACAACAAGCACACAAACCACTAAAACCGTGGCCACCAATGGTGCCCTACAGCCCCCGCTGACTATAATGGGATCTGTCAGGTGTCTATTGTTTTAAACAAACTGCCGGGCAAGTGGAGCTGGTGAGAAACCGTAAAAGGTAAATCAAGTTTTTAAAAAATTTTTGTACTTGGATGAGCCCTTTAATTTGCCTTCTATTTTCAGCATCGCTGATACTCATACCACACATATACGGCACTGCGCGCCACCTACAATGTACTACACTAAGAACAGTGGAGCGAATACTTTCATCTATTCCTTGTAATCTCTCGATGGTAAGCAGGAACGCACTTTTGGAAAAATTTCAAAGAAAAGGAAAAGAAAATCTTTTCATAGTTGTAAAACTTTCTATCGATGGTGGAAAATGTCACATTTAGAAGCTTTTACCGATTGCAGCCAAGTACTCTGCAGGAAAACAGAATTCATTGAATTACTTACTGTATTTGTGCTTCCTTCTAAGATTTCTTCTTCTAGGGGCTCCAGTTTCAGGTCCTTGAAAAACAACAAAATACAGAAATCCAGTAACAGAATGGTAATAGAAACATAATGGTGGGGGGAAGGGAGGTGGTTATCATAATGTATACAAGGTACAAGGGGCAGTTTCCAATAGTAACCCATCTCTTAGTGGGCCCCCTTGAAGTAGGAGAGCAGGAATCTGATTGGCTGTTATGGGTAATGGATCCAGTTTCCTCTGTGACTTTCTACAACCAGCAGCTTCCTCTACCCCCTTCTCC